>NC_089583.1:48391545-48700505 GCF_019320115.1 Miscanthus floridulus | reverse complement strand
AGAAACAAGTGAATCCCGCAGCAAGACACGAATACCAAGTGCCTCTAGATGCAATCACTCAAGCAATGCACTTGGATTTTCTCCCAATCTCACAAAGATGATGAACCAATGATGGAGATGAGTGGAGGGCTTTGGCTAAGCTCACAAGGTTGCTATGTCAATGCAAATAGGTCAAGAGAGTGAGCTTGAGCCAGCCATGGGGCTTAAATAGAAGTCCCCATGAAATAGAGCCATTAGGCTCTCAGTCCACTAAAAAATGGGGCGACCAGACTGCACCGGTCAGATCGACTGGATGCTGGATCCCAGCATTCGGTCGCACTGATGTGTGCCACATGGCCCCTGCTTCAAATGCTAATCACCTGATCTCAATGGTCATCAGTACATTTAAGTTGTGACCGAACGCGCTGCTTGAAATTGACCGGACACAGGACCTTTGCGTCCGGTTGTTTCCAGTAAGCTTCCATTCGCGAAAAATCACGATCCAGGACGCATTCGGTCATGCCTGATCGGACTCACCCTATCTCCGATCACTCGGCTGTCTCCTCTATGCATTGCCACGTCAGTAGGACCGGACGCACCCCGTCAGCATCTGGTCATTAAGTGACCCAGCGTCCGGTCGAAGACCGACGCCAGCGTCTTCACGCTTCCACTGATCAGACATGTCGGTCCTTCTGAGACCAGCATTCGGTCACTTACAGTGACCACCGTTTTTTCTGTACAGTGCAGTCGGTGGCACCATCGGACTGTCCGCACTCTACGGGCGGACATTCCGCTAGTGAAGTTTCTAACCCTTGCTCAAATGTGCCAACCACCAAGTGTATCACCTTGTGCACATGTGTTAGCATATTTTCACAAATGTTTTCAAGGGTGTTAGCACTCCACTAGATCATGAATGCATATGCAATGAGTTAGAGCATCTAGTGGCACTTTGATAACCATATTTCGATACGAGTTTCACCCCTCTTAATAGTACGGCTATCGATCCTAAATGTGATAACACTCTCTAAGTGTCTCGATCACTAAAACAAAATGGCTCCTACCACTTATACCTTTGCCTTGAGCCTTTTGTTTTTCTCTTTCTTCTTTTTAGGTCCAAGCATTTGATCATCACTGTGCCATCACCATCATCATGTCATGATCTTCATTTGCTTCATCACTTGGAGTAGTGTTACCTATCTCATAATCACTTTGATAAACTAGGTTAGCACTTAGGGTTTCATCAATTCACCAAAACCAAACTAGAACTTTCAACCCCTTTGTGCCGTATTGGAGTCCTCCTTACTAGATCCATAGACGAAGCAACAGATACAACCGAGATGTGCAGAGAGAGTTCAAAGCATTGGCAGCCAAGAGGTCAGGATGTGCACCAATGGTCGTAAGGGATAGGACCACACACCAGCGCCTGAGTGGGAAGTTGCCACATGCCACTAGTTCTGTGGGAGGGACCAAGAGCCACCAGGAGCAGGGTATAGGAGAACACGTGGTGCTAGGAGTGAGGCAGGGGCTGCCCGCCGTTGGGTGGGAGGTGGATCAAGAGAGAAGGAGGTAGCAGAGGGAGAGGAGAGGGAGCGTAGACATGAGGTGAAAGGAAAGGTAGCCTGCAGGCATGAGGTTGGTGAGAAAGGGAGAAACCCTATTGGGCCGACTATGGGCCTTGGCCTTATTAACAGATTAAGTGGCCCACCTCTATAACTTTATTCTGGGAGGTGCTCATTCCTTAGCTATCTCCGTTAGTGAAGCGACCGTATCTATAAATCAATTTTGAGACATGCTTATTCCTTTGTTGTCCCTGTAAATAAAGTGACTCTCTGAAAATCATAAGGTGTTTATGAGGCAGGGACATTTCTTAACCGTCCCTGTTAATAAAGCGAGGTATCTCTTAAAATCAACTTAGTAGCAGTGGGCTAATCGTGGCTTTGAATGGTAAAACCTTTTTTGCAAAGAGCATCTACGAAAGCCTCTTAAAACAATTTCTTTTGAAAATAAGGAAAAAGGACTCTCCAATAGTTTTTTGTAAAACAAATCCCTAAAGATAAATACTCCCTCTTTCTCCAAATAAATCCATTCATAGAATCCTGTGCCAGTCAAACTTTTTTAAGTATGACTAACTCTATAGAAAAAAGTAACAATATTTATAACATAAAATTAGCACATTGGAAAATATATTCTATGGTACATCTAATGATACTAGTTTGATATCATAAATCTTAATGTCTTTTCTAGAAATTTAGTCAAAGTTTAAAAGTTTGACTTAATACAAATCTAGAAATCTATTTATTCAAGGACAGAGGGAGTACTTGGTAAATCCCTCCCTCGGCTCACTGATATGCCCCGTATCTTCGTTCTGGTCTTGCTATGCGCCCGGGCACCCCTCCCCTATAGTTTCTCATGGCTTTCCCCTTCCATCTAAATTTCAAGTTTTAGGAAACTAAGGGCATGTACAACCCACAGACATAGGATCGTCAAACTAAGAGCATCGAATCTGGCATACAGATAGCTAAAAAGACAGATCATACAACTGAGAGACCATGTTCACTATCTGCAAGCTATTTAATGCTCTATTTGTAGCCAAGATAAATCATTAATACTATTTTGTATACCACCATTGTATTGCTATTTGATAGAAAATAAATAAGCTTAAATAAGATGACCACCATTGCAAATATAAATAATACATTTTAACTTTGTGTTACTTGTCTTTGAAAAGATCCAATGCACTCTCTCGATGCCACATTTGTGCATGCCATAAGTGGAGAAGGGCAAAAATAGAGCTCAATAATCATTTTATTTACTTGGTGTAATCTTTGATGTACCCAATGATTTTTAAAAAGCTTCTCGAGATGCTCTTGTGAAGTTATTACTAAGTGATCGGATTTGGCCATGAACTCATAGCCACTAAGAGTATCTCCAATAATTCTTCAATAATGTGTCAAAGGTCTTGTTTTTTCAACTAGCAGCCAAACCAGTTGGGAGGAAAAAACACATGTACTCGAACAATTCCCAAGTTTGGTTTGAAAATTCAAAATTTTGTTACATCATCTTTTCTTAACTATTGAGAGTCACTACACCACAGCCTCAGAACAACGTCAGACAGTCCGTCGGTATACATACAGTCCGTCAATATAGACATATACCCTCGGACCAGGTCAGTCAGTGTAAGCCTACCGATAGACTACCCTTTTACTGATAGACAGTCCGATGGAGAAAAAATCACCGACTGACTATGTGTTACAATTTATGCCGACAGACCGTGCGATGCTATACACGTATTTTACCGACAGATTCTCCAACAGGAATTTTAAAACTAACTAAAAAAATAAATCCAATGTAGCAGAATCATTATATATTAAATATGAGTTTGACTAATTGAAGATCCATCATATCACATTTATCTTCACAAATTTAGTCCCCAAATACATGGATCTCCATATGACAATGCTTATGGGTGTCTTGCACATTTGCACCAAGTCATAAACACAATTACATACATGGCAGTATATCCAATTTGCACCAAGTTATAAAACATACATGGGAGCATACTAGATTGTTTGCAGTACACAATCACTTTGACAGACTTAGCAACCAAACGGAGATGCATGGATCCAACTGCAGGTTCTTGCACTGCCAATGAGTCAAGTCCACAAGTTCTTCCAACGAGTCAAGTCCACTATTTCTCTTGCATGCCACCAATGAACACCGTCGCTAACTCGTAAGGCTACTCACACTCTAGTCAAGGATGTATCCAACCGTACCAAGGGGCTAGCCAAGTTGCTAGGGAACGTGTGTGGTACGCTACGCTACCATGCAAACAAAATGAATAGGATCTTCATATATTATACTTCCCAACACACAATGTGACAAAGGATGAAAAACATGCGTATTAAAGGTAGTCGACGTCGGGAGAGTAGTCATACACCTGGCGTAGTGCACATTAGCACCACCTTAACAATGTGATGGAGGGTGCTAGCACTCAGAGTCATGTATAGTTTGGATGGATTACAGCATGCAGCACCACAATTCAGAGGTAGAAACTACCGTTCTGAGCGAGCATGTTGACTAGCAGGACGCACTGGTGGAGCTACATAGAGGCCAAAGTGGGTCATGGCCCTCCCTTGACACTTGGGGTGGTGGCCAAAAACAAACCTAAGTAACCCCAGGGCTAATCACATCTACATGAGCAAAGGGTTATACATATGTACATGCCCTAGCCAATGATTGGCCAAAACCAATAGGCTCAACCTAGGTAGCAAGCGGCGGAGCGTGGCCACACTACTATAGATTGAGCTATCCAGCCACCATCATCACCGCTGGTTACTACTTAACCAACTGTGTTATAGTTTGGACGCTGGTTGAATGTATGTGTTGCCTGGAAAGGCATCAAACCGGCTGAGAAAAACCAGTATCACCGATGGTCGATTAGTTAGAGCTGGAGATTACATTGGGGTTCCTTTTCTCAGCTGCATTAAAGACAGAACTGATTGAAATAACTCTTATGCTGTCGGCCCTAACGAGTGCTAGTGGTCTAGTGGTCAACATTGAACGTGACTGCTGAGTAATTTCCAAACTACCAACACCATCCATCACCATTACTTCCACCAGAACCCACATACCTCATCTTCCCCGCTGCATACGTCTGTTTACGCATGTGACCCTACGTAGATCTTAGATCTTGACTACTCCTTTCTTCTACTCTATCTTCAAGGTTTGTCTATTTAAGCCGGGTCTGGATGCATCTCTTGAGCTCATACCACACACTCTTCCTCCTTGAATCCTTTAGAACAGATACAGACAAAGCCCTTGAGTCAATCATCTTTCTTCATTGCCTAGAGTTGCTTTATCTTCCATCTTGAACCTCTCATGACTGCTTCCATCTTGAACCTCTCATGACTGTGAGAGGTTCAAGATGGAGATAAAACACCTCACTGAGATGATGGTGCAAGTTTTCCAAGGTGCTCCTTCTCCATCTTCTCCCGCGGCAGCAGCGGCATAGGAGAAGGCCTTCAAGATTGGGTGCTTTATATTCCATCTTGCACCTCTCATGATCAAGATAGATTTGCATCCCTCGACCATGAGAAGTGCAAGATGGAAGATAAAGCACCTCATTGAGATGTTGGTGGAAGTTTTGTGAGGTGCTGCCTCATCCTTGCTCTCTAGGTCTATGGCCTAGTCCTTGCTAAGTTGCTAGTGGAGTGTTTCTTTGTATCAATAAAGATGTACTTTAACAAAATTTTGGCCCACGTGCCTGTGATGGTTGCTACTATGTTGTTTATAGTTTTTGCCTTAAAATAACAATTAATAACTCAATGGTACAAGTATATGTAAGTGTGGTCAATATTTGTAACTATGTTGTTCACATAGTTAAACTTCCATGAGTCAACTAAATCTAAGTTTGATCAACAATAAAGAATTGACTATAAAAGTATTAATATTTATCCTAAAGACCCACACAAACATCATTACAAGAATCACGGTGAAGATCATGGCGACTGCAATAGCTTGATCTATAGTAGTCATGATGTTTTGCTACATTTGTGGGCCTGTCATGTTGGAAATCATGGGGGCACCATTTTGTTGCATTAGTGTACCTTCCTACCACTGCATCGTGCAATCGTGGGTGAGGGAGGATGAAGTCAGACAACTTCCCATGACCCTTAGGCTATAAAAGCAGAAGGAAGAGGAGGAGAACGATTACCTGCTAAGTGCTGCTCTAGGTCGATGGTTAGCGCTAGAGGGGTGGTTCACCTCCCCCAAAACTACGTGCAAGCCGATTGTGTTTGGGTCATGGGTTAGCGGTTCATGTCCACCAAAACATGTCACTAGACTAATTAGTATGTTTAGAAGTAATTAGTACATGCTAAACTTTACATTTGTGATCCTTATTGCTGAAGACTAGATGATACTTTGGTGTTTTGGTGGTAACAGCTTCGTAGCACCCAATCACCACCACCGGTTGCAAAAGGTCAGGATGGTACCGCTTTCGTCAAAACTTTCCAAGCCCACGTAGGACTTCCTTGCAGGAATTAGAAATTTTTGCTAAAATTTCCTCTCCCACTACTCCTACTTTTGGTTACAAAGGCCGCTCCCCACCCTGTCTCCTTCGTCCTCCTCAGTGCTATTGCTCCTCATCACTAGTCCTACTCCCTACTACTGAATGGTGTGACCACACCTACTCAATGGTGAGCAAGCCACCACTCACCACTAACAAGCTCATGCTCCATGCCGGTACTGCCTAACCGGCATGCATGTATAGGTCCACCAGTGACCAAGCTGCTATTCATCGCCATGCCCGCTCTAGCTCACTACAACAAGATCCAAAGCAAGGGTGCTTTCACACTTCCCTTATCCATCTTTCTTGGATTTTTAGCCCCTTCTTCAGTCATCTAATTACTAAGCAAGCTTCCATCTGATTAATGAAGAGCTGACAACTATATCCTTGTAGGCGCTCTGATGTAGACTAGGCCTGATCTTCTGAAAGGTATGATAACGTCGATTGGTGGAGACTCGACGTTCACGATCTAGGCTTCAAACCAAGACTGATTCAAACCCCTGCAACTATTACACCACTGCTTCAGTTGGTTATCAACCACGTGAATGCGATTGACCTCGCCGAGAAGGCTTTCCTACAAGCGAATCGAGAACACAAGCAAGAACGGGATGAACGCAATCTGAAATTGCAAATAAATATGAGGCTTATGAAAATAAGGAGTTCAAGTCTTTATTCAAAAGGACTAATCGCCACAGGCGAACAAGATCAAGAAATAGGGCCCTGATTCACAGCAAACGGCCTTGGCGGCGACAGTTGCAGCAAGACGATGTCTGTTTCACGAGGAAATCAAGAACTAAACAAAGCCCAAACCCTAAGGAGAGCGACGGTTGCTATTTATAGAGTCTTGGGCATCACCCCCCTAGACGCGCCCCCTAATGGGCCCAAACATGATACACGGTCCAACGGACCAAAAGACGGTGTCGTAGCACCCTGGCAGATTCTGGACGCTCACTTGTTTCGACGATTCCTATTGATTCTAAAGGTCTTTTGATGTGAAACCACTTGGATTGGCTTCCTTATCAAATTATATTCCAACCATATGTGGATCGTCGAAAATGGAGTTTGGATGCATCCTGGGTGACCAGTTTAAGGTAGACTGGTCCTAGAGCCTGAGCTGGACTCGAACTTGAGTTGGACTAGGCTTCCACCATAAAAAAGATGAATTGGACGTTCATGCTGAACCTCCTCCTCTCCTTGGCTTGTATGCGATGAAGTAGTGATGTCCTCAGTCATCCTCCCTTTCTTGAATTGAAGTCGTCCTCGACTGAAGTAGATCGTCTCCTCCATTGGATGACAGCAACGATGGTTCCAGAAGAAGACGTTCATCTTGGCGCCCCATCCTTCGCAAAGGCGGCTGCCATGGTGGCTTCCCTATTGGGGATTCATCCTCCTTCTCCTGAAAAAAGGTTAGTACCAAGAAGCATAGCACTAGGAGTAGGACCAAGTGGACATATAGGCGATGTACAAGTTAGAGCATAACATGGTTCATCATGAACAGCAAGAACAGATTTTAGAGCAAATAAAACTTCTTTCATGTTACTTGAAGGTTCATTTAATAGTTTGCTAGAGTCATTATCAAGGACCTTTCTTTTTCTTTTCAGCAAGTTCCTTTTCATATTGCAAAATTTCAAGCAGGTGTTAAAGGAAGTAAAGCAATGGTCTTTCCTTTAAACATAAAAGTATATCTATTTTGCCTACCATGATGTACAATATTATTATCATATTGCCAAGGGTGGCCTAACAAAAGTGAACAAGTTTGCATAGGCACGACACCAAAATCAACATAATCATGGTATGACCCAATAGAAAAATGCACACGAGCAGATTGTGTTACATTTGCCTTACCACTATTGTTGAACCACTGAACATGGTATGAATGTGGAAGAGCACAGTGTAGATAAACCAAGAGTCTTGACAAGCTCAGAACTTACCAAGTTATTGCTGCTCCCTCCATCAATTATTGCGCGAACATGGAAATTATTGACAATGAGGAACATTTGAAACAAATTATGGCGTTGTAGCTTGTCTACTGGCTCAACTTGTGTACTCAAAACATGTTGAACAAAGATTGATTTGTAGTCTGCAGTGCATGCCGCACTATCAATTATCTCATCAGGATCTTCAGCACTATCCGCAAATTTATCTGTATAAAGATCAGTTGCAAGTGCAAATTCATTCTCTTCATCACTAGCACTAGCATACCCACCATCATCAGTAGCAATATATGCGCGTTTGCTAGGGCATTCTTTAGCAATATGTCCCATGCCCTTGCAGCGGTGGCACACAACTTTAGAACAGCTGCTAGAGGAAGGTGTAGCAGATCCACTGGAAGAAGGTGTGATAGGAGAACTCTTCTTTACAGGCACTGGTGGTGTCTGCACATTAGAAAATTTACTCACCTCAGTTGGATGTGAAGGAATGGATGGAGTCACGGATGAAGTCGTTGATCGCCTAGGTTGTCGTCCCTGTACTTCTCTTTCAGCTTTAATAGCATAATGATATAATTGGGAAAATCTAGTCCATTCTTTATAGTCAAGAATATCCTGTATTTCACGACGCAAACCTTCAAAAAAATCTAGAACACTTATCCATGTCATCCTCTTGTATGTTACTATGTGCTAGACCAATTAAAAGCTCCTGATAATATTCCTCAACAGTTTTACTACCTTAATTTAAGCGTTACAGTTTTAATCACAGATCACGCTGATAGTATGGAGGAACAAATCTCGATTTCATTCATCGTTTAAGTACAGTCCAGGTTTGAGGTATTTGAGCATTAGCATTAACATTATTGCAAATATCATTCCACCAGAAAAGAGGAAAACTAGTAAACTCACTAGTAGCAAGTCTAACTCTATATTTTTTAGGTACTTGATAGGAGCTAAATTTTTTATCTACAGCCATCTCCCAATCTAAATATGCTTCAAGATTAGCAGAACCAGAAAAAGAAGGTATCTTAAATTTGGTTTTAGAGAAAGGATCATTATTACCTTGGTTGTTACCTCCCATACCACGTCGGTTAAAGTTCAACCGATTATGGTTATGTGCATCCTCAGCACGTCGTTGAGCTTCGGCTTTAGCCTCCGCGTCGCCATCATCCTCCTCAGAGAGATCATCTTCAGGACATGGTTCAGGATGTCGTTGTTCAACATCTTCAATCCTCTTGGCCAAATTGGTGATTTGTTAAAGGATCTCATTGAACTTGTCATCAAGAACGGCATGAAGCTCATTCTTAGAAACACAGTCATTGAAATCTGTAGGTGCGTCCTCGTTTCCTTGGCCGCTGCCTCTGGCTTTTTCTGACATGGTTAGTAGAAAGGAAAAGACAACACAAATAGTATTATCCCTACCAACTACTTAGGTTGTAGACAAGGAAAAATAAGGCACTCAACTCTCAAGCGTCTTACCACGGTCTTACAAGTGTTTTTACCAAAGCAACAGGCGGTGCAATTGGTCGGTGACTGTGATACTGTTGTAGCTTGAGTGTAACAGTTGTAAGGCGAACATGTACTTGGTTAGAAGAAAGTGGAGCTTGGACAGGCACAATATAGTAGCAAGGAATAGCAAAATTCACAACTGAATAGCAAAGCTAAATAAGTATCCCAAGTACTTGTCTTAGTTATTGGCCTACTCACGTTCCAAGTACCAAATGTATTAAGTGATGTGAACAGCAAGAATATGATTAGGAACAAGGTAGAAATCAGCACACGTAAACATAGCTCAAATGACGCTCTCTATGTGCTCCTCTAGATATTGTTCCTCTTTTGCCCCTCTCTTTTTTCTCTATTTTTGGGCTGTCGTTGTTTTTTGGGATTCTTTGACTTTTCTTTTTATTTTTTTGATATTTTTTCTTCACTTAGGAGCACAAAAGAAGTAACCATAGAAAATATAAGCTTAAATAAGTGAAAGACGTGGCCTGTGGAATTTTCAGAAGACGTGCTCGAAATCGACAAAAACATTGTGACCACGAAAAGAGGATCTTGTGACCACTTTTTGATCAAAATAAAAATCTCCAACCTCGACAACATGGGGGATGGATGGATCCAATTTTTTTCTAATCGATTTTAATATATGGAACGTCGAAATCCAAGTTCGTATGTAAAAACTAGACCGGTTTTAAGAACGGACTCCGAATTAGAGGACAAAACGGGAACAATGCGTGCAAAATTAGTAACGGCAGCAAGGATTTGATGGAAACAGTGAAGAAAAGTGTAACAAATAAGATGGCGTGGACTAGGGTTTGATGAATACAAAGGAAACTCAACAAGACTTGGAGATGTTCACGGATTATGATGAAAAACAAAGGGGAAAACACAAACTGGACTCAAAAATGATCTAAAACCAGCAACAAGAACTTGACCTAGGGCACAAACTCAACAATGCGAAATAGAGACGAAATTGCACGGCACAATGAGGCTATAGGATAGGGAATATGTGACGATGTATATTTTTTTGGCTTTTTGTGGACTATAGGTAATGCAAAAACAGTAACAATCTAAAGGGAAAAAATAAAGTTATACCTAACGGGCAACAAGGTCTCTGATACCACTTGATGTAGACTAGGCCTGATCTTCAAAAGGTATGATAGCGTCAATGGCTGAAGACTCGATGTTCACGATCTAGGCTTCGAACCAAGACTGATTCGGACCCCCTGCAACCATTACACCACTGCTCCGTTGGTTATCAACCACGCGAACGCGATTGACCTCACCAAGAAGGCTTTTCTGCGAGCGAATCGAGAACACAAGCAAGAACAGGATGAACGCAATCAAAAATTGCAAATAAATATGAGGCTTATAAAAATAAGAAGGAGTTCAAGTCTTTATTCGAAAGGACTAATCGCCACAGGCGAACAAGATCAAGAACTGGGGCCCTGGTTCACAGCAAACGGCCTTGGCGGCGACAGTTGCAGCAAAACGATGTCTGTTTCATGAGGAAATCAAGAACTAAACAAAACCCAAACCCTAAGGAGAGCGACGGCTGCTATTTATAGAGTCTTGGGCGTCACCCCCTGGACGCGCCCCCTAATGGGTCCAAACACGATACACGGTCCAATGGACCAAAAGACGGTGTCGTAGCACCCTGACAGATTCTGGACACTGACTTGTTTCGATGATTCCTATTGATTCCAAAGGTCTTTTGACGTGAAACCACTTGGATTGGCTTCCTTATCAAATTAGCTTTCCAACCATATTTGGATCGTCGAAAACAGAGTCCGGATGCATCCTGGGTGACCAGTTTAAGGCAGACTGGTCCTGGAGCCCGAGCCGGACTCGAACTTGAGTTGGACTAGGCTTCCACCATAAAAAGATGAATTGGACGCCCATGCTGGACCTCCTCTCCTTGGCTTGTATGTGACGAAGTAGTGATGTCCTCATCATGCTCCTTCTCCGATTTAGGTGACAGCGTTGTCGCTTCCATTGCCAGCTCTACTCCACTAGATCATCCTTGTCAAGATGGAGGAGGCCCCAACAAGAGGAACAAAGTGGCCATGCTCACATAGCATGTCTTGGTTCACATCCTCCATCACCTCACCGCCCGCTCTTTGTGTTGCTACAAGTGTTTATCGCACCTAGAACTGCCTCATCTCGGACTCTAAGTATCATAAGGAGCTACCCTAGATTGTCATCGGATTCTTCTATTGTAGCTAGAAAGGCAAATGCCACTTCACCAGCGTCACCGGTAAACACCCCTCCTTGTTCTTCTTGTCCTTCCCCATTCAGGATGTGTCATCTTAGATTCATACAATGGCCTCATTTTTTGCTGGTGTGTTGGTTTTCGCTATGTTGTCTGCAATCCGATGATAAAGAAGTGGTTGGTACTACCGGATAGCATCTGTTTTGTTGGTCAGGCTCATTTGGGTTTTGATCTGATAGATCTCCTTGCACTTCTATGTGATTGAACATGTGAAGGAGGAGGGTGAGTCCATAGGTGTGATCATCTACTCATCTAACACTATAGTATGGATCTTTAAGAAATCTGAATGGAGCCAGGGTAATATTGTAGTATCCACATATTCAAGAAGTGTGTTTCTTAATGGTTTTATGCACATGCTGGAGTTCTCTTAGATAGTTGTTGTTGATATGGAGGGAAAGACATGTAAGAAAATTCATAAGCCACGTGGTGATGCAATCTCAATCCATCAAGCTCAGGGTCACTTGTGTTTATATATTGTTGATATTTGCAATATGTCACAGCTTTTAATCTAGATCCTTGAAGATTATGGTACTAATAAATGGACATTGAAGCATACAGTGACCACGCTAGAGCTATTTGGACAGAGCAATATTGAATTTGGCTTCGAGGTTTGTGATGCAGACTATAGAGTTATTGCAGTTCACCGAGAGTGGAATTTGATTTTCCTTGTTGGGAGGACAGAACATTGATTGCATATAACATGAATCGCAGAAAAGTTCATGCCATCCTTGCCCAAGTCATCTGCTATCCTAGACCTACTTGGAGTCTATATATCAACGGTCCTCGCTATCTTTCTTATGTTTCCTTGTCATAGAGTCATTAGCAGAGCAGTAAATGTGCATTTATTGTATTTCGTAGTTACAACATGTATTTGTTCAGGTAGGGAATTGTTTTAATTCTATATATAGCCTAATTTTGTCTTAGTAACTAAAGCAACGGTACATTGAATATTATTAATTTTGTTGTTTTGTGCATGTTGTGGAGTCTGAGTGCTTTTCAATAATTTTCCTCCAATGGATCAGAGATGAAGAAGAGGCCTTCCATAGTGCATTGGCTACCAATCTGAACATGCACTAATTATATTCACTTTGCCTTGCAAGCAGGAGTGCTACATAGAAGGATCACAGATACCTCATTTTCGTTATGTAAGTCTATAGAGATCAGTACCTTTATTATGCAATCTTTGTACAGCGTATGTTAGGACATCAGTTGCCAAAGTTGTTATGTTAGAGTCAATTGTTATTATAAAAAGTACTCTTGATTAAGGCCTAGCTGAATTAGTAAATATATTATGAAAACCGGATGCAATTATGTCACTGTTGGATATACATTTAAGCGCCGATGATTGTTTTGTCATCACCGCCGCCACCGCATACCACTTGTCGTTGGTGAAAAAACAGATGTCACCATTGGACTATACCAATAATCGATGGTGAAGCAAACGTCCAACACCACTGTTATATGTACGATGCAGCCAGGATCAAAAGTGTATTACTGCCGAATCGTTTAGTAACCCGTCACCGACTATAGGATCATCAAAGGTGGATCATACTACAAGGCGATGGTGACCATAACCTTTGAATAGACGGTTTATACGCCCAAGCGACGGTGATGTTCATCTCGACACAGACGTGTCAGACGTCAAAGCGACGGTGAACCCGCACTGCACATAGTCGAGTTGTGGTGCAAGGCAACGGTCATCATGACTAGTACACAGACGATCATTGACCAATGTGGCAGTGTTTATAGTCCATCACAGTCGGATGTTAACCGATGGTGATGACCTCGACTATCAGCATCGACATATTACTGTCGAGGCCGAAAATTAGCTGCGATATGGGGGTTACAGGCTGTGATAGGCCTGCTGTAGCAGTGCCAAATAGCAAGGGGGCCAAATTGCTCATTACAGCATAAAACTATGGTGACATATTCTTGATATATACAATTCAGCTTGCTACAGATCTGCGGCCATTAAACTTCTATCAACCAAGGAGGGCAGAGGCCCAGTTTGACCTCAACTACCCTCCGCCCTTGCTAGGCAGGGCCGCAGGGGCACTCCTAGGCCGGTCAATGTGCCGCCCAATCACTGATTTTTTGTCATTCAAGAGCCTCCCACTTGAACAAGAAATAATCAGTATGATCATGCACCGCAACGTCCTAGACTTAATCCAAATGATGCATTAATCCTTGTGAGTTTCGTTTACTTAAGATTGTGACCGTGTAAGTTCATATAACTAACCGTCATCACCTAGAAACCATTTTCGATCAATAGTAAGCATCGGCCTCTAGCAAGGCATACTAACTTCTCATGTTTAGTCACCAGCTGAATCGGCTCTATCACCAGATCATTGGTGTGATACCTTGATTTCTGCCCATCAGTCTAAAACCATCGTTGCTTTATCTGAAAACCACCGGATAATCTAGCTAGTGATGTCTTGTTCTCGGCTTGCTGCGGACATTGGAGCTTTGTCTCCATCTCTGTCCGCCATGATTTTAAATCACACCACGCCACAGCGCTAAAGTATATATTAAAAAAAAACTTACATTTTCTTAGGAAAGGAAATAAGTTCTGAAATAACGATTGATTCATGCCAATATATATAGCTTTGAATTGTTATATTGGAGTGATACTTATACTTAATTACTTATTAATTGCATTCATAGTACCTTCACACCTCCTTCGGTTTGCTTATCATCTAAGTAAAGTTAAAAGAAACATTCCTTGGCTTCAGATCTGCGAAATGGTTATGGTCCTTGCACGATCATGTACAATTTTTATCTTCAATCTGCATCATATCTTCTCTGGTCTGCACAATTTATCATTATTTTAACGAATTCATTCACACAGGACCATGTCTCATCTTGAAACAATGCCCTTGCACCAATGTTGATGTTGGACTGTTGATGAAACATTGGTAATGAGAATAGTTTCTGACTAATACAAGTTGCCCTGCACTAATGAGATGGTACATGCATTTAGGATTTCAAAGAATAATAAAATCATAGTCAAAATGGCATTAGTTTTTACTGAACAAACTTTAAGAAACTTATGCACTTAATAAAATATAATAAGAACCACACATGCACCCAAACAATTGCAACGTGAATTTTAGTAAAATGGAGGGGTCCCATTTTTCATATAACGTGTAGCATACACTCGAAAGATTAATTAACTTATTATTATTGCTCTCTGAATAGTCGGAATCAATCCAGATACAGAAACAACCGGAAGCTACATGCGGCGCCTTGGTACAGTTAATTTATATATTCGACAATAAACAAGGGTTGGACCACAAGTGCAGCTAGCAGTGATTGGAGGAATCAGAAACGTCATGGTTTAGCATTGTCTGAAACATAATCAACTAGCTGCAGGTAGATAACATTGTCTGAAATGATTTAGCATTCTCTGAATACTTTGATGCTCCCGATCGGAGGAATATAATCAACTAGCTGCAGGCAGATAGCATTGTCTGAAACGTCATGATTTAGCATCCATCCATCCATAAGAGATAAATAACTAGTAATAAGAAAAGGTGGAAGTTGAAGCGCGACCACGCCGCCGCCGCCCACCACCCCGTCGTGGTGCGGTAGGGTCCGTGGCTGCGGCAGCCTCCTCCTTCCCCTAGCCCACTGCCACCATGGCCATGGTCGCCCCGCCACAACCAGACCTGGCCGCCTCCTCCACCGCCCGCTCCGGTGGTGTCATTGTCGCCTCCGAATTGCCGCCGTCTCTCTTGTCCCCGCCGTCCGGCTGCCTGTCTCCCCCAAAACTTTTTTTCTAAGGCCGTCAGGGATGGGGAAGAAGAGAGGGTGAGAGAGGGCGCGGGGTTGCGCCGTCGCACTACAGCGCGACGGACGTGGGTTAGAGTTTGCGTAAGAAAATGCAGAAGCAGGGGCAACAGTTTGTAGGCGTTGGAGACAATAAAAGTGAGAGGAAATATAAAGATGGATCATTGACAATGCAATAAGAAATTGCAAAACTATAGGTGGATGGCATGATCTTTCACCTTAATAACCATGAGGACGATCTCGATTGATGACCAAGATGAGCACAATGCTATCTGATATACTTACATTAGAAGTAGAGAGAAGGAGGTGTGGTATGGTAGGCGCTTGTTGGCGGATGCAGCATCATCAAGATTCTCATGCATCTCCTCCAAATCAGTGCTTTTGGATCGATGGATTGTGAATCTTGATGATGCCACGCCCGCAAACACCGACTGTGTAATGTTATAGACTAATCCTGAGGCTGAGCTAAATACATAATCTGGAGTCTGTTGTAGAGCTATAACGTTGCAGCTCCATCTATATATGCAGGAACATATATATATTGCATCGGTGAGATTGAGAAAGAGGTGAAGGATGGCAATGGCGGTGGGTGGGTGAGTGGGTGGGATGGTGAAGCGGCACCGGCAACGCGACATGCATGCTTGATTTGCTGCTAACTGCTGCAAGTCTGCAGGGTATGGCAATTAAGATGGTGAGGGTGAGTGATCAGACGAGCTGAATATGTCGATTAATTATATGGGCGGTGCCATTGGTTGATACAGTCAGTATCAGATTAATGAAATCATTAACCCACTGGTTCAGACAGAGTGGAGAGTTGGCCGGTGCGTGCGTGCGTCCGGATCCGCTGCCAAAAGCTGCTGGCGATAGCTAGCATTGCATGGCGCGCACACACCTGGCCACCTGATGACGTGGACGGGACCCACACCCCTTGTTTTCTTCCAATCAATTTAACCATTGCCAACTTCGATTGCTAATTACACGATGCATACATCGATCGGTACGTTGAACGATGCATAACAGCCCAAGCTTAGGGCGCTCGCAAATAGTGTCGGCAATGGTCCTTTCTTCTAGACAAGATCGCTTAAATAAAAATTCCCCATTTCCCAATCATAGGGCCGGGCACCGACTGGGGTGTAAGAATATATTCCGATTCTTGCAGGATTCAGATCCAAACGATGCTTCTACGAAGTGATAGATTCTCCCTCGAACACCTACAAACTTTTCTCTATTTTGAATTAGGAAGAAGAACCCTCCAAATAGACGTTTTGTAATGATTCTAGTTTATTTTAGAATGAATTTGGAACTATAGCCAAATGGTTTCACCAATTCTTACTAAGGGGTTCTGTTCAACTAAGAGATATTTATAAGAATAGTCTAAATCTGAAACATTTTTAGAAGAACATGGATCCTATACTAAACCCTCCTGAGGCAACTCGTTTATGGCGCTCTCCCACAAATTCTACCCAACCTCTATGCTCCGATCAGTTTATTTGGAGGCGATCGTTGAACGGAAGATACTCTGCATCATCTGCCTATAGGGCCTTCTTTCAAGAATTGTAGTTTATCGCTAGAGCAATGGAACTTTGGTGCACTACGGCACCGCGCACATCAAGTTTTTCTTCTGGCTTGCTCTTCATTGTGAGCTGTACAATTGTAATTGTCTTGAGCTCGTAGCTTCATCTTTCTCATAAGAATTAGTAACGTTGCCTGAAGAGTGCCCATGAACATAAATGATAGCCTGACGGAAGTTGTCGCCACTCCAGTCCTCTCTGTGGCGACTTGCACCTCTGGGGTTTGTTGAAGATGATGTTTGCCGCCCAACTTCACTCTGCCGACCTTCGATGGTGCCTATAGGGGAAAAGGAAGCTCCTCGAGAAGATAGCTCTCTTGTGCCAAAGCTGCAGGAGCCACTTTCTCCTCCTTCATCTTCAATGAATTTGGGAAGGAAATCCCTACTGCCAGTGGCGAAGCTACATGTAGCGTTGTGATGCAGATACACCCACAAAAATTTTGAATATTAGTGAATAGGGTTAAATTTTCACCATGGTTATGACTCAGATCTATACGTCTATAAGGCAGCCGCACCCTTCGGATTTGCTCTAGCTTCGCCACTACCTGCTACCCCCACCTCTGTTGAAGGCTTCTCTCAGCTTGTCACTTTTGGGAGATGTTGTTCTTGTCTGATTGATTCTTTTGTTGCCGACTCCCTCTATTCCATTCTGGTGGCTCCGTGGAGGCCTTCAGAGTATGTCAACTTGAGGATAGAATATTTACGCCCTATTCGCTTGAGCTTATTCAGAACTACTTTTCAGCCATAGAACAATATTTTTCTTTCACAACATTTCAGCATAAGCATTAGCATAAGCCAAATTTCAGCATCAGCGAACAGGGTGTTCCTTTTTTTAGTCTCTTGCAAGGCTGTGGGTTTTGAAATTTGCAAACTAGGGATCTTTTCTTGTGATGAGTTTGAGGTCTCCTTTCACCTCAATGATATTGGTCTGGCTGCTGCTCGTTCGTTCTGAAACTCAAGTGGACAGAAAATTTTCCCATGGGTGGAAGTCAGGAAAAAACCATCTTTTGCAGAGTTTTTTTGAAGCGGATCTTTTGCAGATGTGGCTAATTTACCACCAAAAGCGCTTACAGGAGCCAACAGAATTCCAATGGGAACCAAAAAGCTCTTCATCGGCATAAACTGGGGATTAATTAATAATAACAGCAAGAGTTCATCAAGCAAAGGCAGAAAATCTGTCTTCGATAGATTATATCCTTCCCCAGAACCTCTGCCTTTGACCGGATCAACTAGGAGGATTTGAGGTCCAATGAAGAACAGTGTCGATCGCTCTCCAGCTCCTAAGTCCTCGCCATCTCCGGTTTTTCCTTCTTCATCCATGCCAGGTTTGGATTTGAATTTGAAATTGGGTTTTACAATCATTGAATCTCTCATCTTCTATGCTGGTTGATGAAAAAGATTTGTACCTAATGTAAGTAACCAGTCAGACTCTATATAAGTGGTAAATAAGCATACAGCTAACAGCTGATAGCCATGCTGACGCGCGCACGGCAACGTTTCCAGCGTACTCGTGTATAGGTACTTCCTGCGTCCAAAGAAGGACGTTACGGAATACGTGCCGGTCAATTTTTTTCAATTTTAACTAGATTTGTACGAAATACATGTAACATTTATATCTTCAAATAAATTTATTATGAAAATATATTCAACGATCTATCTAACCGTACTAATTATGTATTATAAATATTAATATTCTTTTATATATAATTGATCGAAGTTTAAAATTTTTTATTTTTCGGAAAGTGAGAATGACTTTTATTTTGGGATAGAGGTAGTACTTTGTAGAGTCCAAAGCAACATCTTCAACAAACACAGAAAACTAGAAAATGGTAATTTTCTTGATGCTATTTTCGGCAAGGTAAGTGTCCTTTTGACCCTTAAACAATTCATAAAGTATGATGTTCCTCCTCTAAGTACATGTTTGGATCCAACTTAACTAAAAATTTGCTAGCTAATTGCTAGAGCTAAAATTTAGCCAACTAAAGATTAGCTAGCAAAACTTTAGCTAGGGGTGTTTGGATCCTCTAGCTAATTGAAAGCCTTGACCATACTACCCCTCATTAATTGCATTGTTTAGCTAGCTAAATTTTAACGGGGGCGTTTTGATCCTCTAGCTAAACTTTAGCCAGTGATAGTTTTATCATTGAGGCCTTTTAGCTGGTTTAGCTATGTTGAAACAGCTAAAGGGATTGTGTACATTTTGGTCTCCAGCTAAAGTTTAGCTGAGTTTAATTGTGGGCTATTTGGAGCCACCACAGCTAAATTTAGCTAGCTAAAGATTAGCTGGTGGATCCAAACAGGGCAAGTATAAAACCAGATTTTGGTCCACCTGAACTTGTAACCTTTTATTTTGCACCTAGGGGTTTAGTCGTCAATTTTGTCCAGAGGATAAATCATAGCACATTGTAGTTTAAAGTCGGTAAATCCACTGTAAATATTTTTAGTAAAAATGTCCAAATAGTTTTTAGAAAGTTTATGCAATTAAAATTGTAAAACTAGTTTAATCTCAGAAATTTCATAGAAAATTATTTTATCTTAGTAAAAATATGAAATAGATTTTAGATTTTTCCTAAAATCATACTCTATGTAATGGTGCCTACCTTAGAATTCTTTTTGGTCTCGTTCGGCTTGCTGAATCTTGACTGAAATTGACTGAAAAACACTGTTCTTGCTGAAAATGTTGTGAGAGAAAAATGCTATTCCAGTTAAAAAAAAAAGTCGAACAAGCGGTATATGATTTAAGCCGAACGGGGCCTTTATCTCTTATTATGGTCTTCCTTTGGTGTTTGTTTTCTAGTAGATTCTCTTGTTACCTATTATAGTTTGTCTATGTGATGACATGGACAACGTAGAAGGCCAAGTGACTTTGAGGATAACACATTAACACTAAGTTTCATATTATCGTCATTCATGGTTAATATATTTAGTACGAGCACAATTAATTGTTTGTTGATCGTGTTAGTGCCATTTGATCACGTTATTGTTATTTAATTCTATCTATGATCATGCTAGTGTAGACAGCATGGAGTGACACTTGTTTTTATACGATCAAGTACGAGGAAGTTATATGACACTTGTGTAGTTATCAAAGTTAGATGAAATTCTACGTCGTTCAGTTGTCAACGTAGACTAATAATAATAGATAACGAAGCATTTACTAATAAATAAATACCAAAATGACATCATAAAAGTCTCAAATAATTTCAAAGAAGACACCATAAGGTTGAGCTTGAACCAATTTCATATTTTTTTCAAGCTAAAACGATTTTCTATGAATTTTTTTATTAAACAAGAGTTTAGAATTTCAATTGCGTATTTTTTCAAAAAAAATATATTTTGGTAATTTTAAAAAAATATCTATAGCCAGAATTACCCCTAAACTAGTTCAATTTACTCATTCGCTGATGACGTGACGCCAGGTCGAAGAAAACCGCTGAATGGAAACAAAAGATTGTAAAAATCCTTGAATTTGGTTTAATCTTAGAAAATTATAGTCGACGGGAGGTAAATTGGATTTTTTTTTTTACTTTTTTTTTTCTTCGCCTATTCATCAGGGCCTTATATTGGCAAGAGTTAAATGCACTCTAGGTCCACAAACTTGTTTAGGGGTGCCAGATAGGTCCATAAACTTGGAAAATGCATTTGTGGCACAGTAATCTTGAGTTTTGATTCACTCTAGGTCCATGTTGCCAAATAAGCAGGTTTATGCTGATGTGGCGTGTCCAGGGTGGACCCAGCTGTGTCACGTGAGCAACGCGTGATACCTAGCCAGCCCGCCTATCTCTTTGCCAATACGCAGAAAGCCCCCGCCGCATCCTCCTTTTCCCCATTTGACCGAGCGTTTTGTTCTCGAGTTCGTCGTGCGCGAGGCAAAGAGACAGGCGAGCGGGAGAGGCGACCGTGGAGTGAAATCGGCATCGCGATTGGAGTGTTGCGCGGCGACGACAGGTCGTTCTCCCTGCGGCGAGGGCAGTCTTCCCCGGCGATCCTGGTGGAAGTGCAGAATGAAGGCCAGAGTGCGGCGGAAAGGGAAGCCACCCCCTGATTACAGTAAGCGCCTCCAAGGTCCAATCTTGGTTGTGTTTCATAGTGTTTATCGCTGATTTGTTGAGAAGGATTCATGGATGGGATCATATAGAAGCTTTTTTGCCTAGGCTAGGGTTTCTGACTTGGTTGTTGTAGGTCGAATTAGATGGATGGATAACTGAATATGTTCTGTTGTTGTTCAAGTAGGTGGAATTAGTGATCAGTTTACAGTTGAGATACATCACAATGGTTTCTTTGTTGGTCATGGTACGAATCGATCATACATTGATGAGAGAGTGAGCTTTATCGATCATGTTCAAGCCCAAACTTTGTGTCCACAGACCTTTCATGACCTCAGTTTCATGCTTCACTATCCAAGGAATCCAGTATTGAAGGTGTTTTGGTTACTTCCTGGAAAGGATTTCCTAGATGGCATCAGGTTGATTCTTTCAGAAGAAGACACTTTAGTGATGGCTTCAGTTGTGCACAAAGTGAAGACACTTGTATTGTATTTTGATCATGAGGCCATTACATCATGCTCAGATTGGGATGATGTAGTTGCAAACCCTATTGCATCCTTGCCTAGAGTGATCGGCCCATCCAAAGGTCAGACAAGGTAGAGAAACAATGAGGCAGCAGATGATGAAGGCCCTGAAGATGCACATGACAGCTCAAGTGATGACAGTGATTTTGATGATAGTGATTATGACTTAGAGGATGATGATGACCTTTTTGTTGACAATGTTGATGAACATGTGACAGATGAAGGTGTTGCCAAAGGGAGGAAGATAGCTAGGGGAACCAAGAGGTCAGCAGGAAGGACCAGTACTGGAACTTCAGTAGTTGCTCATGATGATGATGAAAATGAGGAGTCAACTGATGATGATAGGCTAGAATTACCTCAGTCTGATGGTGAATGTGAACCAACATTCAAATTCAAGTCATTCAAACCAGAGGACATGGCCCACCCAATGTTTAAGGTGGGTATGATGTTTGACACTATTGAGATGCTAAGGAAGGCTATAACTGAATACAGTCTTAGGAACAAAGTGGATATCAAGATGCCTAGTAATGAACATGTCGGTGTTTCGGACCAGGGGGTCCTCAACCAACTAGTGAATTTGTTCTGCATGTTCCCAATCCCAGATGGTGATGCAAAGAGACACAAGGTTTATACTGGTTCAGGCAATCGATACCCTACGTCCAGTCTGAGAGATCGATCTTGTATTCCTTGCACCAAAGTACTCGTGGTAGGGGGTTACAAGCTAGGTGAGAGAGGGAGCTAGTCCCAGGTCTCGGCAAGGCATCGTGTGGGCCGCTTGAGACGTTGCTCTCAGGTGGCTGGGATGTGTGCGTGTGTTACAATGTGTTACCGGGTCTCTCTCCCACAAAACGGCCCAAGTCCTCTCCTTTTATAGCCTGAAGGGAGGACAAGGACGGTACATGAACTAACTATATGGTGTCGTGTGAACAGAGGCGGCGTGTCCGGGCCCTGTAGCCTGTTCCTGTGGCAGCGTGGTCGTCGGAGTGGTCCGTCCTTAGAGCACTGGGGCGGCATGGTCGTCCCATCCGATCCTGTGCATCGCGGGAGCCCTGGGACTGCCTCGGAGTGGGTGCGGCGGTGAACATGCAAGCCAATATGGACGGACTGTGTGCGAGGCTGAGACTTGGTCGGTGCTGAGGTTGCACTGTAGTGGAGGGGTCTCGGCAGGCACGAACCCCAAGATAGCCGAGACCTTGGTGTACAGTGCCGAGACCTCGAGTGGGTGGCTGATCATGGGCACAGCGTTAGGACACAATGGCCGATAATCCCCGCCATGCCCTATCCTAGCTGGTATGGCGCTGATCGTGGACACAGCATTAGGACACAGTGGCCGGTAATCCCCGCCATGCCCTGTCCCAGCCGGTATGGCGCTGATGCGACCTCGGGTCCCGTCGGCCATTCTGTGGCATTGAGCCGTCGTTCGGCTGAGATTGCGGGAGTGGTTGAAGCATTAATGAGACATGACGTGCTGTCTGGAGGGTCGGTCGAGGCGGGGGGGCGATGGGCCGCGGATGAGCCGGGCTTGAGCGACATGGAGAATGAGGCCTCGTGTGAGACGGAGAATGAGGCCTCGCACGAGACGGAGATCAGACTCCTTGCCGAGGCATGCCGCGAGAGGCCTCGCGTGATACGGAGAATGCGCCCCCTGCTGAGGCCTTCCATGGAGAGCCTCGCGCGAGGCGGAGTTCATGTCAGGATGCCGAGACCTCCTGCACAAGGCTCGAGGCGAGGAGGAGGAGGGCTCAGTGGGCTCGGTTGTGGCGAGTGAGGGGCCCACGGCTTATCTTCTAGCTTTATTTTTTATGGGACTTTAGCGACCCTTTTGATTGTTCGCTCGGGGTACCCCATTCTAAGGTACCCAACAGTAGCCCCCGAGCCTCCGGGGGAGTGCGTGCACTCTCCCTGAGGGTTTACCTAGGCTTGGTTCGTACCTGCTCCCGTAGGAATTGGGTTTTGTATCTTGGGGTTCCAGTGGGTGCGCGTGAGCGCACCCGCCGGGCGTAGCCCCCAAGGCCCTGGAGGAGTGGAGTTACTCCTCCAGGGGCTTTTTTATTTTTGTGTTGAACGAGTAGTTCTTATAGCATTTGCTGAGCCCCTAAGCGCAAGTTCAGGTTGCGGGGGTCTCGGTGAGGCTGTAGGAAAAAGCCCTCTAGCCTCCGCACGGAGCGAGAGGTTCGTTAGGGGCCCCCTAACATTGGGTATGACCCTCACGCTTCCTTTTGCTCAGAAGGAGGGGTGGAATGTGCCAGGCTACCCTCGATGGGCACGAGCATGGACACTTCCGGTGAGCTGTTATCGGGTAGTCCGAGTGGAGGCCCGAGCCCCATTCGCTAGGGGACGGCTAGCAGTCCAGAGACGCACTCTAAGAGTACCAGAGGGTTTCTCTAGTGGGTGCCAAGGCCATTCGCTGGGCCTCGGTGGCTCGGTGCCTCCCTACGGTGGGATTCCATTCGGATACTTCCCTGCCAGTCTCGGACATGACTTAGGACGCCCCGAGCGACTGTTCGCTCGGGCCTGGGCTATTCGTAGGCTCGCCTCGAAGTCGTCCTTGACTCTGTTGCCCTGGGGCGGCTGTTGAAACCTCTTGGAGGCCCAGCCTTCGAACCCCTGGATCGTAACGGGCTCGATGCCCTTTATCGTGTTTTGTAATGAAACCTCTAGCGTGGGATTGGACCTTTTGTCTTGGTCTTCGGGTGCAAGAGGAGCCCCCGAGCCTCTGCCTAGAGCAAGAGGGCGGTCGGGGGTCCCCTGACTTTTTCATCCAACCCTCACATGTCCTTTTCGCTCAGACAGAGGGTTTGTTTGCCGAGCCTATTCTGGTCTCGGCAAGGTTGCAGGAAGAGCCCCTAGCCTCTGCGTGGAGCGAGAGGTCCATCGAGAGTTCCCCTGACATTTTATACGCCCCTCGCGCGTGGGGGTTTGTTTGCTGAGGCCCCTTTTGGGCGCGAGCCCGAGAGTTGGGGTGTCGGCGTATTTGCAGGAAGAGCCCCCTAGCCTCTGCACAGGGTGAGAGGGCCATCAGGAGCTCCCCTATCTTTTTGTACGACCCTCACGCTTCCTTTTTGCTCAGAAGGAGGGTTTGTTTTGCCAAGCCCCTTTGAGTGCGAGCTAGGGTCGCTGGGTCTCGGCAAGGTTGCAGGAAGAGCCCCCTAGCCTCTGCATAAAAAGAGAAGGCCGTCGGGGTTCCCCTGACTTTTTGTGCGACCCTCGTGCTTCCTTTTCGCTCAGAAGGAGGGGTGGAATGTGCCTCGCTACCCTCAGTGGGCACGAGCGGTGGCACCTCCAGTGAGCTGTTATCGGGTAGTCCGAGTGGAGGCCCGAACCCCATTTGCTAGGGGATGGCTAGTGGTCTAGAGACACACTCCAAGAGTACCAGAGGATGTCTCTAGTGGGTGCCGAGGCTGTTCGCTGGGCCTTGGTGGCTCGGTGCCTCCCTACGGTGGGATCCCATTCGGAGACTTTCCTCTGGTCTCGGACACAACTTTGGGCGTCCCAAGCGTTTCGCTTGCTTGGGCCTCAGCCCCGTATGGGCTCGCCCGCGGTCGTCCCTGACTCTGTTATCCTAGGGCGGCTATTGAAACCCTTTGGGGCCCAGCCTTCGAACCCCTGGATCGTAATAGGTTTAGAGCCCGGTTCCTTCATACGAAAGGAATAGGCCGTAGGGAATATCTTCCCTATTGGCTCGGCATGGGCGGCGCGCCTTTTGAGGTGGTTTCATGGGGAGTCGAAATGACGCCTGCTGCCATAGTGGCCGAGCATGGCATGGTGGATGGGATGTAACTATCCTCGCATTTAATGCGGGAGACGTGGGCGCGTGGGCCGGCGGAATCGGCTCATGGTTAACCGCGCCGGATCGCGGGGAAAACCTCCCCGATTTCGTCGCCCGTTCATTTCGCCTCCTCCCTACATAAATACCTGAAGAGTCTCGCCTCTCCTCGTCTTACCTTGCCTACATTAGCACTACCCCTGTCGAGCCGTCGCTAGAGCAGCGGGTGCCGAGAAGAAGAGGAGAGAAGAGCGAGCCTAGGGAAAAAGCGAGAAAAAAGCGAGAGCGTGGGAGAGAGAAAAAACTCACCGCCGCACCTGATTCCTCCATCGCACCCATGGCCGGTGACATCATCATTGTCGAGGCGGACCCCTAGGACCCGTCGGACGTCACCGAGGAGACGCTTCAGTCGCTCGTCGACGATGGACTCCTTCGCCCGGTGACAGACCCCACCAGGCTAGAGTGGATTGCTCCGTACGGCGAGCCAGAGCCGAGGCCTCGTGACGGCTATGTCGTGAGCTTTGTCTCCTTCCACGAGCGTGGCCTCGGCGTCCCAGCGGACCGGTTCATGCGGGCGCTCCCGCACTACTATGGCGTGGGGCTCCATAACTTCAATCCCAACTCTATCGCTCAGGCGGCTATCTTTGTTGCCGTCTGTGAGGGGTATTTGGGGATTGCTCCCCATTAGGAGTTGTGGCTCCACCTATTTCGGGCGGAGCACACTACCAAGCCGATGGGTACATCGGGTAAGAGGAAGGCGACGAGGGCCGGCGGCTGCACTCTCCAGGTGCGCCAGGACCGCCAGCACCTCTACATCCTGGCCTAGCTCACGTCCTCCAACCGACAGTGGTACACGAGCTGGTTCTACCTTCGTAACGATGATGGAGGACTTCCCCCTTACACTGGGCGGATTGTGGGAGCTGCCCAGAGAGATGGAAGTGGGGCATCCCAAAGGACGACTAGCCCAAGCTGGAGCCGCTCCTGGAGGGGCTGGCGAGGCTGCGGGGCCATGGCCTCACCGTGGCTGTGGTCGTGGCCGCCTTCCACCCGCCGGAGGGTGCTGCCGCTGATGGCTCGGCAGTGGTGGCTTGTTTGAGATGAGGCTAGGTGAACCCATGGAGGGCATCTGGATGTCCTCCTTTGCCCTCTCCGATGAGGAAATTCTTCGTTGGGTGGGGGAGATGGTAGAGGCAAAGTTGAAGGGCAGCAACTTGACCCCCTTCGCGATGCGACCGTCGCGGGGGTTCCTATCGCTGGTAAGTCATGTGCCTGTTGTAGCCTCTGAACCCCCTTAGTCTCCCCTTACCCCTTGTTCCCTTATGCGCGTTTGTCGTTCCTTCAGGGGATGAGGGACGTGCACTCCTCTCCGCCGCCCATTCCCGAGGACATGGGGTGGCGGGCGATCAACCACGCTCACGCCGATGCATAGAAGAGGCGAAAGGACGCCAAGGCGGTGAAGCGCATGAAGCACATCCTCGCACACGGGGAGCTAGATAAGCGCCGCCGTCAACAACGGAAGGATGGTCTCCCATTGGAGGAATCCCCGTTGATGTCGTTGTCGACGGAGGCCTCAGACAGGAACAACAAGGGCGAGGGAGGGCGAGGTCCCCTGGACCACCTTCCTGACGTCGTGGAGGTGGTGCCCGGGGCGTCAGCAAGCAGCCCGGCACCTCTGGGAGGGGGAGGAGAAGCAGACCTGGGGCCGGCGGTTGCCTGCTCCAGGGCCGAGGCCGACACGCCTGAGGCGTGGGCGTTATGCAAACGCGCCGTCAGCCCATTAGGCTCGGCGGCTGTGGTGGAGCAGGTGGCGGTGGAGGCGACGCCACCACCCCCGTAGAGGACCGAAGGGGCGCCGAGGTCCGCTGAGGACCGACCGACGCCGATGGATACGGAGGCGACGCCTCTGCGCCGCCTCCGCCGTTGTGGATGAGGTTTGCTGTGGTGAAGCGGTTGCCGCCCTGTTCAAAGTAAGTGTATTTTTGGCAGGGCCATAGTGCCTTCCGCTCACTTTTTTGGTCTCACGCTTGACCCTATAGGTTAATTTTCTTATAGTCGGAAGCGGCCTGCAGATGACATTCCCTTGGCGCCCCTTAAGGTGCTTAAGGCAAGCCCCAGCTCCTCTGCCCACTGGGTGACGGAGGCACAAGCCGCCATCCACCCACGGCGTCGGCATCGGCGAGGGTCGACCTGAAAGAACCCCGGCCGCCCCAAGGAGGGGCTGCCGAGGCGGCCCCTACACCGACGAGAGAGGGAGCGCTCCCATCCCATGGGGGCGAGGCTCACAAGTCGGAATGGGGCTAGCGTGCCCTTGGTTGTCGAGGCCCCCGGGGTCTCCGAGGCTGAGGTGGATGGAGGACAGGGGCGCCCAAGACCGCCGAGACCGTAGTGGCCACGGCCAGTGTTTTCTGCATCCTCCGAGGCCACGATGGCGAAGGCTGGAGCCCCCGAGGCCGTCGGGGCCATAATTGCAGAGGCCGGAGCCCCCGAGATCACCAAGGCTATCGTAATGGTGGCGGGGCCATCCGTCTAGGAGGCAGAGATGAAGGCGATGGAGGCCTTGGTGGCGCCCTTGGCCCAGGGGCCGCCATTGTTGCAAGAGAGCGCCCGAGAGGCGAAGGTCTATCCGATCTCTTCCGACAATACCTCCCGGACGCGGGAGGTGGTCGACCCGAGGATGCCGGTGCCATGGAATAGCCGGCACCGATCTTGGACAAGGGAAGTTCGGCCCTCGTGTGGGCGCAACCGAGCGTTGCGGGTGGGACCACCCGTGGGTACTGTGGCAGAGCCAGGACGACCCTGAGGGGGAGCCTCTATTTGCCCTCGAGGATGCAGCCGAGGGCGGGCGCTGGGGCACCTTCGAGACTTCCTGCGGAATTAGAAATTTTTGCTAAAATTTCCTCTCCCACTACTCCTACTTTTTGTTTACAAAGGCCTCTCCCACCCTGTCTCCTTCGTCCTCCTCAGTGCTATTGCTCCTCATCACTGGTCCTACTCCCTACTACTGAACGGTGTGACCACACCTACTCAATGGTGAGCAAGCCACCACTCACCACTAACAAGCTCATGCTCCATGCCGGTATGCACTGACCGGCATGCATGTATAGGTCCCACCAATGGACCAAGCCTGCTATTCAATCGCCATGCCCGCTCTAGCTCACTACCTCACTACCACAAGATCCCAAAGCAAGGGTGGCTTTCACACTTCCCTTAGTCCAATCTTTCTTGGATTTTTAGCCCCTTCTTTAGGTCATCTATATTACTAAGGCAAGCTTGCCATTCTGATTAATGAAGAGCTGACAAACTATATCCTTGTAGGCGCTCCTGATGTAGACTAGGCCCTAATCTTCTGAAAGGTATGATAACGTCGATTGTGGAGACTCGACGTTCACGATCTAGGCTCAAACCAAGACTGATTCAAACCCCCGCACTATTACACCACGCTTCATTGGTTATCAACCACGTGAATGCGATTGACCTCGCCGAGAAGGCTTTCCTACAAGCGATCGAGAACACAAGCAAGAACAGGATGAACGCAATCTGAAATTGCAAATAAATATGAGGCTTATGAAATAAGGAGTTCAAGTCTTTATTCAAAAGGACTAATCACCACAGGCGAACAAGATCAAGAACTGGGGCCCTAGGTTCACAGCAAGCGGCCTTGGCGGCGACAGTTGCAGCAAAACGATGTCTGTTTCACGAGGAAATCAAGAACTAAACAAAACCCAAACCCTAAGGAGAGCGACGGCTGCTATTTATAGAGTCTTGGGCGTCACCCCCCTAGACGCGCCCCCTAATGGGCCCAAACACGATACACGGTCCAACGGACCAAAAGACGGTGTCGCAGCACCCTGGCAGATTCTGGATGCTGACTTGTTTCGACGATTCCTATTGATTCCGAAGGTCTTTTGACTGTGAAACTACTTGGATTGGCTTCCTTATCAAATTAGCTTTCCAACCATATATGGATCATCGAAAACGGAGTCCGGATGCGTCCTGGGTGACCAGTTTAAGGCAGACTGGTCCTGGAGCCCGAGCCGGACTCGAACTTGAGTTGGACTGGGCTTCCACCATGAAAAAGATGAATTGGATGCCCATGCTGGACCTCCTCCTCTACTTGGCTTGTATGCGATGAAGTAGTGATGTCCTCATCATCCTCCCTTTCTTGAATTGAAGTCGTCCTCGACTGAAGTAGATCGTCTCCTCCATTGGATGACAGCAACGATGGTTCCGGAAGAAGACGTTCATCTTGGCGCCCCATCCTTCGCAAAGGCGGCTGCCATGGTGGCTTCCCTGTTGGGAATTCATCCTCCTTCTCCTGCAAAAGGTTAGTACCAACAAGAGGCATAGCACTAGGAGTAGGACCAAGTGGACATATAGGCGATGTACAAGTTAGAGCATAACATGGTTCATCATGAATCAACAAGAACAGATTTAAGAGCAAATAAAACTTCTTTCATGTTACTTGAATGGTTCATTTATGGTTTGCTAGAGTCTTTATCATGGCCTTTCTTTTTCTTTTCAGCAAGTTCCTTTTCATATTGCACAATTTCAGCAGGTGTTAAAGGAAGTAAAGCAATGGTCTTTCCTTTAAACATAAAAGTATATCTATTTTGCCTACCATGATGTACAACATTATTATCATATTGCCAAGGGCGGCCTAACAAAAGTGAACAAGCTTGCATAGGCACGACATCAAAATCAGCATAATCATGGTATGACCCGATAGAAAAATGCACACGAGCAGATTGTGTTACCTTTGCCTTACCACTATTGTTGAACCACTGAACATGGTATGAATGTGGAAGAGCACGTGTAGATAAACCAAGAGTCTTGACAAGCTCAGAACTTACCAAGTTATTGCTGCTCCCTCCATCAATTATAGCACGAACACGGAAATTATTGACAATGAGGAACATTTGAAACAAATTATGGCGTTGTAGCTTGTCTACTGGCTCAACTTGTGTACTCAAAACACGCTGAACAAGGATTGATTTGTAGTCTGCAGTGCATGCCACACTATCAATTACCTCATCAGGATCTTCAGCACTATCCGCAAATTTATCTGCATAAAGATCAGTTGCAAGTGCAAATTCATTCTCTTCATCACTAGCACTAGCATACCCACCATCATCAGTAGCAATATATGCGCGTTTGCTGGGGCATTCTTTAGCAATATGTCCCATGCCCTTGCAGCGGTGGCACACAACTTTAGAAGAGCTGCTAGAGGAAGGTGTAGCAGATCCACTGGAAGAAGGTGTGATAGGAGAACTCTTCTTTACAGGCGCTGGTGGTGTCTGCACATTAGAAAATTTACTCACCTCGGTTGGACGTGAAGGAATGGATGGAGTCACGGATGGAGTCGTGGATCGCCTAGGTTGTCGTCCCTGTACTTCCCTTTCAGCTTTAATAGCATAATGATATAATTGGGAAAATCTAGTCCATTCTTTATAGTCAAGAACATCCTGTATTTCACGACGCAAACCTCCAAAAAATCTAGAACACTTATCCATATCATCCTCTTGTATGTTACTACGTGCTAGACCAATTAAAAGCTCCTGATAATATTCCTCAACAGTTTTACTACCTTGATTTAAACGTTGCAGTTTTAATCGCAGATCACGCTGATAGTATGGAGGAACAAATCTCGATTTCATTCGTCGTTTAAGTACAGTCCTAGGTTTGAGGTATTTGAGCATTAGCATTAGCATTATTGCAAATATCATTCCACCAGAAAAGAGCAAAACTAGTAAACTCACTAGTAGCAAGTCTAACTCTATATTCTTCAGGTACTTGATGGGAGCTAAATTTTTTATCTACAGCCATCTCCCAATCTAAATATGCTTCAGGATCAGCAGAACCAGAAAAAGGAGGTATCTTAAACTTGGTTTTAGAGAAAGGATCATTATTACCTTGGTTGTTACCTCCCATACCGCGTCGGTTAAAGTTCAACCGATTACGGTTACGTGCATCCTCAGCACGTCGTTGAGCTTCGGCTTCAGCCTCCGCGTCGCCATCGTCCTCCTCAGAGAGATCATCATCATCATCTTCAGGACGTGGTTCAGGATGTCGTTGTTCAACATCTTCAATCCTCTTGGCCAAATTGGTGATTTGTTGAAGGATCTCATTGAACTTGTCATCAAGAACGGCACGAAGCTCATTCTTAGAAACACAGTCATTGAAATCTGTAGGTGCGTCCTCGTTTCCTTGGCCGCTGCCTCTGGCTTTTCCTGACATGGTTAGTAGAAAGGAAAAGACAACACAAATAGTATTATCCCTACCAACTACTTAGGTTGTGGACAAGGAAAAATAAGGCACTCAACTCTCAAGCGTCTTACCACGGTCTTACAAGTGTTCTTACCAAAGCAACAGGCGGTGCAATCGGTCGGTGACTGTGATACCGTTGTAGCTTGAGTGTAACAGTTGCAAGGCGAACCTGTACTTGGTTAGAAGAAAGTGGAGCTTGGACAGGCACAATATAGTAGCAAGGAATAGCAAAATTCGCAACTGAATAGCAAAGCTGAATAAGTATCCCAAGTACTTGTCTTAGTTGCTGGCCTACTCACGTTCCAAGTACCAGATGTATCAAGTGATGTGAACAGCAAGAATATGATTAGGAACAAGGTAGAAATCAGCACACGCAAACACAGCTCAAATGGCGCTCTCTATGTGCTCCTCTAGATATTGTTCCACTTTTGCCCTCTCTTTTTCTCTATTTTTGGGCTGTCGTTGTTTTTTGAGGATTCTTTGACTTTTTCTTTTTATTTTTTGATATTTTTTCTTCACTTAGGAGCACAAAAGAAGTAACCACAGAAAATATGAGCTTAAACAAGTGAAAGACGTGGCCTGTGGAATTTTCAGAAGACGTGCTCGAAATCGACAAAGACCTTGTGACCACGAAAAGAGGATCTTGTGACCACTTTTTGACCAAAATAAAAATCTCTCGACCCCTAACAATGGGGGATGGACGGATCCGAAATTTTTTCTGATCGATTTTGATATATGGAACGTCGAAATCCGAGTTCGTATGCGAAAACTAGACCAGTTTTAAGAACGGACTCCGAATTAGAGGACAAAACGGGAACAATGCGCAAAATTGGTCACGACAGCAAGGATTTGATGGAAACAGTGAAGACAAGTGTAACAAATAAGATGGCGTGGACTAGGGTTTGATGAATACAAAGGAAACTCAACAAGACTTGGAGATGTTCACGGATTATGATGAAAAACAAAGGGGAAAACACAAACTGGACTAAAAACGATCTAAAACCAGCAACAAGAACTTGACCTAGGGCACAAACTCAACAACGCGAAAATAGAGACGAAATTGCACGGCACAATGAGGCTATAGGATAGGGAATATGTGACGATGTATATTTTTTTGGCTTTTTGTGGACTATAGGTAATGCAAAAACAGTAACAATCTAAAGGGGAAAACAAAGTTATACCTAACGGGCAACAAGGTCTCTGATACCACTTGATGTAGACTAGGCCCGATCTTCCGAAAGGTATGATAGCGTCGATTGGTGGAGACTCGACGTTCACGATCTAGGCTTCGAACCAAGACTGATTCGGACCCCCGCAACCATTACACCACTGCTCCGTTGGTTATCAACCACGCGAACGCGATTGACCTCGCCGAGAAGGCTTTCCTGCAAGCGAATCGAGAACACAAGCAAGAACAGGATGAACGCAATCTAAATTGCAAATAAATATGAGGCTTATAAAATAAGAAGGAGTTCAAGTCTTTATTCGAAAGGACTAATCGCCACAGGCGAACAAGATCAAGAACTGGGGCCCTGGTTCACAGCAAGCGGCCTTGGCGGCGACAGTTGCAGCAAAACGATGTCTGTTTCACTGAGGAAATCAAGAACTAAACAAAACCCAAACCCTAAGGAGAGCGACGGCTGCTATTTATAGAGTCTTGGGCGTCACCCCCTGGACGCGCCCCCTAATGGGCCCAAACACGATACACGGTCCAACGGACCAAAAGACGGTGTCGCAGCACCCTGACAGATTCTGGATGCTGACTTGTTTCGATGATTCCTGTTGATTCCGAAAGGTCTTTTGACGTGAAACCACTTGGATTGGCTTCCTTATCAAATTAGCTTTCCAACCATATGTGGATCGTCGAAAACGGAGTCCGGATGCAGTCCTGGGTGACCAGTTTAAGGCAGACTGGTCCTGGAGCCCGAGCCGGACTCGAACTTGAGTTGGACTGGGCTTCCACCATGAAAAAGATGAATTGGATGCCCATGCTGGACCTCCTCCTCTCCTTGGCTTGTATGCGATGAAGTAGTGATGTCCTCATCACGCTCCTTCTCCGATTTAGGTGACAGCGTTGTCGCTTCCATTGCCAGCTCTACTCCACTAGATCATCCTTGTCAAGATGGAGGAGGCCCCAACAAGAGGAACAAAGTGGCCATGCTCACAGAGCATGTCTTGGTTCACATCCTCCATCACCTCACCGCCCGCTCTTTGTGTTGCTACAAGTGTCTATCGCACCTAGAACTGCCTCATCTCGGACTCTAAGTATCATAAGGAGCTACCCTAGATTGTCATCGGATTCTTCTATTGTAGCTGGAAAGGCAAATGCCACTTCACCAGCGTCACCGGTAAACACCCCTCCTTGTTCTTCTTGTCCTTCCCCATTCAGGATGTGTCGTCTTAGATTCATACAATGGCCTCATCTTTTGCTGGTGTGTTGGTTTTCGCTATGTTGTCTGCAATCCAACGATAAAGAAGTGGTTGGTACTACCTGATAGCATCTGTTTTGTTGGTCAGGCTCATTTGGGTTTTGATCTAATAGATCTCCTTGCACTTCTATGTGATTGAACATGTGAAGGAGGAGGGTGAGTCCATAGGTGTGATCATCTACTCATCTAACACTATAGTATGGATCTTTAAGAAATCTGAATGGGGCCAGGGTAATATTGTAGTATCCACATATTCAAGAAGTGTGTTTCTTAATGGTTTTATGCACATGCTGGAGTTCTCTTAGATAGTTGTTGTTGATATGGAGGGAAAGACATGTAGAAAAATTCATAAGCCACGTGGTGATGCAATCTCAATCCATCAAGCTCAGGGTCACTTGTGTTTATATATTGTTGATATTTGCAATATGTCACAGCTTTTAATCTAGATCCTTGAAGATTATGGTACTAATAAATGGACATTTAAGCATACAGTGACCACGCTAGAGCTATTTGGACAGAGCAATATTGAATTTGGCTTCGAGGTTTGTGATGCAGACTACTAGAGTTATTGCAGTTCACCGAGAATGGAATTTGATTTTCCTTGTTGGGAGGACAGAACATTGATTGCATATAACATGAATCGCAGAAAAGTTCATGCCATCCTTGCCCAAGTCATCTGCTATCCTAGACCTACTTGGAGTCTATATATCAACGGTCCTCACTATCTTTCTTATGTTTCCTTGTCATAGAGTCATTAGCAGAGCAGTAAATGTGCATTTATTGTATTTCGTAGTTACAACATGTATTTGTTCAGGTAGGGAATTGTTTTAATTCTATATATAGCCTAATTTTGTCTTAGTAACTAAAGCAACGGTACATTGAATATTATTAATTTTGTTGTTTTGTGCATGTTGTGGAGTCTGAGTGCTTTTCAATAATTTTCCTGCAATGGATCAGAGATGAAGAAGAGGCCTTCCATAGTGCATTGGCTACCAATCTGAACATGCACTAATTATATTCACTTTGCCTTGCAAGCAGGAGTGCTACATAGGAGGATCACAGATACCTCATTTTCGTTATGTAAATCTATAGAGATCAGTACCTTTATTATGCAATCTTTGTACCGCGTATGTTAGGACATCAGTTGCCAAAGTTGTTATGTTAGAGTCAATTGTTATTATAAAAAGTACTTTTGATTAAGGCCTAGCTGAATTAGTAAATATATTATGAAAACCGGATGCAATTATGTCACTGTTGGATATACATTTAAGCGCCGATGATTGTTTTGTCATCACCGCTGCCACCGCATACCACTTGTCATTGGTGAAAAAACAGATGTCACCATTGGACTATACCAATAATCGATGGTGAAGCAAACGTCCAACACCACTGTTATATGTACGATGCAGCTAGGATCAAAAGTGTATTACTGCCGAATCGTTTAGTAACCCGTCACCGACTATAGGATCATCTAAGGTGGATCGTACTACAAGGCGATGGTGACCATAACCTTTGAACAGACGGTTTATACGCCCAAGCGACGGTGATGTTCATCTCGACACAGACGTGTCAGACGTCAAAGCGACGGTGAACCCGCACTGCACATAGTCGGGTTGTGGTGCAAGGCAACGGTCATCATGACTAGTACACAGACGATCATTGACCAATGTGGCAGTGTTTATAGTCCATCACAGTCGGATGTTAACCGATGGTGATGACCTCGACTATCAGCATCGACATATTACTGTCGAGGCCAAAAATTAGCTGCGATAGGGGGGTTACAGGCTGTGATAGGCCTGCTGTAGCAGTGCCAAATAGCAAGGGGGCCAAATTGCTCATTACAGCATAAAACTATGGTGACATATTCTTGATATATACAATTCAGCTTGCTACAGATCTGCGGCCATTAAACTTCTATCAACCAAGGAGGGCAGAGGCCCAGTTTGACCTCAACTACCCTCCGCCCTTGCTAGGCAGGGCCGCAGGGGCACTCCTAGGCCGGTCAATGTGCCGCCCAATCACTGATTTTTTGTCATTCAAGAGCCTCCCACTTGAACAAGAAATAATCAGTATGATCATGCACCGCAACGTCCTAGACTTAATCCAAATGATGCATTAATCCTTGTGAGTTTCGTTTACTTAAGATTGTGACCGTGTAAGTTCATATAACTAACCGTCATCACCTAGAAACCATTTTCGATCAATAGTAAGCATCGGCCTCTAGCAAGGCATACTAACTTCTCATGTTTAGTCACCAGCTGAATCGGCTCTATCACCAGATCATTGGTGTGATACCTTGATTTCTGCCCATCAGTCTAAAACCATCGTTGCTTTATCTGAAAACCACCGGATAATCTAGCTAGTGATGTCTTGTTCTCGGCTTGCTGCGGACATTGGAGCTTTGTCTCCATCTCTGTCCGCCATGATTTTAAATCACACCACGCCACAGCGCTTAAGTATATATTAAAAAAAACTTACATTTTCTTAGGAAAGGAAATAAGTTCTGAAATAACGATTGATTCATGCCAATATATATAGCTTTGAATTGTTATATTGGAGTGATACTTATACTTAATTACTTATTAATTGCATTCATAGTACCTTCACACCTCCTTCGGTTTGCTTATCATCTAAGTAAAGTTAAAAGAAACATTCCTTGGCTTCAGATCTGCGAAATGGTTATGGTCCTTGCACGATCATGTACAATTTTTATCTTCAATCTGCATCATATCTGCTCTGGTCTGCACAATTTATCATTATTTTAACGAATTCATTCACACAGGACCATGTCTCATCTTGAAACAAAGCCCTTGCACCAATGTTGATGTTGGACTGTTGATGAAACATTGGTAATGAGAATAGTTTCTGACTAATACAAGTTGCCCTGCACTAATGAGATGGTACATGCATTTAGGATTTCAAAGAATAATAAAATCATAGTCAAAATGGCATTAGTTTTTACTGAACAAACTTTAAGAAACTTATGCACTTAATAAAATATAATAAGAACCACACATGCACCCAAACAATTGCAACGTGAATTTTAGTAAAATGGAGGGGTCCCATTTTTCATATAACGTGTAGCATACACTCGAAAGATTAATTAACTTATTATTATTGCTCTCTGAATAGTCGGAATCAATCCAGATACAGAAACAACCGGAAGCTACATGCGGCGCCTTGGTACAGTTAATTTATATATTCGACAATAAACAAGGGTTGGACCACAAGTGCAGCTAGCAGTGATTGGAGGAATCAGAAACGTCATGGTTTAGCATTGTCTGAAACATAATCAACTAGCTGCAGGTAGATAACATTGTCTGAAATGATTTAGCATTCTCTGAATACTTTGATGCTCCCGATCGGAGGAATATAATCAACTAGCTGCAGGCAGATAGCATTGTCTGAAACGTCATGATTTAGCATCCATCCATCCATAAGAGATAAATAACTAGTAATAAGAAAAGGTGGAAGTTGAAGCGCGACCACGCCGCCGCCGCCCACCACCCCGTCGTGGTGCGGTAGGGTCCGTGGCTGCGGCAGCCTCCTCCTTCCCCTAGCCCACTGCCACCATGGCCATGGTCGCCCCGCCACAACCAGACCTGGCCGCCTCCTCCACCGCCCGCTCCGGTGGTGTCATTGTCGCCTCCGAATTGCCGCCGTCTCTCTTGTCCCCGCCGTCCGGCTGCCTGTCTCCCCCAAAACTTTTTTTCTAAGGCCGTCAGGGATGGGGAAGAAGAGAGGGTGAGAGAGGGCGCGGGGTTGCGCCGTCGCACTACAGCGCGACGGACGTGGGTTAGAGTTTGCGTAAGAAAATGCAGAAGCAGGGGCAACAGTTTGTAGGCGTTGGAGACAATAAAAGTGAGAGGAAATATAAAGATGGATCATTGACAATGCAATAAGAAATTGCAAAACTATAGGTGGATGGCATGATCTTTCACCTTAATAACCATGAGGACGATCTCGATTGATGACCAAGATGAGCACAATGCTATCTGATATACTTACATTAGAAGTAGAGAGAAGGAGGTGTGGTATGGTAGGCGCTTGTTGGCGGATGCAGCATCATCAAGATTCTCATGCATCTCCTCCAAATCAGTGCTTTTGGATCGATGGATTGTGAATCTTGATGATGCCACGCCCGCAAACACCGACTGTGTAATGTTATAGACTAATCCTGAGGCTGAGCTAAATACATAATCTGGAGTCTGTTGTAGAGCTATAACGTTGCAGCTCCATCTATATATGCAGGAACATATATATATTGCATCGGTGAGATTGAGAAAGAGGTGAAGGATGGCAATGGCGGTGGGTGGGTGAGTGGGTGGGATGGTGAAGCGGCACCGGCAACGCGACATGCATGCTTGATTTGCTGCTAACTGCTGCAAGTCTGCAGGGTATGGCAATTAAGATGGTGAGGGTGAGTGATCAGACGAGCTGAATATGTCGATTAATTATATGGGCGGTGCCATTGGTTGATACAGTCAGTATCAGATTAATGAAATCATTAACCCACTGGTTCAGACAGAGTGGAGAGTTGGCCGGTGCGTGCGTGCGTCCGGATCCGCTGCCAAAAGCTGCTGGCGATAGCTAGCATTGCATGGCGCGCACACGCCTGGCCACCTGATGACGTGGACGGGACCCACACCCCTTGTTTTCTTCCAATCAATTTAACCATTGCCAACTTCGATTGCTAATTACACGATGCATACATCGATCGGTACGTTGAACGATGCATAACAGCCCAAGCTTAGGGCGCTCGCAAATAGTGTCGGCAATGGTCCTTTCTTCTAGACAAGATCGCTTAAATAAAAATTCCCCATTTCCCAATCATAGGGCCGGGCACCGACTGGGGTGTAAGAATATATTCCGATTCTTGCAGGATTCAGATCCAAACGATGCTTCTACGAAGTGATAGATTCTCCCTCGAACACCTACAAACTTTTCTCTATTTTGAATTAGGAAGAAGAACCCTCCAAATAGACGTTTTGTAATGATTCTAGTTTATTTTAGAATGAATTTGGAACTATAGCCAAATGGTTTCACCAATTCTTACTAAGGGGTTCTGTTCAACTAAGAGATATTTATAAGAATAGTCTAAATCTGAAACATTTTTAGAAGAACATGGATCCTATACTAAACCCTCCTGAGGCAACTCGTTTATGGCGCTCTCCCACAAATTCTACCCAACCTCTATGCTCCGATCAGTTTATTTGGAGGCGATCGTTGAACGGAAGATACTCTGCATCATCTGCCTATAGGGCCTTCTTTCAAGAATTGTAGTTTATCGCTAGAGCAATGGAACTTTGGTGCACTACGGCACCGCGCACATCAAGTTTTTCTTCTGGCTTGCTCTGCATTGTGAGCTGTACAATTGTAATTGTCTTGAGCTCGTAGCTTCATCTTTCTCATAAGAATTAGTAACGTTGCCTGAAGAGTGCCCATGAACATAAATGATAGCCTGACGGAAGTTGTCGCCACTCCAGTCCTCTCTGTGGCGACTTGCACCTCTGGGGTTTGTTGAAGATGATGTTTGCCGCCCAACTTCACTCTGCCGACCTTCGATGGTGCCTATAGGGGAAAAGGAAGCTCCTCGAGAAGATAGCTCTCTTGTGCCAAAGCTGCAGGAGCCACTTTCTCCTCCTTCATCTTCAATGAATTTGGGAAGGAAATCCCTACTGCCAGTGGCGAAGCTACATGTAGCGTTGTGATGCAGATACACCCACAAAAATTTTGAATATTAGTGAATAGGGTTAAATTTTCACCATGGTTATGACTCAGATCTATACGTCTATAAGGCAGCCGCACCCTTCGGATTTGCTCTAGCTTCGCCACTACCTGCTACCCCCACCTCTGTTGAAGGTTTCTCTCAGCTTGTCACTTTTGGGAGATGTTGTTCTTGTCTGATTGATTCTTTTGTTGCCGACTCCCTCTATTCCATTCTGGTGGCTCCGTGGAGGCCTTCAGAGTATGTCAACTTGAGGATAGAATATTTACGCCCTATTCGCTTGAGCTTATTCAGAACTACTTTTCAGCCATAGAATAATATTTTTCTTTCATAACATTTCAGCATAAGCATTAGCATAAGCCAAATTTCAGCATCAGCGAACAGGGTGTTCCTTTTTTTAGTCTCTTGCAAGGCTGTGGGTTTTGAAATTTACAAACTAGGGATCTTTTCTTGTGATGAGTTTGAGGTCTCCTTTCACCTCAATGATATTGGTCTGGCTGCTGCTCGTTCGTTCTGAAACTCAAGTGGACAGAAAATTTTCCCATGGGTGGAAGTCAGGAAAAAACCATCTTTTGCAGAGTTTTTTTGAAGCGGATCTTTTGCAGATGTGGCTAATTTACCACCAAAAGCGCTTACAGGAGCCAACAGAATTCCAATGGGAACCAAAAAGCTCTTCATCGGCATAAACTGGGGATTAATTAATAATAACAGCAAGAGTTCATCAAGCAAAGGCAGAAAATCTGTCTTCGATAGATTATATCCTTCCCCAGAACCTCTGCCTTTGACCGGATCAACTAGGAGGATTTGAGGTCCAATGAAGAACAGTGTCGATCGCTCTCCAGCTCTTAAGTCCTCGCCATCTCCGGTTTTTCCTTCTTCATCCATGCCAGGTTTGGATTTGAATTTGAAATTGGGTTTTACAATCATTGAATCTCTCATCTTCTATGCTGGTTGATGAAAAAGATTTGTACCTAATGTAAGTAACCAGTCAGACTCTATATAAGTGGTAAATAAGCATACAGCTAACAGCTGATAGCCATGCTGACGCGCGCACGGCAACGTTTCCAGCGTACTCGTGTATAGGTACTTCCTGCGTCCAAAGAAGGACGTTACGGAATACGTGCCGGTCAATTTTTTTCAATTTTAACTAGATTTGTACGAAATACATGTAACATTTATATCTTCAAATAAATTTATTATGAAAATATATTCAACGATCTATCTAACCGTACTAATTATGTATTATAAATATTAATATTCTTTTATATATAATTGGTCGAAGTTTAAAATTTTTTATTTTTCGGAAAGTGAGAATGACTTTTATTTTGGGATAGAGGTAGTACTTTGTAGAGTCCAAAGCAACATCTTCAACAAACACAGAAAACTAGAAAATGGTAATTTTCTTGATGCTATTTTCGGCAAGGTAAGTGTCCTTTTGACCCTTAAACAATTCATAAAGTATGATGTTCCTCCTCTAAGTACATGTTTGGATCTACCTTAACTAAAAATTTGCTAGCTAATTGCTAGAGCTAAAATTTAGCCAACTAAAGATTAGCTAGCAAAACTTTAGCTAGGGGGTGTTTGGATCCTCTAGCTAATTGAAAGCCTTGACCATACTACCCCTCATTAATTGCATTGTTTAGCTAGCTAAATTTTAACGAGGGCGTTTTGATCCTCTAGCTAAACTTTAGCCAGTGATAGTTTTATCATTGAGGCCTTTTAGCTGGTTTAGCTATGTTGAAACAGCTAAAGGGATTGTGTACATTTTGGTCTCCAGCTAAAGTTTAGCTGAGTTTAATTGTGGGCTATTTGGAGCCACCACAGCTAAATTTAGCTAGCTAAAGATTAGCTGGTGGATCCAAACAGGGCAAGTATAAAACCAGATTTTGGTCCACCTGAACTTGTAACCTTTTATTTTGCACCTAGGGGTTTAGTCGTCAATTTTGTCCAGAGGATAAATCATAGCACATTGTAGTTTAAAGTCGGTAAATCCACTGTAAATATTTTTAGTAAAAATGTCCAAATAGTTTTTAGAAAGTTTATGCAATTAAAATTGTAAAACTAGTTTAATCTCAGAAATTTCATAGAAAATTATTTTATCTTAGTAAAAATATGAAATAGATTTTAGATTTTTCCTAAAATCATACTCTATGTAATGGTGCCTACCTTAGAATTCTTTTTGGTCTCGTTCGGCTTGCTGAATCTTGACTGAAATTGACTGAAAAACACTGTTCTTGCTGAAAATGTTGTGAGAGAAAAATGCTATTCCAGTTAAAAAAAAAGTCGAATAAGCGGTATATGATTTAAGCCGAACGGGGCCTTTATCTCTTATTATGGTCTTCCTTTGGTGTTTGTTTTCTAGTAGATTCTCTTGTTACCTATTATAGTTTGTCTATGTGATGACATGGACAACGTAGAAGGCCAAGTGACTTTGAGGATAACACATTAACACTAAGTTTCATATTATCGTCATTCATGGTTAATATATTTAGTACGAGCACAATTAATTGTTTGTTGATCGTGTTAGTGCCATTTGATCACGTTATTGTTATTTAATTCTATCTATGATCATGCTAGTGTAGACAGCATGGAGTGACACTTGTTTTTATACGATCAAGTACGAGGAAGTTATATGACACTTGTGTAGTTATCAAAGTTAGATGAAATTCTACGTCGTTCAGTTGTCAACGTAGACTAATAATAATAGATAACGAGGCATTTACTAATAAATAAATACCAAAATGACATCATAAAAGTCTCAAATAATTTCAAAGAAGACACCATAAGGTTGAGCTTGAACCAATTTCATATTTTTTTCAAGCTAAAACGATTTTCTATGAATTTTTTTATTAAACAAGAGTTTAGAATTTCAATTGCGTATTTTTTCAAAAAAAAAAATATTTTGGTAATTTAAAAAAAATATCTATAGCCAGAATTACCCCTAAACTAGTTCAATTTACTCGTTCGCTGATGACGTGACGCCAGGTCGAAGAAAACCGCTGAATGGAAACAAAAGATTGTAAAAATCCTTGAATTTGGTTTAATCTTAGAAAATTATAGTCGACGGGAGGTAAATTGGATTTTTTTTTACTTTTTTTTTTCTTCGCCTATTCATCAGGGCCTTATATTGGCAAGAGTTAAATGCACTCTAGGTCCACAAACTTGTTTAGGGGTGCCAGATAGGTCCATAAACTTGGAAAATGCATTTGTGGCACAGTAATCTTGAGTTTTGATTCACTCTAGGTCCATGTTGCCAAATAAGCAGGTTTATGCTGATGTGGCGTATCCAGGGTGGACCCAGCTGTGTCACGTGAGCAACGCGTGATACCCAGCCAGCCCGCCTATCTCTTTGCCAATACGCAGAAAGCCCCCGCCGCATCCTCCTTTTCCCCATTTGACCGAGCGTTTTGTTCTCGAGTTCGTCGTGCGCGAGGCAAAGAGATAGGCGAGCGGGAGAGGTGACCGTGGAGTGAAATCGGCATCGCGATTGGAGTGTTGCGCGGCGACGACAGGTCGTTCTCCCTGCGGCGAGGGCAGTCTTCCCCGGCGATCCTGGTGGAAGTGCAGAATGAAGGCCAGAGTGCGGCGGAAAGGGAAGCCACCCCCTGATTACAGTAAGCGCCTCCAAGGTCCAATCTTGGTTGTGTTTCATAGTGTTTATCGCTGATTTGTTGAGAAGGATTCATGGATGGGATCATATAGAAGCTTTTTTGCCTAGGCTAGGGTTTCTGACTTGGTTGTTGTAGGTCGAATTAGATGGATGGATAGCTGAATATGTTCTGTTGTTGTTCAAGTAGGTGGAATTAGTGATCAGTTTACAGTTGAGATACATCACAATGGTTTCTTTGTTGGTCATGGTACGAATCGATCATACATTGATGAGAGAGTGAGCTTTATCGATCATGTTCAAGCCCAAACTTTGTGTCCACAGACCTTTCATGACCTAAGTTTCATGCTTCACTATCCAAGGAATCCAGTATTGAAGGTGTTTTGGTTACTTCCTGGAAAGGATTTCCCAGATGGCATCAGGTTGATTCTTTCAGAAGAAGACACTTTAGTGATGGCTTCAGTTGTGCACAAAGTGAAGACACTTGTATTGTATTTTGATCATGAGGCCATTACATCATGCTCAGATTGGGATGATGTAGTTGCAAACCCTATTGCATCCTTGCCTAGAGTGATCAGCCCATCCAAAGGTCAGACAAGGTAGAGAAACAATGAGGCAGCAGATGATGAAGGCCCTAAAGATGCACATGACAGCTCAAGTGATGACAGTGATTTTGATGATAGTGATTATGACTTAGAGGATGATGATGACCTTTTTGTTGACAATGTTGATGAACATGTGACAGATGAAGGTGTTGCCAAAGGGAGGAAGATAGCTAGGGGAACCAAGAGGTCAGCAGGAAGGACCAGTACTGGAACTTCAGTAGTTGCTCATGATGATGATGAAAATGAGGAGTCAACTGATGATGATAGGCTAGAATTACCTCAGTCTGATGGTGAATGTGAACCAGCATTCAAATTCAAGTCATTCAAACCAGAGGACATGGCCCACCCAATGTTTAAGGTGGGTATGATGTTTGACACTATTGAGATGCTAAGGAAGGCTATAACTGAATACAGTCTTAGGAACAAAGTGGATATCAAGATGCCTAGTAATGAACATGTCAGTGTTTCGAACCAGGGGGTCCTCAACCAACTAGTGAATTTGTTCTGCGTGTTCCCAATCCCAGATGGTGATGCAAAGAGACACAAGGTTTATACTGGTTCAGGCAATCGATGCCCTACGTCCAGTCTGAGAGATCGATCTTGTATTCCTTGCACCGAAGTACTCGTGGTAGGGGGTTACAAGCTAGGTGAGAGAGGGAGCTAGTCCCAGGTCTCGGCAAGGCATCGTGTGGGCCGCTTGAGACGTTGCTCTCAGGTGGCTGGGATGTGTGCGTGTGTTACAATGTGTTACCGGGTCTCTCTCCCACAAAACGGCCCAAGTCTTCTCCTTTTATAGCCTGAAGGGAGGACAAGGACGGTACATGAGCTAACTATATGGTGTTGTGTGAACAGAGGCGGCATGTCCGGGCCCTGTAGCCTGTTCCTGTGGCGGCGTGGTCGTCGGAGTGGTCCGTCCTTAGAGCACTGGGGCGGCGTGGTCATCCCATCCAATCCTGTGCATCGCGGGAGCCCCGGGACTGCCTCGGAGTGGGTGCGGCGGTGAACGTGCAAGCCAATATGGACGGACTGTGTGCGAGGCCGAGACTTGGTCGGTGCTGAGGTTGCACCATAGTGGAGGGGTCTCGGCAGGCACGAACCCCAAGATAGCCGAGACCTTGGTGTACAGTGCCAAGACCTCGAGTGGGTGGCTGATCATGGGCACAGCGTTAGGACACAATGGCCGATAATCCCCGCCATGCCCTGTCCTAGCCGGTATGGCGCTGATCGTGGACACAGCGTTAGGACACAGTGGCCGGTAATCCCCGCCGTGCCCTGTCCCAGCCGGTATGGCGCTGATGCGACCTCGGGTCCCGTCAGCCATTCTGTGGCATTGAGCCGTCGTTCGGCTGAGATTGCGGGATTGGTTGAAGCATTAATGAGACATGACGTGCTGTCTGGAGGGTTGGTCGAGGCAGGGGGGGCGACGGGCCGCAGATGAGCCAGGCTTGAGCGACATGGAGAATGAGGCCTCATGTGAGATGGAGAATGAGACCTCGCACGAGACGGAGATCAGACTCCTTGCCGAGGCATGCCACGAGAGGCCTCGCGTGATACGGAGAATGCGCCCCCTGCCGAGGCCTTCCATGGAGAGCCTCGCGCGAGGCGGAGTTCATGTCAGGATGCCGAGACCTCCTGCACAAGGCTCGAGGCGAGGAGGAGGAGGGCTCAGTGGGCTCGGTTGTGGCAAGTGAGGGGCCCACGGCTTATCTTCTAGCTTTATTTTTTATGGGACTTTAGCGACCCTTTTGATTGTTCGCTCGGGGTACCCCGTTCTAAGGTACCCAACAGTAGCCCCCGAGCCTCCGGGGGAGTGCGTGCACTCTCCCTGAGGGTTTACCTAGGCTTGGTTCGTACCTGCTCCCGTAGGAATTGGGTTTTGTATCTTGGGGTTTCGGTGGGTGCGCGTGAGCGCACCCACCGGGTGTAGCCCCCGAGGCCCTGGAGGAGTGGAGTTACTCCTCCAGGGGCTTTTTTATTTTTGTGTTGAACGAGTAGTTCTTATAGCATTTGCTGAGCCCCTAAGCGCAAGTTCAGGTTGCGGGGGTCTCGGTGAGGCTATAGGAAAAAGCCCTCTAGCCTCCGCACGGAGCGAGAGGTTCGTCAGGGGCCCCCTAACATTGGGTATGACCCTCACGCTTCCTTTTGCTCGAAAGGAGGGGTGGAATGTGCCAGGCTACCCTCGATGGGCACGAGCATGGACACTTCCGGTGAGCTGTTATCGGGTAGTCCGAGTGGAGGCCCGAGCCCCATTCGCTAGGGGATGGCTAGCAGTCCAGAGACGCACTCCAAGAGTACCAGAGGGTTTCTCTAGTGGGTGCCAAGGCCATTCGCTGGGCCTCGGTGGCTCGGTGCCTCCCTACGGTGGGATCCCATTCGGATACTTCCCTGCCAGTCTTGGACATGACTTAGGACGCCCCGAGCGACTGTTTGCTTGGGCCTGGGCCATTCGTAGGCTCGCCTTGAAGTCGTCCCTGACTCTGTTGCCCTGGGGCGGCTGTTGAAACCTCTTGGAGGCCCAGCCTTCGAACCCCTGGACCGTAACGGGCTCGGTGCCCTTTATCGTGTTTTGTAATGAAACCTCTAGCGTGGGATTGGACCTTTTGTCTTGGTCTTCGGGTGCAAGAGGAGCCCCTGAGCCTCCGCCTAGAGCAAGAGGGCGGTCGGGGGTCCCCTGACTTTTTCATCCAACCCTCACATGTCCTTTTCGCTCGGACAGAGGGTTTGTTTGCCGAGCCTATTCTGGTCTCGGCAAGGTTGTAGGAAGAGCCCCTAGCCTCTGCGTGGAGCAAGAGGTCCATTGAGAGTTCCCCTGACTTTTTATACGCCCCTCGCGCGTGGGGGTTTGTTTGCTGAGGCCCCTTTTGGGCGCGAGCCCGAGAGTTGGGGTGTCGGCGTATTTGCAGGAAGAGCCCCCTAGCCTCTGCATAGGGTGAGAGGGCCATCAGGAGCTCCCCTGTCTTTTTGTACGACCCTCACGCTTCCTTTTTGCTCGGAAGGAGGGTTTGTTTTGCCAAGCCCCTTTGAGTGTGAGCTAGGGTCGCTGGGTCTCGGCAAGGTTGCAGGAAGAGCCCCTAGCCTCTGCATAAAAAGAGAAGGCCGTCGGGGGTTCCCCTAACTTTTTGTGTGACCCTCGTGCTTCCTTTTCGCTCGGAAGGAGGGGTGGAATGTGCCTCGCTACCCTCGGTGGGCACGAGCGGTGGCACCTCCAGTGAGCTGTTATCGGGTAGTCCGAGTGGCGGCCCGAACCCCATTCGCTAGGGGATGGCTAGTGGTCTAGAGACACACTCCAAGAGTACCAGAGGATGTCTCTAGTGGGTGCCAAGGCCGTTCGCTGGGCCTTGGTGGCTCGGTGCCTCCCTACGGTGGGATCTCATTCGGAGACTTTCCTCTAGTCTCGGACACAACTTTGGGCGTCCCAAGCGTTTCGCTTGCTTAGGCCTCGGCCCTGTATGGGCTCGCCCATGGTCGTCCCTGACTCTGTTATCCTAGGGCGGCTGTTGAAACCCTTTGGGGCCCAGCCTTTGAACCCCTGGATCGTAATAGGTTTAGAGCCCGGTTCCTTCATACGAAAGGAATAGGCCGTAGGGAATATCTTCCCTATTGGCTCAGCATGGGCGGCGCGCCTTTTGAGGTGGTTTCATGGGGAGTCGAAACGACACCTGCTGCCGTAGTGGCCGAGCATGGCGTGGTGGATGGGACGTAACTATCCTCGCATTTAATGCGGGAGACGTGGGCGCGTGGGTCGGCGGAATCGGCTCATGGTTAACCGCGCCGGATCGGGGGGAAAACCTCCCCGATTTCGTCGCCCGTTCATTTCGCCTCCTCCCTACATAAATACCTGAAGAGTCTCGCCCCTCCTCGTCTTACCTTGCCTACATTAGCACTACCCCTGTCGAGCCGTCGCTAGAGCAGCGGGTGCCGGGAAGAAGAGGAGAGAAGAGCGAGCCTAGGGAAAAAGCGAGAAAAAAGCGAGAGCGTGGGAGAGAGAAAAAACTCACCGCCGCACCCTGATTCCTCCATCGCACCCATGGCCGGTGACATCATCATTGTCGAGGCGGACCCCTAGGACCCGTCGGACATCACCGAGGAGACGCTTCAGTCGCTCATCGATGATGGACTCCTTCGCCCGGTGACAGACCCCACCAGGCCAGAGTGGATTGCTCCGTACGGCGAGCCAGAGCCGAGGCCTCGCGACGGCTATGTCGTGAGCTTTGTCTCCTTCCACGAGCACGGCCTCGGCGTCCCAGCGGACCGGTTCATGCAGGCGCTCCCGCACTACTATGGCGTGGGGCTCCATAACTTCAATCCCAACTCCATCGCTCAGGCGGCTATCTTTGTTGCCGTCTGTGTGGGGTATTGGGGGATTGCTCCCCATTAGGAGTTGTGGCTCCACCTATTTCGGGCGGGGCACACTACCAAGCCGACGGGTACGTCGGGTAAGAGGAAGGCGACGAGGGCTGGCGGCTGCACTCTCCAGGTGCGCCAGGACCGCCAGCACCTCTACATCCTGGCCTAGCTCACGTCCTCCAACCGACGGTGGTACACGAGCTGGTTCTACCTTCGTAACGATGACGGAGGACTTCCCCCTTACACTGGGTGGATTGTGAGGAGCTGCCCGGAGAGATGGAAGTGGGGCATCCCAAAGGATGACCAGCCCAAGCTAGAGCCGCTCCTAGAGGGGCTGGCGAGGCTGCGGGGCCATGGCCTCACCGTGGCTGTGGTCGTGGCCGCCTTCCACCGCCGGAGGGTGCTGCCGCTGATGGCTCGGCAGTGGCGGCTGTTTGAGATGAGGCTGGGTGAACCCATGGAGGGCATCTGGATGTCCTCCTCTGCCCTCTCCGATGAGGAAATTCTTCGTTGGGTGGGGGAGATGGTAGAGGTGAAGTTGAAGGGCGGCAACTTGACCCCTTTCGCGATGCGACCGTCACGGGGGTTCCTATCGCTGGTAAGTCATGTGCCTGTTGTAGCCTCTGAACCCCCTTAGTCTCCCCTTACCACTTGTTCCCTTATGCGCGTTTGTCGTTCCTTCAAGGGATGAGGGACGTGCACTCCTCTCCGCCGCCCATTCCCGAGGACATGGGGTGGCGGGCGATCAACCACGCTCACGCCGATGCATAGAAGAGGCGAAAGGACGCCAAGGCGGTGAAGCGCATGAAGCACATCCTCGCACGTGGGGAGCTAGATAAGCGCTGCCGTCAACAACAGAAGGATGGTCTCCCATTGGAGGAATCCCCGTCGACATCGTTGTCGACGGAGGCCTCAGACAGGAACAACAAGGGCGAGGGAGGGCGAGGTCCCCTGGACCACCTTCCTGACGTCGTGGAGGTGGCGCCCGGGGCGTCGGCAAGCAGCCCGGCACCTCCGGGAGGGGGAGGAGAAGCAGACCTGGGGCCGGCGGTTGCCTGCTCCGGGGTCGAGGCCGACACACCTGAGGCGTGGGCGTTAGGCAAACGCGCCATCAGCCCATTAGGCTCGGCGGCCGTGGTGGAGCAGGTGGCGGTGGAGGCGACGCCACCACCCCCGTAGAGGACCGAAGGGGCACCAGGGTCCGCTAAGGACCGACCGACGCCGATGGATACGGAGGCGACGCCTCTGCCGCCGCCTCCGCCGTTGTGGATGAGGTTTGCCGTGGCGAAGCGGTTGTCGCCCCGTTCAAAGTAAGTGTATTTTTGGCAGGGCCATAGTGCCTTCCGCTCACTTTTTTGGTCTCACGCTGACCCTATAGGTTAATTTTCCTTAGTCGGAAGCGGCCTGCAGATGACATTCCCTTGGCGCCCCTTAAGGCGCTTGAGGCAAGCCCCGGCTCCTCTGCCCACTGGGTGACGGAGGCACAAGCTGCCATCCACCACGGCGTGGCATCGGCGAGGGTCGACCTGAAAGAACTAGCCGCCCAAGGAGGGGCTGCCGAGGCGGCCCCTACACCGATGAGAGAGGGAGCGCTCCCGTCCCATGGGGGCGAGGCTCACAAGTCGGATGGGGCCAGCGTGCCCTTGGTTGTCGAGGCCCCCGGGGTCTCTGAGGCTGAGGTGATGGAGGACAGGGCGCCCAAGACCGCCGAGACCGCAGTGGCCGCGGCCAGTGTTTCTGCATCCTCCGAGGCCACGATGGTGGAGGCTGGAGCCCCTGAGGCCATCGGGGCCATAATTGCGGAGGCCGGAGCCCCCAAGATCACCAAGGCTATCGTAATGGTGGCAGGGCCATCCGTCTAGGAGGCGGAGATGAAGGCGATGGAGGCCTTGGTGGCGCCCTTGGCCCAGGGGCCGCCGTTGTTGCAAGAGAGCGCCCGGGAGGCGGAGGTCTATCCGATCTCTTCCGACAATACCTCCCGGACGCGGGAGGTGGTCGACGCCGAGGATGCCGGTGCCATGGAACAGCCGGCACCGATCTTGGACAAGGGAAGTTCGGCCCTCGTGTGGGCGCAACTCGAGCGTTGCGGGTGGGACCACCCGTGGGTACTGTGGCAGAGCCGGGACGACCCTGAGGGGGAGCCTCTATTTGCCCTCGAGGACGCAGCCGAGGGCGGGCGCTGGGGCACCTTCGAGCAATACCGCCAGCTGGTGGAGCAGTCACTATGGACGACCCTATCCATGGTGGCCGACGAACTACCCGGAGTCGCCTAGGTTCACGTTTTCCTTTCTCGCGTGATGTCATTCTTTTCTTGGTTTTGTCACAATCGACGACCTCTATTCTGCTTCCTCAGGAGCTCGAGACCCGGTCCCTCGTGAAGTCGGTCTTTCTCCGGCGGGAGAGGGGCATCTAGGACCAGCTTCAATGGTAGAAGGGCCTTCTTGCCGACGCTAACGAGCTTCTGTCGGCGCGAAGCGCGGAGGTGGAGGACCTCCGCCTTCACTATGCCAATGTGAAGGTCGAGGCGGCCATGGCCCAGACGCAGCTCGCCCCTTTGGCGGCGTGGGTCAAGGAGCTGGAGGAGGAGCTTACCCGCGCGGTCAGCGATCAGGATGCCTTCAGGTCCTAGGCCGAAGAAGCGATGGCCTCGGGCAAGGCCCTCACCGGGTAGCTGGGGGCAGAGGAGAGTGCGCACCAGCTAACAAAAGGCGCTCTGAACGAGGCCCTTGCTATGGTTGAGGCCTCATAGATCGAGGCTATGGTTTTGAAGGGGATGGTCGAGGGTGAGTTCCAGTCCCCTTGTTTTGTTTCCTTTTCCTTATGTTCGCTCCCTGACTTCCTTGTATGACACAGAGATGGGAAGTAAAGCTTTTAGGGCAGTCGAGGCCTCTCGGGTCGAGGCCCAGCGGTTGAAGAAGGCCGAGGCCTATCAGGCCAAGACCCGACGCTGGGAGCAGAAGGCCAAGGGTGAGTTTCGTGGGCTTCCATCCCTAACTTAGGTTGTTCTTTCTCTCGCTCAACCTCATTCCATTTTCCACGGTGCAGAGTCAGAGGCAGAGATCATTCGGGCCACCGAGGCTTCCAGCGTGGTGCAGACGGTGCTCAAGACCGAGATCGAGGAGCACGAGGCGCTGAAACGTGCTGCCCTTTCTGCCTGCGAGGCCTTGGAGGTCGAGGGGGTTCAGTCAGGCAGCTCCCTTGGGAGCCGCTTGATTGCGCTGAGCAACCAGATGCGCGAGCGGCTCTAAGGGGCGCTGCACACGGGTGTCAAGCGAGCGTTGGCCTCATCTCCTCTCACTACCTTGGCGTCGACCTCATGGCCATCAGTGATGGCTATGTTCTACCTGATGATGAGGAGGAGGCCGACGTGGCGGTCACAAAGTTGATGGAGGCGGCGGAAGGTCCTGGCACGGCGCTGGCGACTCTCTTCGAAGAGGAGGTGGTTCCTCCCCTACCATCTGCTGGTGCTGAAGGCCCTGAGCCTTGATCTGGACCCCAGGGGCTATGTAAAAATAGAATAGGGGTTATTTTTTGTATCATAACGCTTGTGGCCATCGAGGCCTTTATTTTTGAAGTATTTGTGTTTCTTAGTTGTTTTTCTTATGTTTCCGAGCCTCTGCCCTCTGTTGCTCCTGATCGGATTTCATTTGCAAAAACACCCCCTTGGGGCCTAAGCCGTCCCTTGAGCGAGAGGTAGTGAGGGAGTGTCGTAGCTCGGGGGCGTAGGCCGTCTCGTGACTCTACCGGCCTCTTGCTTAGGAAACAGACCTTGGTCTGAGGAGTTTTTACAGCTGATTCGTTAGAGCCTGCTAGGGACTTGGCATAGGAATTTTTGCCAAAAACAACTGAAGAATGATGCGTGGGACCTAGGGGACACCTAGGGGGGTCCCCTATCTAGCCCCCGAGGGAGGCTTGGTTCTGCCGAGGCAGAACCGAGTCTCCCTTGCCGTGTTACTATATTGCCGAGGCCTACGATGGGCTCGGGGGGTTTCTCAAAAAATTAGACCAACTAAAGAACGCTTTTTAATTGTATTTCGAGAAACGACATATACAATGCTTGGAAATTTAGGGATAAAAGCGACGTAGCTATTCTATGTTCCAAGCGTTGGTGAAGACTTCGCCCTTCTCATTGGCTAGCTTGTAGGTCCCAGGCTTCAGCACTTGGGCGATGATGTACGGTCCTTCCCATGGCGGGGTTAGCTTGTGGCGACCCTTGTTGCTCTGTGCTAGCCTCAACACCAGGTCGCCTACCTTCAAGTCTCGGCCTCGGACGCGTCGGGCCTGATAGCGCCGCAGGCTCTGCTGGTATTTGGCCGAGTGTTGTAGCTCGACGTCTCAGGCTTCCTCCAGTTGATCAAAGGCGTCCTCTCGGGTGGTGTGGTTACTTTGTTCGTTATAGGCTTGCAACCTCGGGGAACCATATTCCAAGTCAGTGGGGAGGATGGCCTCGGCCCCATAGACTAGGAAGAAAGGCGTGAATCCCATGGCTCGGCTTGGAGTGTTCCTCAGGCTCCAGATGACCGATGGGAGTTCGGCGAGCCATTTCTTGCCAAACTTTTTCAACCGGTTGTGAATCCTTGGCTTGAGGCCTTGTAGGATCATGCCGTTGGCACGCTCTACTTGGCCGTTGGTCCTTGGGTGTCCTATGGCCGACCAGGCCACACGGATGTGGTGGTCGTCGCAAAACGTCAGGAACTTTTTGCCGGTGAACTATGTCCCATTGTCGGTGATGATGGTGTTGGGGACCCCAAACCTGTGGATAATGTCAGTGAAGAACAGCACCGCCTGCTCTGATTTGATTCGATTTATCGGACAAGCCTCGATCCATTTGGAGAACTTATCGATTGATACCAGTAGATGGGTGTAGCCCCCGAGGGCCTTTTGCAGAGGCTCGACCATGTCGAGCCCCCACACGGCGAACGGCCACGTGATGGGGATGGTTTGCAGGGCCAGGGCCGGGAGATGTGTGTATCGAGCATAGTACTAGCATCCTTCGCAGGAGCATACTAGCTTGGTAGCGTCGGCGACCGCTGTCGGCCAGTAGAACCCTTGGCAGAAAGCGTTCCCTACGAGCATCCGAGGCACCGCAGGGTGCCCGTAGGTGCCTGCATGTAAGTCCCAAAGTAGGGCTTGGCCCGCCTCGGCACTGATACACCGTTGGAGGACACCTGAGGGACTTCGCCTGTTCAATTCATCATTGTAGAGGGCGTAGGTCTTGGCTCGGCGCACAAGCTATCGCGCTTCGGTTCTGTCGTCAGGAAGCTCCCCCCGATCAAGCCAATCGAGGAACAGGATTTGCCAATCTGCGTCCTAATCAGTCTGTGGAGGCTCGGCGTTGACTTCCATGACCTCGGACTCGGTCGAGGGGGCCTCGGCAGCAGAGGGGGCTTCGAGCTTTACCGTGGGTTCCATAGGTGGGCCCTCCTCTGTTGCCGAGGTGTAGCCAATGGAAGGTTTGTGGAGGTCTCTGGCGAAGACGTTTGGGGGACCGGGGCTCGTGCCGAGGCCATCTTTGCCAGCTCGTCGGCGGCCTCGTTGTACTTCCGCGCGATGTGATTTAGTTCGAGACCGTCGAACTTGTCTTCTAGGCATCGTACCAACTTGCAGTAAGCCTCCATTTTGGGGTCGAGGCAGTTTGACTCCTTTATCACTTGATCTATGACGAGCCACGAGTCGCCTCGGATGTCGAGGCGCCATGCCCCAAGTTTGATGGCGACTTGTAGGCCGTTGATGAGGGCCTCGTATTCGGCCATGTTGTTGGAGGCGGCGAAGTGGAGCCGTACCATGTAGCGCATGTGTACTCCGAGGGGCAAAATGAAGAGCAGACACGCGCCTATCCCGGTCTTCATCAGGGATCCATCGAAGTACAGGGTCCAGCACTCCATTTGAATTTGAGCAGGTGGCAGTTGGGTATCTGTCCATTTAGCCACAAAATCGGCCAAGACCTGAGACTTGATCGCCTTTCGAGGTGCAAAGGTCAGGGTTTCCCCCATAATCTCGACAGCCCACTTGGCTATCCTACCCAAGGCCTCCCGGTTATGAACTATCTTGCCTAGGGGGAAAGATGATACCACAGTCACTGGGTGTGACTCGAAGTAGTGACGCAGTTTGTGCCAGGCTCGGACCACGGTGTAGATCAGCTTCTGGATGTGGGGGTAGTGTGCTTTGGTCTCGAAGAGCACCTCGCTGATGAAATAAACAGGTCATTGGGTGGGCAGAGTATGTCCCTCCTCTTGCCTCTCTACCACTACGACAGCGCTGACCACTTGGGTCGTTATGGTGACATAGAGTAAGAGGGCCTTGTCCATGGCTGGGGTATCAGGATGGGAGGATTCGTGAGTAGTGCTTTGAGTCTGTCGAGGGCTTCTTCGGCCTTGGGAGTCTAAGAAAAATGCTTGGATTTTCTCAAGAGTCGGTACAGAGGCAATCCTTTTTCACCGAGGTGCGAGATGAAGCGGCTCAGGGCCGCAAGGCATCCCATGACCCTCTATACTCCCTTGAGGTCTCTGATTGGTCCCATGCCGGTTATGGCCAAGACCTTCTCTAGGTTGGCTTCAATGCCGCGTTCCGAGACTATGAATCCCAAGAGCATGCCTCGGGGGACCCCGAACACACACTTCTCGGGATTGAGCTTGATGCCCTTCTCTCTAAGGCATTTGAAGGTTATCCTCAAGTCATCGATGAGACCCTCGGCCTTCTGGTCTTGACCACGATGTCGTCTACGTAGGCTTCGATGGTCCGCCCAATGTTGTCGCCAAAGACCTAGGTCATGCACCGCTGGTACGTGGCACCTGCGTTTCTGAGGCCGAAGGGCATCGTCACATAGCAGTACATGCCGAATGGTGTGACGAAAGAAGTCACGAGCTGGTCGGACTCTTTCATCTTGATTTGGTGGTAACCAGAATACGCATCAAGGAAGGACAGGGTCTCGCACCCTGCAGTGGAATCAATGATTTGATCGATTCGGGGCAATGGAAAGGGGACTTTCGGATAGGCTTTGTTCAAACCGATGTAGTCTAGGCACATCCTCCATTTCCTGTTTTTCTTCTTGACTAACACGGGTTAGCCAACCACTCTGGGTGGGACACTTCTTTGATGAACCCGGCCGCCAAGAGTTTCTGTACCTCCTCTCCGATGGCCCTGTGCTTTTCCTCGTCGAAGCGGCGCAGGCGTTGCCTCACCGATCTAGATCCAGCCCGGATGTCCAGGGCATGCTCGGCGACCTCCCTCGGTATGCCCGGCATGTTCGAGGGACTCCATGTGAATATGTCAGCATTTGCATGAAGAAAGTCGACGAGCACGGCTTCCTATTTGATGTCGAGGGTGGCGCTGATCCTTAGTGCTCGGTCGTCGGGGCAGGCAGGGTCAATCGGGATGAGTTTGATGGCCTCGCCAGGCTTGAATGCCCCCGTGCGACGCTTGGAGTCAGGCGCCTCGCCACTGAGTTGGTCGAGGTGGGCGATGAGGGTCTCAGCCTCCGCAAGAGCCTTGGCGTACTCGATGCACTCGACATTGTAGTCGTATGCATGTTCGTACGTGGACTCAATCATGATGATACCGCTGGGGCCTGGCATCTTGAGCTTGAGGTAGGTATAGTTGGGGACTGCCATGAACTTGGCGTAGCATGGCCGCCCCAGAATGGCGTGGTAGGCTCCCCCGAACCCGACTACCTCAAAGGTAAGGACTTCCTTGCGATAGTTGGAGGGGGTGCCGAAGCAGACGGGAAGGTTGATGCACCCGAGGGGTCGCGTGCGCTTCCCTAGCATGATGCCGTGGAAAGGTGTGATGTCACCTCGGAGCCACGACCGGTCGATCTCCAAGAGCTCTAGGGTGTTGGCGTAGAGGATGTTGAGGCTGCTGCCTCCGTCCATCAACACCTTGGAGAGTCGGGTGTTGCCGATGATTGGGTCGACAACCAGTGGGTACTCCCCGGGATTCGGAACATGGTCAGGGTGGTCATCTCGATCGAAGGTGATCGCCTCTTGAGACCAGTCGAGGTACTGGGGGGTGGCCACCTTGACCGAGAAGACTTCTCGGTGTTCCCTCTTGCGCTGCCATGCCGTAAGGCATGCTGAGGGCCCACCAAAGATCATGAAGGCGTTGCGTACCTTGGGGAACCCATCGTCCTTGTCTTCGTCCCGGCCGACATCGCCCTTCTGCTTGGTGTCATCATCAGGGGAGCCTGAGCCTGGCGTAGTAGCGCTGTAGCATGGTGCAATCCTCGAGAGCGTGCTTGACCAGGCCCTGGTGGTAAGGGCAGGGTTTCTTGAGCATGTCGTCGAAGGGCCTAGGGCCTTTGAAGCCTCGGGGGTTCTTGCGTTCTGTGGCCGCGACTAGATCAGCCTCTAGGACCTCCTGCTTCCCTAGGCGCCCCTTTTTCTTTCTCTTGGGGAGGTGGGAGGCTGAGGCCTCGGGGGCCTCGTCCCTCCGCTTACCCTTGGTGTTGGTGTCGGGGAAGATGGCTCCAATAGCCTCTTCACCCGAGGCAAAGCTGGTGGCGATATCAAGGAGCGTGGTAGCAGAGCGCAGCACATTCTGACCTAACTCTTGAACCAAGTCCCGACAAGTGGTGCTGGAGAGGAAAGCCTGGACGATCTCTGAGTCGCCGACGCTGGGCAACTCAGTGCATTGTTTGGAGAAGCGTCGAATGAAGTCTTGGAGAGACTTGTCCAGCTTCTGGCGATAGCTCTTAAGATCCTAGGAGTTCCTAGGGCGCACGTATGTGCCCTGGAAGTTCCCGACGAAGATCCTAACCAAGTCGCGCCAGTCGTGGATTTGTGAGGGAGGAAGGTGCTCAAGCCAGGCTCACGCTGAGTCTGACAAGAGCAAGGAGAGGTTGTGGATGATAAGCAGGTCATCGTCCATGCCACCTAGCTGGTAGGCCAAGCGGTAATTGGCAAGCCAGAGTTTAGGGTTGGTCTCGCCATTATACTTTGCGAGATTGGCTGGTTGCCGGAATCGGGCGGGGAAAAGAGCAGCGCAGATGGCCCTGCTGAAGACTCGGGGGCCTGGCAGTTCAGGGGAAGGACTGTGGTCCTCCCCGCTGTCATAGCGACCGCCTCGGTGTGGGTGGTAGCCCCGAGCGGGCCCCTCATTGTTGTGGCGTCGTTGTCTGCTGACCACCTCATGGTCTCCCTGTACCTCGCGTCGATTGCCGAGGCGGTCCAGAAGCACGGGGACCCTGTGGGCTATCGGTGCTCGGTCGGGCTTGAGACAAGCCAGGGCTTCCCTGTCCTGCCGAGGCGGTGCCGTGGGTAGGTTTGAGGCGCCCCCGTGTCATTAGGAGGCGGAAGTCTCGGCCTGCTGAACCATGGTGGTCTCTAGGAGATCCCGGAGCTCGCCACGGACCCACCGCCCCTCTGTGGTAGAAGGCTCGGGCATTGCGCGGACCAGCATTGTCGCAGCCGTGATGTTCTGGCTAGCGTGATTGAAGACAGGGGGTTGCTCACTCCCTTCATCGTCATGGATGCAGTGATGCACATCTCAGGCCCTCCGTTGGGCTCCCTCGCCTTCGCCACGACCTCGCTGTTCCTGTTCGAGAGAGTCTCGAAGCTACTATAGAAGGAGTTGGTCTTGTTCGACCTTGGCCTGGAGCTCACGGAGCTGTTCTAGGTCTGGGCGCTGGGGTCACGCAAGAGCGATGTTCTCATTTCATGCGGCTGGTAGGACGACGCATGGAGGTGTGGCGGCGCTCGCACCTGGGCGAAGTGGGGAACGGCTACCTACCCCCTCGTCCTCTTCGCCCACCCTCGGCATCCCGAGCCCAACGTGAAAACACTCGCGAGTGGGGTCGTAGGTGCCTTCATCGTCGGAGTCGGTGTAGCCGAAGCAGTAGTCGCTTGCAGCCAAGAACTGGCGCAAAGCCCCAGGGTCATGGAGTCCAGAGAAATCCACTCCGGGCCATGCCTCGTCCTCATCCAAGGAGTCGGCGTGGGTGCTCAGGTCGAGAGTGAAGCGCTGGCGGCGTTCTGAGGGATCCTCGTGAGCGGCAGTGTAAGCATAGGCGTAAGAGGCAGCGGCATTTCTCAACCCAAAGGGGTATGGGGATGGTGCTGTCGCCAGATTCTGCTCCGCCGAGGTCGGTTCTTCAGGGAGTGGTGGAGCGGAGCTTGACGACTGGACATCGCCACGTGCCACCGGCGATTTTCCTTTGTCCAAGCTCAGGCTAGACAGGTCCCTAGCCAGGGACCCTGTGCCAATAGCTGGTCGTAGGATATCGGCGGGGAGTGGCGTGCCACCCTAGATTCGCGTAGCGTCGGGGTGGTCTTGCTCGCGTCGTGCGCAGCGAGAGCGGCCGCCCGGGCGCCGCCTGCGCCTGGGCTGCCGGTGCGTAACTTCATCGTCGGACGGTGGGGCTCGAGGAGTGAGGAGTACCATGTCATACTCATGCCCTAGAGACATGAACTCTAGGCTCCTGAACCAAACCACGGTGCCGAGACGCAATGGTCGTGCGGGTCTGCCATCCGGAACCTGCTGGGATGATGAAACTAACACGCAGAGGCCCCTACCTGGCGCGCCAACTGTCGGTGTTTCGGACCGGGGGGTCCTCAACCAACCAGTGAATTTGTTCTACATGTTTCCAATCCTAGATGGTGATGCAAAGGGACACAAGGTTTATACTGGTTCAGGCAATTGATGTCCTATGTCCAGTCTGAGAGATCGATCTTGTATTCCTTGCACCGAAGTGCTCGCGGTAGGGGGTTACAAGCTAGGTGAGAGAGGGAGCTAGTCCCAGGTCTCGGCAAGGCATCGTGTGGGCCACTTGAGATGTTGCTCTCAGGCGGCTGGGATGTGTGCGTGTGTTACAATGTGTTACCGGGTCTCTCTCCCACAAAATGGCCCAAGTCCTCTCCTTTTATAGCCTGAAGGGAGGACAAGGACGGTACATGAGCTAACTATATGGTGTCGTGTGAACAGAGGTGGCATGTCTGGGCCCTGTAGCCTATTCCTGTGGCGGCATGGTCGTCGGAGTGGTCCGTCCTTGGAGCACTAGGGCGCGCGTGGTCGTCCGATCCGATCCTGTGCATCGCGGGAGCCCCGGGACTGCCTCGGAGTGGGTGCGGCGGTGAACATGCAAGCCACTATGGATGGACTGTGTGCGAGGCCAAGACTTGGTCGGTGCCGAGGCTGCACCGTAGTGGAGGGGTCTCGGCAGGCACGAACCCCAAGATAGCCGAGACCTTGGTGTACAGTGCCGAGGCCTCGAGTGGGCGGCTGATCGTGGGCACATCGTTAGGACACAGTGGCCGGTAATCCCCGCCGTGCCCTGTCCTAGCTGGTATGGCACTGATCATGGACACAACGTTAGGACACAGTGGCCGGTAATCCCCACCGTGCCCTGTCCCAGTTGGTATGGCGCTGATGCAACCTCGGGTCCCGTCGGCCATTCTGTGGCGTTGAGCCATCGTCCAGCTGAGATTGTGGGAGTGGTTGAAGCATTAATGAGACATGACGCGCTGTCTAGAGGGTCGGTCGAGGCGGGGGGCGACGGGCCGTGGATGAGCCGGGCTTGAGCAAGACGGAGAATGAGGCCTCGCGTGAGACGGAGATCGGACTCCTTGCCGAGGCATGCTGCGAGAGGCCTCGCGCGATACGGAGAATGCGCCCCCTGCCGAGGCCTTCCGTAGAGAGCCTCGTGCGAGGCAGAGTTCATGTTAGGATGCCGAGACCTCCTGCATGAGGCTCGAGGCGAGGAGGAGGAGGGCCCAGTGGGCTCGGTTGTGGCGAGTGAGGGGCCCACGGCTTATCTTCTAGCTTTATTTTTTGATGGGACGTTAGCGACCCTTTTGATTGTTCACTCGGGGTACCCCGTTCTAAGGTACCCGATAGAACAGAAAAGGCTTCAAGCTAACTATTTAGAAGGATGTCCTTGGTTCCTTTATGCATCATATGATAAGAGGGCTAATGGCATGATGATCAAGACTTATACTGGAAACACAGTTGCCAGAAGAAATGGGTCTTGAAGAGTTGCACATCTACTTGGCTTGCTAAGAAATACATTGAGACATTCAGAGCAGACCAAAAAATGTCACTGTCCAACTTTTCTAGGACAGTGCAGAAGGAGTGGAATCTTACTCCATCAAGGACCAAGCTTGCTAGAGCTAGAAGGTTGGCTATGAAAAAGGTGCTGGGAGATGAAGAGGAACAATATAACATGATTTGGGATTATGCACATGAGTTGAGGAAGACCAATCCTTACAGCACCTTCTACCTTAACCTAGATGGCAACATATTCAAGTCACTGTATGTGTCTCTAGGTGCTTGCAAAAGGGGATTTCTTGGAGGATGCAGACTTCTTATTTGTTTAGATGGGTGCCATTTGAAGACTAAGTATGGTGGTATAATGCTTACTGCAGTTGGAATTGATCCTAATGATTGCATCTTCCCTATTGCTTTTGGTGTAGTTGAGGTGGAATGTTTAGATTCTTGGAGATAGTTCTTGACAACACTGAAGCAGGATTTAGGGATTGAGAACACATACCCCTATGACTGACAAGCAGAAGGTGAGGAATCTTCCATTCATTGAAGTCCAAGTTATGTTAAATCTGTGAACTTATGAGAACTGTGTGTGATTGTTGTATACTTATGACAATCTGTGTACTTGAATTTTGCAGAGCCTAATTAAAGCTGTGGGTGAAGTATTTCCAGAGTCTGAGCACAGATTTTGTGTTAGACACATGTACTCCAACTTCCAACAACACTTCAAAGGTGAGAACTTGAAAAAACAACTCTGGGCATGTGCAAGATCTAGTATTGTAGTTCAGTGGACAAAAAACATGGACAAACTTAGGGTGCTAGATGAGAAGGCTTATAAGTGGGTTGAGAAAATGCCCCCTAACACATGGTCTAGAACTTTTTTTAGTACTTACAGCAAGTGTGACATCCTATTGAATAACAGTTGTGAGGTTTTCAACAAATTCATCCTAGATGCTAGAGAAATGCCTATGTTGAGTATGATAGAGCAAATTAAGAATCAATTGATGGCAAGGCACTACTCCAAGGAGAAAGAACATGGAGATATGTGGCAGGGTCCAATATGTCCCAAAATAAGGAAAAAGGTCAATAAGATTTCTGAGTGGGCAAACACATGTTATGCCATCCCTTCTAGTAAAGGAATCTTTCAGGTTCAAGATAGGGACCATAGTTACATAGTTGATATAGAACTCAAGAAATGTGAGTGCAGGAGATGGGATCTCATTGGAATACCTTGCTCCCATGCCATCTCATGTCTTAGGCATGAAAGAATTCCTACAGAATCAATGGTCCATGACTGTTACAGTTCTGCAAGGTTCCTTGTAGCATATGGTCCTAAGATCATGCCATGTAGTGATAAGACCACCTGGGAGAAGGTATCTGCACCCAAGGTTCTACCTCCCAAGTATGAGAAAAAGGTGGGTAGGCCTTCAAAGAATAGAAGGAAACTACCAAAAGAAATAGAAACTGCTACAGGAAGTAAACTATCAAAACATGGAGTGCCTATGACATGCAGCTACTGTGGAGACAAAGGCCACAATAAGAAGGGCTGCCAGCTTAGGAAAGCAGGACTGATGCCCAAAAACAGCCAGAGACCAATGCTGAAGATGAAGAAATAAGACAGTCAGATTAAGGGGAAGCAATGCCAAGTAATATGCATGAAGAAGACATGTATGATTATGCAAGGGCTCAGGTACTTGTAGTGCTATAAATTTGTCTCATTTCACTACCATGGAACAAATTTGTCTCATTTCACTGACATTATTCTGTTGCAGACTGTGTACCATTTTGTAGATGGGAGTCAGCCACCATGGTCTCAGATTACAGAAGGAAGTGTAGAGGTAATAGAGACAATGATTTCACATCTGGACCAAGAGGTATGTACAGAACATCATGACTGTTATTATTTTCCTTTGCATTTCACAACCTGACTATAGAATTGTACTAGTACACACAGGTTGCAACATCAAACGTCCAACCTCAACCTCTGCCTGACTCAACCTTCATCATGTCAAGCCTGCCTGCTACAAGACCTGTAGCACCATCTACTGCTACCAAGAAAGGAAGAGCCGCAGTAGGAAAGCGCAAGGAGCCTACAAATCCCAAGGAGAAACCTCAGGTTGCAAAGAAGCCAGGGAAGAAGACTACTCCAACAGAAAAAAAACTTGTGTGTGGCCTGATCCAGCCGTTGTCTGTAAATATGTGATGTAGCACCCAAAACAATGTGATGTAACACTTGGATGCTGATATCATTTTGGTACTAGAGTAACTTAGTGGAAGTCAGATTACTAGAGTAACTTAGTGGAAGTCAGATTACTAGAGTAACTTAGTGGTGGTGGCACCAGTACACACAGGTGGTGATAGATGTTTTTGATTGACCGGTGGTGATACCAGTTACACACAGACGATATGCTTTTGGTTCTGTAAGATGAAAGTGCTACTGTTGGTGACTTGGTTGCCATGAATGCTGCTTGTGAACTTTTTCAATGCAATGTCAAGCTCAGTTGGTGTCAAATATTTCCTGTGTCCACAATTTCTGTTAAAATATTTCTGTCACATTGCCTGTCAAATATTTCTGTCAACCTCAAAGATTACTGGGTTCACAATTTGTGTCAAATATTTCAAGATCAATGGCATGATACTAACTGTCATTCCATTGCATCATTATGGTTAACAAAAGTACAGACTAACAATTTACATGATGTCATTGACTACACTAACAGTACTAACACTACATGGTACCATTCACTTCATTAACAACACTAACAAGATCAGCACCTGAACTACTAGCATACAAACACACACAAAACACAGAGCTTTCAATGTCACAAGCAGTTCTTCCCTAGGTGCTACTGCTAACACTCCTGACTCCTTCACCATTGGTTCTTCCCTAGGTGCTACCAGCCCAATATCCTTCATCTCAGAAGCTATTGCCTCCACTTTGGGAACCCCAGTGCTGTGCTCTCCATCACTTGCCAACAATGGAGCCAACAGTACTTCCCTAGCTAGCACCTTCAGATGCTCCTCATACTCATCTTCCCAGTAGAAAAAAAGGACAACCCGAATTCCTCTGCAGCCAAAATGAAATCAAGATCGAGATGCAGCTCACAGGCAACCAAGAACCAAACTTTCCAAACCCTAACTTACCTTATGGAAGGGGCAACAGTAAAAAAACTTGCCCTCGGCTGTGCTCCTGCGTTGAAACCCGCCGCACCACCCTCCGCCGGCTACAATCCGAGCATATGATGAGAGGGAGGTCAAGGTTGCGCCAATTCGGGACCGAGCCGATCCACTGTTGCGCCATGGAGGAGATCGACAGAGTCAAGGGTGCAGGCAAGGGCAGAGAGAATGAAGGGAGCAGGGGAGTCCAAGAGAGAGACAGTGACTGAGAGAGAGGGAAGGAGGATGCGGCGGCGGCTTTCTGCGTATTGGCAAAGAGACAGGCGGGCTGGCTGGGTATCATGTGTCGCTCACGTGACACAGCTGGGTCCACCCTGGACACGCCACATCAGCATAAACCTGCTTATTTGGCAACATTGACCTAGAGTGAACCAAAACTCAAGATTACTATACCACAAATGTATTTTCTAAATTTATGGACCTATCTGACACCCCTAAACAAATTTGTGGACCTAGACTGCATTTAATTCTATTGGCAATCTCATTGGGCCTCTTCTGGGCTGGTCCGATCGCTCGAGTGGTGGAGTGGACTGTGGAGAGGACTGGTGTTCGCTTCCATAGTCCGTTCCGTCGACGGCTCGACGCCTTCACTCCTCCGCGCGATCCAGCTTCACTCCTCCGCGCGATCCAGCGGAGCCGCCGCCGCCCGCCGGAATGGAACCGGAGCCTGATCAGCTAAAGGCCGCCGCCGGTGGGGGCCACCGCAAGCACCTCGCCATGATCGAACGCCTCTCCAAGCGCTCCTCCTCTGCCGGCGCCCCACCCTCCGATTCCTCTGACGCCTCGCCCGTCGAGGCCTTCCTTTCCCGCTTCGCCGGCGCCAAGCTCGCCGCGGAGTCAGCACTCACCGCCTGCCGCTCCTCTTCCAAAGACGACGCAACCGCATCTCTGGCGGCTGCTGCGGCCGCCATCGATGACATCGATCGCCTCATCGCCGAGGCGTCCCACGCGCTGCCCCCCTACGAGCTGCGCGCCGCCCTCGCCACCGCCGGCGACCTCCGCACGGCACACAGGGTCGCCGCCTCTGAGCTCCGTCCCAAGAAATCCTTCTCCTTCAGGAACAAGAACAGGAATCTTAAAAACCCGCCTCAGGATCATGTCACCGCATCGCCTCCGCAGCCACCTCCTCCGGAGCAGCCGAAGCCTAGTCTGGACGTGATCCTACCAGGGTTCGGGTTCCGGGGCAAGAACGGCGCCACCTTTGTGAAGGATCTGCGAGTCTCCAACGACAAGGATGGGGATTTCACGCTCGCGGATTTGGTTTCCTGCGAGGTCTATCTCAAGGGCAAATGCCGGGCTCTGTACATCCACAAGATGAGAGATTGCCGTGTGTTCGTTGGAGCTATTCTTGGTTCTGTGCTTATAGAGGACGTCCAAGGCTGCATATTTGTGATGGCAGCACACCAGATCAGGATTCATGAGGCGAGGGTGACAGATTTCTACTTGCGGGTGAGGAGTAGGCCTATCATTGAGGATTGCAGTGGTGTGAGATTTGCACCATATGCTTTGAATTATGAAGGAATTGAAGAAGATTTAAAGGACTCTGGACTTGAGGAGGAGACCGGTAATTGGGCTAATGTGGATGACTTCAAGTGGCTCAAGGCAATGCAGTCACCAAATTGGTGTTTGGTTCCAAAGGAAGAATGGTTGCAGACTGTCAACATTTCGGAGGTTCATGAACAGGAGGATGATAGCTGACCTGCTTTGGCAGGATTGCTGTCAGCTCTCATTTGGTTTGCTTCTATGGATTCATTAGTTTATTTAGTATGAACACAATTGTTAGTTCATCGTGTTAGTGTCATTTGATCATGTTATTGTCACTTAATTCTATCTATGATAATATTAGTGTGGACAATATGGAGTGACACTTGTTTTTATACTAAATATGATCAAGTATGAGGTGGTTACATGTTGTCAAAGTCAATTGAAATTCTATATAGTTCGGTTTGTCAACGTAGACTAATTATAGTAGATAATGAAAGAATTTACTAACAAATAAATACCAAAAGGACAACATAAAAGATTCAAATAATTTCAAACTAGACACCATAAGGTAGAGCATTCTGGATGTAAGCCACGTCACATGAAAATCATTTTGTATGCATGTAAACTTCTGACTCTTCATAAATCGTTGTCTTCTCCATGACTCCATTGGTGTTATCTTGTGCGGTGTGCATGCGTTTGTGGCTGCGACTGCGATCCCTGAGACTTCTATTGTTCAGCTTCTCATTTGTGGACTATATATTCAACTAGAAAGATTGGCGCGCTTCGCTGCACCCGTATGCTAAGAGCATGCATATTTGTTTGTTTAATTAGTCATGCTTAATTAGGCACTGAGCTAGATGGTGCATGCATATCGAGGCAGCCAGTTGTAGATGATGCCGCTCCTGGATGTTCTAGTTATGAGGAATCTTCATCCATCGTTGCTGATCTGAAGAAATTCAGAACTCAGCTGGTTGCCTTTGACAAAGCTTGGTGTGGTCATCTTTACCATTTTGTGTCATGGAAAGTAAAAGATGCTAAATCATTAGAGGACGACCTCATTAGGTCTGCATGCAAGCTTGAGCTGTCAATGATCCAAACATGCAAAATAACTAATGAAAGCGAATCAGATAACATTGGCGGTGATTTGAAGGCCATATGGAAAAAGGTATGGTTTGTCCAAACATGGAAAAATGTATATTTAGTGCCTATTCTTTCTTGGTCATTTTTTTTGCAATCAACCTTGGGGTTCATTAATTCATCAATTAAAATATAAGGATCAAGCTAAAATTTAACACTTTGTCCATTGATCTTTATGCCTCTTGTTGACATCTTCAATAGTGAACTATCTTTTGAATTAAGCTTTTGATCCTCATCCAGGTCATAGAAGACCTGAAACTTTAAGGGAGAGGATTCAACACCTGTGCGGTGAAGCTGGTATTGAACTGATGGGATCTGCTTTATTTGAACACGGCCAAAGCTCTTTGAAGCAAAGGAGAACAGGTGTTCTGTTGCAACTACAGTTGCAAAGGTAGCATCTCCTTCAGTTACATGTTCTTCAGGACAGTCTAATGTTTCTGAAACTGGGGAGAATTCTAACATGGATTCTGAAAAGACAAGTCCAGTTGTCAAATCTCTGGTTGGAGCTTCCTCTTCACCATTTGAAAGCAGCAAAGGAGGAAAGCTGATGAGTAACGCAGCACCAGAAAAAATGCCTACTAAAAATGAGCAAATAGTCAATGAGATACTCCATGATATACATGATTCTTTTGCTGAAATCTCTGATGGTACTGGTACCATTGAAGGTGATTTCAAGGTTAGCTCCAATCTTATTATACAGTTCAGCAGCACAAATAATATAAAATTTGCAATGTATATGATCAAAGTTTTTTTTAATCGGTCTTTAGGATATTTTTTTTGGGAAATTAACATATCTGAATTCAGGGTGTTGCTGGTGTATTTAACATACTTATTTTTCGTTGGGTCAAATGTCGTGTAATGTGCATTAAGAAACAAATGTACAGTTAGAATCCCTCTGTTTATTCTTTTGTTTGTTAATGATGTTAGAGTACCCCCAACACACACACACCCACGCGCGTGAACACATTGTCGCGCCACATGCACTGGCGCGACAAGGGAAGCCACGCTGGCGTAGATGGTTGACCGGAGCTGGCGTGGCGTAGCGTGGGTCCCGGGCTGTCGCGCCAGCGCCTCCTGCGCGACTGGGCTGTCACGCTAGGAGGGCTGGCTCGACAGGCCCATATAAGTGATGAGGACATCACTACTTCGTCGCATACAAGCCAAGGAGACGAGGAGGTCCAGCATGGATGTTCAATTCATCTTTTTCATGGTAGAGTCCCAGTCCAACTGAAGTTGGAGCCCATCTCGGGTTCCAGGACTAGTCTGCCTTAAACTGGTCACCCAGGACGCATCCGGACTCCGTTTTCGACGATCCACATATGGTTGGAAAGCTAATTTGGTAAGGAAGCCAATCCAAGTGGTCACGTCAAAAGACCTTCAGAATCAACGAGAATCGTCGAAACAAGTCAGCGTCTAGAATCTGTCAGGGTGCTGCAACATCATATTTTGGTCCGTTGAATCGTGTATCGTGTTTGGGCCCATTAGGGGGCGCGTCCAGGGGGGTGACGCCCAAGACACTATAATTAGCAGCCGTCGCTCTCCTTAGGGTTTGGGTTTTGTTTAGTTCTTGATTTCCTCGTGAAACAGATATCGTTTTGCTGCAACTGTGCCGCCAAGGCTGCTTGTTGTGAACCAGGGCCCCTGTTCTTGATCTTATTCGTCTGTGGCGATTAGTCCTTTCGAATAAAGACTTGATCTCTTTTTTGTTATCGCAAGCCTCATATTTATTTGCAATTTCAGATTACGTTCATCCTGTTCTTGCTTGTGTTCTCGATTCGCTTGCAGGAAAGCCTTCTCGGTGAGGTCAATCGTGTTCGCGTGGTTGATAACCAACGGAGCTATGGTGTAACGGTTGCAGGGGTCCGAATCAGTCTTGGTTCGAAGCCTAGATCGTAAACGTCGAGTCTCCACCAATCGACGCTATCATACCTTTCGGAAGATCGGACCTTGTCTACATCAATAAGGCCACGGCCCACCTCCTTTTTCCTCCCTCTCTTCTCTCTCCCTTCATTCTGGGAGAGCTCGAGGTAAGCTTATGTTGTTGTCTTCTCTCTCTTCTCTTCCTTCCATCCTCTATTTGCCTTTGATCAAGTTTACATTTGGATTTTAGGTTTCAATGGTCTCGTGCATGAGGTATGACTCCCTCACCTCTGTTTTTTTGTGTTTAGTTGATGTTTATATACTGCTCTGGTTTACACTGTTGTGTGCAATACTGGCTTTCGTTTGGTTGAATAAAAGTTGCTTTGGCTAATCACGTCTTGTCGGGTACCTTAGAACGGGGTACCCCGAGCGAACAATTAAAAGGGTCGCTAAAGTCCCATCAAAAAATAAAGCTAGAAGGTAAGCCGTGGGCCCCTCACTCGCCACAACCGAGCCCACTGGGCCCTCCTCCTCGCCTCGAGCCTCGTGCAGGAGGTCTCGGCATCCTGACATGAACTCTGCCTCGCGCGAGGCTCTCCACGGAAGGCCTCGGCAGGGGGCGCATTCTCCGTATCGCGTGAGGCCTCTCGCGGCATGCCTCGGCAAGGAGTCCGATCTCCGTCTCGCGCGAGGCCTCATTCTCCGTGTCGCTCAAGCCCGGCTCATCCGCAGCCCGTCGCCCCCGCCTCGACCGACCCTCCAGACAGCACGTCATGTCTCATTAATGCTTCAACCACTCCCATAATCTCAGCCGGACGACGGCTCAACGCCATAGAATGGCCGACGGACCTGAGGTCGCATCAGCGCCATACCGGCTGGGACAGGGCACGGCGGGGATTACCGACCACTGTGTCCTAACGCTGTGCCCACGATCAGCCGCCCACTCGAGGCCTCGACACTGTACACCAAGTCTCGGCTATCTTGGGGTTCGTGCCTGCCGAGACCCCTCCACTGCGGTGCATCCTCGGCACCGACCAAGTCTCGGCCTCGCACACAGTCCGTCCACAGTGGCTTGCACGTTCACCGCTGCACCCACTCCGAGGCAGTCCGGGGCTCCCGCGATGCACAGGATCGGATGGGACGACCACGCCGCCCAGTGCTCCAAGGACGGACCACTCCGACGACCAGCCGCCATAGGAACAGGCTACAGGGCCCGGACACGCCGCCTCTATTCACACGACACCGTATAGTTAGCTCATGTACTGTCCTTGTCCTCCCTTCAGGCTATAAAAGGAGAGGACTTGGGCCGTTTTGTGGGAGAGAGACCCGGTAACACATTGTAAACTGCATTTAATTCTATTGGCAATCTCATTGGGCCTCTTCTGGGCTGGTCCGATCGCTCGAGTGGTGGAGTGGACTGTGGAGAGGACTGGTGTTCGCTTCCATAGTCCGTTCCGTCGACGGCTCGACGCCTTCACTCCTCCGCGCGATCCAGCTTCACTCCTCCGCGCGATCCAGCGGAGCCGCCGCCGCCCGCCGGAATGGAACCGGAGCCTGATCAGCTAAAGGCCGCCGCCGGTGGGGGCCACCGCAAGCACCTCGCCATGATCGAACGCCTCTCCAAGCGCTCCTCCTCTGCCGGCGCCCCACCCTCCGATTCCTCTGACGCCTCGCCCGTCGAGGCCTTCCTTTCCCGCTTCGCCGGCGCCAAGCTCGCCGCGGAGTCAGCACTCACCGCCTGCCGCTCCTCTTCCGAAGACGACGCAACCGCATCTCTGGCGGCTGCTGCGGCCGCCATCGATGACATCGATCGCCTCATCGCCGAGGCGTCCCACGCGCTGCCCCCCTACGAGCTGCGCGCCGCCCTCGCCACCGCCGGCGACCTCCGCACGGCACACAGGGTCGCCGCCTCTGAGCTCCGTCCCAAGAAATCCTTCTCCTTCAGGAACAAGAACAGGAATCTTAAAAACCCGCCTCAGGATCATGTCACCGCATCGCCTCCGCAGCCACCTCCTCCGGAGCAGCCGAAGCCTAGTCTGGACGTGATCCTACCAGGGTTCGGGTTCCGGGGCAAGAACGGCGCCACCTTTGTGAAGGATCTGCGAGTCTCCAACGACAAGGATGGGGATTTCACGCTCGCGGATTTGGTTTCCTGCGAGGTCTATCTCAAGGGCAAATGCCGGGCTCTGTACATCCACAAGATGAGAGATTGCCGTGTGTTCGTTGGAGCTATTCTTGGTTCTGTGCTTATAGAGGACGTCCAAGGCTGCATATTTGTGATGGCAGCACACCAGATCAGGATTCATGAGGCGAGGGTGACAGATTTCTACTTGCGGGTGAGGAGTAGGCCTATCATTGAGGATTGCAGTGGTGTGAGATTTGCACCATATGCTTTGAATTATGAAGGAATTGAAGAAGATTTAAAGGACTCTGGACTTGAGGAGGAGACCGGTAATTGGGCTAATGTGGATGACTTCAAGTGGCTCAAGGCAATGCAGTCACCAAATTGGTGTTTGGTTCCAAAGGAAGAATGGTTGCAGACTGTCAACATTTCGGAGGTTCATGAACAGGAGGATGATAGCTGACCTGCTTTGGCAGGATTGCTGTCAGCTCTCATTTGGTTTGCTTCTATGGATTCATTAGTTTATTTAGTATGAACACAATTGTTAGTTCATCGTGTTAGTGTCATTTGATCATGTTATTGTCACTTAATTCTATCTATGATAATATTAGTGTGGACAATATGGAGTGACACTTGTTTTTATACTAAATATGATCAAGTATGAGGTGGTTACATGTTGTCAAAGTCAATTGAAATTCTATATAGTTCGGTTTGTCAACGTAGACTAATTATAGTAGATAATGAAAGAATTTACTAACAAATAAATACCAAAAGGACAACATAAAAGATTCAAATAATTTCAAACTAGACACCATAAGGTAGAGCATTCTGGATGTAAGCCACGTCACATGAAAATCATTTTGTATGCATGTAAACTTCTGACTCTTCATAAATCGTTGTCTTCTCCATGACTCCATTGGTGTTATCTTGTGCGGTGTGCATGCGTTTGTGGCTGCGACTGCGATCCCTGAGACTTCTATTGTTCAGCTTCTCATTTGTGGACTATATATTCAACTAGAAAGATTGGCGCGCTTCGCTGCACCCGTATGCTAAGAGCATGCATATTTGTTTGTTTAATTAGTCATGCTTAATTAGGCACTGAGCTAGATGGTGCATGCATATCGAGGCAGCCAGTTGTAGATGATGCCGCTCCTGGATGTTCTAGTTATGAGGAATCTTCATCCATCGTTGCTGATCTGAAGAAATTCAGAACTCAGCTGGTTGCCTTTGACAAAGCTTGGTGTGGTCATCTTTACCATTTTGTGTCATGGAAAGTAAAAGATGCTAAATCATTAGAGGACGACCTCATTAGGTCTGCATGCAAGCTTGAGCTGTCAATGATCCAAACATGCAAAATAACTAATGAAAGCGAATCAGATAACATTGGCGGTGATTTGAAGGCCATATGGAAAAAGGTATGGTTTGTCCAAACATGGAAAAATGTATATTTAGTGCCTATTCTTTCTTGGTCATTTTTTTTGCAATCAACCTTGGGGTTCATTAATTCATCTATTAAAATATAAGGATCAAGCTAAAATTTAACACTTTGTCCATTGATCTTTATGCCTCTTGTTGACATCTTCAATAGTGAACTATCTTTTGAATTAAGCTTTTGATCCTCATCCAGGTCATAGAAGACCTGAAACTTTAAGGGAGAGGATTCAACACCTGTGCGGTGAAGCTGGTATTGAACTGATGGGATCTGCTTTATTTGAACACGGCCAAAGCTCTTTGAAGCAAAGGAGAACAGGTGTTCTGTTGCAACTACAGTTGCAAAGGTAGCATCTCCTTCAGTTACATGTTCTTCAGGACAGTCTAATGTTTCTGAAACTGGGGAGAATTCTAACATGGATTCTGAAAAGACAAGTCCAGTTGTCAAATCTCTGGTTGGAGCTTCCTCTTCACCATTTGAAAGCAGCAAAGGAGGAAAGCTGATGAGTAACGCAGCACCAGAAAAAATGCCTACTAAAAATGAGCAAATAGTCAATGAGATACTCCATGATATACATGATTCTTTTGCTGAAATCTCTGATGGTACTGGTACCATTGAAGGTGATTTCAAGGTTAGCTCCAATCTTATTATACAGTTCAGCAGCACGAATAATATAAAATTTGCAATGTATATGATCAAAGTTTTTTTTAATCGGTCTTTAGGATATTTTTTTTGGGAAATTAACATATCTGAATTCAGGGTGTTGCTGATGTATTTAACATACTTATTTTTCGTTGGGTCAAATGTCGTGTAATGTGCATTAAGAAACAAATGTACAGTTAGAATCCCTCTGTTTATTCTTTTGTTTGTTAATGATGTTAGAGTACCCCCAACACACACACACCCACGCGCGTGAACACATTGTCGCGCCACATGCACTGGCGCGACAAGGGAAGCCACGCTGGCGTAGATGGTTGACCGGAGCTGGCGTGGCGTAGCGTGGGTCCCGGGCTGTCGTGCCAGCGCCTCCTGCGCGACTGGGCTGTCACGCTAGGAGGGCTGGCTCGACAGGCCCATATAAGTGATGAGGACATCACTACTTCGTCGCATACAAGCCAAGGAGACGAGGAGGTCCAGCATGGACGTTCAATTCATCTTTTTCATGGTAGAGTCCCAGTCCAACTGAAGTTGGAGCCCATCTCGGGTTCCAGGACTAGTCTGCCTTAAACTGGTCACCCAGGACGCATCCGGACTCCGTTTTCGACGATCCAGCATATGGTTGGAAAGCTAATTTGGTAAGGAAGCCAATCCAAGTGGTCACGTCAAAAGACCTTCAGAATCAACGAGAATCGTCGAAACAAGTCAGCGTCTAGAATCTGTCAGGGTGCTGCAACATCATATTTTGGTCCGTTCGAATCGTGTATCGTGTTTGGGCCCATTAGGGGGCGCGTCCAGGGGGGTGACGCCCAAGACACTATAATTAGCAGCCGTCGCTCTCCTTAGGGTTTGGGTTTTGTTTAGTTCTTGATTTCCTCGTGAAACAGATATCGTTTTGCTGCAACTGTGCCACCAAGGCTGCTTGCTGTGAACCAGGGCCCCTGTTCTTGATCTTATTCGTCTGTGGCGATTAGTCCTTTCGAATAAAGACTTGATCTCTTTTTTGTTATCGCAAGCCTCATATTTATTTGCAATTTCAGATTACGTTCATCCTGTTCTTGCTTGTGTTCTCGATTCGCTTGCAGGAAAAGCCTTCTCGGTGAGGTCAATCGTGTTCGCGTGGTTGATAACCAACGGAGCTATGGTGTAACGGTTGTAGGGGTCCGAATCAGTCTTGGTTCGAAGCCTAGATCGTAAACGTCGAGTCTCCACCAATCGACGCTATCATACCTTTCGGAAGATCGGACCTTGTCTACATCAATAAGGCCACGGCCCACCTCCTTTTTCCTCCCTCTCTTCTCTCTCCCTTCATTCTGGGAGAGCTCGAGGTAAGCTTATGTTGTTGTCTTCTCTCTCTTCTCTTCCTTCCATCCTCTATTTGCCTTTGATCAAGTTTACATTTGGATTTTAGGTTTCAATGGTCTCGTGCATGAGGTATGACTCCCTCACCTCTGTTTTTTTGTGTTTAGTTGATGTTTATATACTGCTCTGGTTTACACTGTTGTGTGCAATACTGGCTTTCGTTTGGTTGAATAAAAGTTGCTTTGGCTAATCACGTCTTGTCGGGTACCTTAGAACGGGGTACCCCGAGCGAACAATTAAAAGGGTCGCTAAAGTCCCATCAAAAAATAAAGCTAGAAGGTAAGCCGTGGGCCCCTCACTCGCCACAACCGAGCCCACTGGGCCCTCCTCCTCGCCTCGAGCCTCGTGCAGGAGGTCTCGGCATCCTGACATGAACTCTGCCTCGCGCGAGGCTCTCCACGGAAGGCCTCGGCAGGGGGCGCATTCTCCGTATCGCGTGAGGCCTCTCGCGGCATGCCTCGGCAAGGAGTCCGATCTCCGTCTCGCGCGAGGCCTCATTCTCCGTGTCGCTCAAGCCCGGCTCATCCGCAGCCCGTCGCCCCCGCCTCGACCGACCCTCCAGACAGCACGTCATGTCTCATTAATGCTTCAACCACTCCCATAATCTCAGCCGGACGACGGCTCAACGCCATAGAATGGCCGACGGGACCTGAGGTCGCATCAGCGCCATACCGGCTGGGACAGGGCACGGCGGGGATTACCGACCACTGTGTCCTAACGCTGTGCCCACGATCAGCCGCCCACTCGAGGCCTCGACACTGTACACCAAAGTCTCGGCTATCTTGGGGTTCGTGCCTGCCGAGACCCCTCCACTGCGGTGCATCCTCGGCACCGACCAAGTCTCGGCCTCGCACACAGTCCATCCACAGTGGCTTGCACGTTCACCGCTGCACCCACTCCGAGGCAGTCCCGGGGCTCCCGCGATGCACAGGATCGGATGGGACGACCACGCCGCCCTAATGCTCCAAGGACGGACCACTCCGACGACCAGGCCGCCATAGGAATAGGCTACAGGGCCCGGACACGCCGCCTCTATTCACACGACACCGTATAGTTAGCTCATGTACTGTCCTTGTCCTCCCTTCAGGCTATAAAAGGAGAGGACTTGGGCCATTTTGTGGGAGAGAGACCCGGTAACACATTGTAACACACGCACACATCCCAGCCGCCTGAGAACAACGTCTCAAGCGGCCCACACGACGCCTTGCCGAGACCTGGGACTAGCTTCCTCTCTCACCTAGCTTGTAACCCCCTACTACGAGCACTTCGGTGCAAGGAATACACGATCGATCTCTCAGACTGGACGTAGGGCATCGATTGCCTGAACCAGTATAAACCTTGTGTCTCTTTGTATCACCATCTGGGATTGGGAACACGCAGAACAAATTCACTGGTTGGTTGAGGACCCCTCGGTTCGAAACACCGACAGTTGGCGCGCCAGGTAGGGGCCTCTGCGTGTTAGTTTCGTCATCCCAGTAGGTTCCGGATGGCAGACCCCGCACGACCATTGTGTCTCGGCACCGTGGTTTAGTTCGGGAGCCTAGAGTTCATGTCTCTAGGGCATGAGTACGACATGGTACTCCTCACTCCTCGAGCCCCACCGTCCGACGATGAAGTTACGCACCGGCAGCCTAGGCGCAAGCGGCGCTCGGGCGGCCGCTCTCGCCGCGCTCAGCCAGGCATGACGCGAGCAAGACCACCCCGACGCTACGCGAATCTAGGGCGGCACGCCACTCCCCGCTGATATCCTACGACCAGCTGTTGGCACAGGGTCCCTGGCTGGGGACCTGTCTAGCCTAAGCTTGGACTAAAGGAAAATCGCCGGTGGCACGCGGCGATGTCCAGTCGTCAAGCTCCGCTCCACCACTCCCTGAAGAACCGACCCCAGCGGAGCAGAATCTAGCGACGGCACCATCCCCATACCCCTTTGGGTTGAGAAATGCCGCCGCCTCTTACGCCTACGCTTACACTGCCGCTCACAAGGATCCCTCGGAACGCCGCCAGCGCTTCGCTTTCGACCTGAGCACCCACGCTGACTCCTCGGATGAGGACGAGGCATGGCCCGAAGTGGATTTCTCCGGACTCCACGACCCTGGGGCTTTACGCCAGTTCTTGGCTACAAGCGACTACTGCTTCGGCTACTCCGACTCCGACGATGAAGGCACCTACGACCCCACTCGTGAGTGTTTTCACGTCGGGCTCGGGATGCCGAGGGTGGGCGAAGAGGACGAGGGGGCAGGTAGCCGTTCCCCGCTTCGCCCAGGTGCGGGCACCGCCACACTTCCATGCGCCGTCCTGCCGGCCGCACGAAATGAGAACGTCGCTCTTGCGCGACCCCAGTGCCTAGACCTAGAATAGCTCCGTGAGCTCCAGGCCAAGGTCGAACAAGACCAACTCCTTCTGTAGCAGCTTCGAGACTCTCGAACAGGAACAGCGAGGTCGCGGCTGAAGGCGGGGGAGCCCGACGGAGGGCCCACTGATGTGCATCACCGCATCCATGACGACGAAGGGAGTGAGCAACCCCCAGTCTTCAATCGCGCTAGCCAGAACATTGCGGCTGCGGCAATGCTGGTCCGCGCAATGCCTGAGCCTTCTACCACAGAGGGGCGGCGGGTCCGCGGCGAGCTCCGGGATCTCCTAGAGACCGCCGTGGTTTAGCAGGCCGAGAGTTCCACCTCCCGACGACACGGGGGCGCCTCGAACCTGCCCACGGCACCGCCTCGGCAGGACAGGGAAGCCCAGGCTCGTCCCGAGCCCGACCGAGCGCCGATAGCCCACAAGGTCCCCGTGCTTCTGGACCGCCTCGGCAATCGACACGAGGTACAGAAGAGACCATGAGGTGGTCAGCAAGCGACGACGCCACGACAACGAGGGGCCTGCTCGGGGCTACCACCCACACCGAGGTGGTCGCTACGACAGCGGGGAGGACCGCAGTCCTTCCCCTGAACCGCCAGGCCCCCGGGTCTTCAGCAGGGCCATCCGCGCTGCTCTTTTCCCCGCCCGGTTTCGGCGACCAGCCAATCTCTCGAAGTATAACGGCGAGACCAACCCTGAACTCTGGCTTGCCGATTACCGCCTAGCTTGCCTAGCTAGGTGGCGTGGACGATGACCTGCTCATCATCCGCAACCTCCCCTTGCTCTTATCAGACTCAGCGCGAGCCTGGCTCGAGCACCTTCCTCCCTCGCAAATCCACGACTGGCGTGACTTGGTTAGGATCTTCGTCGGGAACTTCTAGGGCACAAACGTGCGCCCTAGGAACTCCTGGGATCTTAAGAGCTGTCGCCAGAAGCCGGACGAGTCTCTCCGAGACTTCATCTGGTGCTTCTCCAAACAGTGCACCGAGTTGCCCAGCGTCGGCGACTCGGAGATCGTCCAGGCTTTCCTCTCCGGCACCTCTTGTTAGGACTTGGTTCGAGAGTTAGGTCGGAACGTGCCGCGCTCTGTTGCCGCGCTCCTCGACATCGCCACCAGCTTTGCCTCGGGTGAAGAGGCTGTTGGAGCCATCTTCCCTGACATCGACACCAAGGGTAAGCGGAGGGACGAGGCCCCCGAGGCCTCAGCCTCCCACCTCCCCAAGAGAAAGAAAAAGGGGCGCCTGGGGAAGCAGGAGGTCCTGGAGGCTGATCTGGTCACGGCCGCAGAACGCAAGAACCCCTGAGGCTTCAAAGGCCCTAGGCCCTTCGACAACATGCTCAAGAAACCCTGCCCTTACCACCAGGGCCCAGTCAAGCACGCTCTCGAGGATTGCACCATGCTGTGGCGTTACTATGCCAGGCTTGGGCTCCCCGACGACTGACGCTAAGCAGAAGGGCGTCGGCGGCCGGGACGAAGACAAGGACGATGGGTTCCCCAAGGTACGCAACGCCTTCATGATCTTCGGTGGGCCCTCAGCATGCCTTACGGCACGGCAGCGCAAGAGGGAATGCCGAGAAGTCTTCTCGATCAAGGTGGCCACCCCCAGTACCTCGACTGGTCTTGAGAGGCGATCACCTTCGATCAAGATGACCACCCTGACCATGTTCCGAATCCCAGGGCAGTACCCACTGGTTGTCGACCCGATCATCGGCAACACCTGACTCTCTAAGGTGTTGATGGACGGAGGCAGCGGCCTCAACATCCTCTACGCCAACACCCTGGAGCTCTTGGAGATCGACCGGTCGCGGCTCCGAGGCGACATCGCACCTTTCCACGGCGTCGTGCTAGGGAAGCACACGCGACCCCTCGGGCGCATCGACCTTTCCGTCTGCTTCGGCACCCCCTCCAACTACCTCAAGGAAGTCCTTACCTTTGAGGTAGTCAGGTTCGGGGGAGCCTACCATGCCATTCTGGGGCAGCCATGCTATGCCAAGTTCATGGCAGTCCCCAACTATACCTACCTCAAGCTCAAGATGCCAGGCCCCAGCGGTATCATCACGATTGAGTCCACATACGAACATGCATACGACTGCGACGTTGAGTGCATCGAGTACGCCGAGGCTCTTGCGGAGGCCGAGACCCTCATCGCCCACCTCGACCAACTCAGTGGCGAGGCGCCTGACTCCAAGCGTCGCACGTGGGGCGTTCGAGCCCGACGAGGCCATCAAACTCATCCCTGTCGACCCTGCCTACCCCGACGATCGAGCACTAAGGATCAGCGCCACCCTCGACATCAAATAGGAAGCCGTGCTCGTCGACTTTCTCCGTGCGAACGCCGACATATTTGCATGGAGTCCCTCGGACATGCCGGCATACCGAGGGAGGTCGCCGAGCACGCCCTGGACATCCGGGCCGGATCTAGACCGGTGAGGCAACGCCTGCGCCGCTTTGACGAGGAAAAGCGCAGGGCCATTGGAGAGGAGGTACAGAAACTCTTGGCGGCCAGGATTCATCAAAGAAGTGTCCCACCCAGAGTGGTTGGCTAACCCCGTGTTAGTCAAGAAGAAAAACGGGAAATGGAGGATATGCGTAGACTACACCGGTTTGAACAAAGCCTGTCCAAAAGTCCCCTTTCCATTGCCCTGAATCGATCAAATCATTGATTCCACTGCAGGGTGCGAGACCCTGTCCTTCCTTGATGCATATTCTGGTTACCACCAAATCAAGATGAAAGAGTCCGACCAGCTCGCGACTTCTTTCGTCGCACCATTCGGCATGTACTGCTACGTGATGATGCCCTTCGGCCTCAGAAACGCAGGTGCCACGTACCAGCGGTGCATGACCTAGGTCTTTGGCGACAACATTGGGCAGACCGTCGAAGCCTACGTAGACGACATCGTGGTCAAGACCAGAAAGGCTGAGGGTCTCGTCGATGACTTGAGGATAACCTTCAAATGCCTTAGAGAGAAGGGCATCAAGCTCAATCCCGAGAAGTGTGTGTTCGGGGTCCCCCGAGGCATGCTCTTGGGATTCATAGTCTTGGAACGCGGCATTGAAGCCAACCCAGAGAAGGTCTCAGCCATAACCGGCATGGGACTAATCAGAGACCTCAAGGGAGTACAGAGGGTCATGGGATGCCTTGCGGCCCTGAGCCGCTTCATCTCGCGCCTCGGCGAAAAAGAATTGCCTCTGTACCGACTCTTGAGAAAATCCGAGCGTTTTTCTTGGACTCCCGAGGCCGAAGAAGCCCTCGACAGACTCAAAGCACTGCTCACGAATCCTCCCGTCCTGATACCCCCAGCCATGGACGAGGCCCTCTTACTCTACGTTGCCGCAACGACCCAAGTGGTCAGCGCTGCCGTAGTGGTAGAGAGGCAAGAGGAGGGACATACTCTGCCCACCCAACGACCTGTTTATTTCATCAGCGAGGTGCTCTTCGAGACCAAAGCACGCTACCCCCACATCTAGAAGCTGGTCTACGTCGTGGTCCTGGCCCGGCACAAACTGCGTCACTACTTCGAGTCACACCTAGTGACTGTGGTATCATCTTTCCCCCTAGGCGAGATAGTTCATAGCCGGGAGGCCTCGGGCAGGATAGCCAAGTGGGCTATTCGAGCTTATGGGGGAAACCCTGACCTTTGCGCCTCGAAAGGCGATCAAGTCTTAGGTCTTAGCCGATTTCGTGGCTGAATGGACAGATACCCAACTGCCACCTGCTCAAATTCAGACGGAGTGCTGGACCCTGTACTTCGACGGATCCCTGATGAAGACTGGGGCAGGCGCGGGTCTGCTCTTCATTTCGTCCCTCGGAGTACACATGCGCTACATGGTACGGCTCCACTTCGCCGCCTCCAACAACGTGGCCGAATACGAGGCCCTCATCAACGGCCTACAAGTCACCATCGAACTTGGGGCACGGCGCCTCGACGTCCGAGGCGACTCGCGGCTCGTCATAGATCAAGTGATGGAGTCAAACTACCTCGACCCCAAAATGGAGGCTTACTGCAAGTTGGTACGACGCCTAGAAGACAAGTTCAACGGTCTCGAACTAAATCACGTCAGCGCGGAAGTACAACGAGGCCGCCGACGAGCTGGCAAAGATGGCCTCGGCACGGGCCCTGGTCCCCCCGAACATCTTCACCAGAGACCTCCACAAACCTTCCATTGGCTACACCTCGGCAACAGAGGAGGGCCCACCTGTGGAACCCACGGCAAAGCTCGACGCCCCCTCTACTGCCGAGGCCCCCTCGACCGAGCCCTGAGGTCATGGAAGTCAACGCCTAGCCTCCGCAGACTGATCAGGACGTGGATTGGCGAATCCCGTTCCTCGATTGGCTTGATCGGGGGGAGCTTCCTGACGACTAGAACCGAAGCGCGATGGCTTGCACGCCAAGCCAAGACCTACGCCCTCTACAATGACGAATTGTACAGGCGAAGTCCCTCAGGTGTCCTCCAATGGTGTATCAGTGCCGAGGCGGGCCAAGCCCTGCTTTGGGACTTACACGTAGGCGCCTTTGGGCACCATGCGGCGCCTCAGGCGCTCGTAGGGAACGCTTTCCGCCAAGGGTTCTACTGGCCGACGGTGGTCGCCGACGCTACCAAGCTAGTACTCTCCTGCGAAGAATGCTAGTACTATGCTCGGCAGACACATCTCCCGGCCCTGGCCCTGCAAACCATCCCCATCACATGGCCGTTCGCCGTGTGGGGGCTCGACATGGTCGGGCCTCTACAAAAGGCCCCCGGGGGCTACACCCATCTACTGGTATCAATCGATAAGTTCTCCAAATGGATTGAGGCTTGTCCGATCAATCGAATAAAATCCAAGCAGGCGGTGTTGTTCTTCACTGACATTATCCACAGGTTTGGGGTCCCCAACACCATCATCACCGACAACAGGACACAGTTCACCGGCAAAAAGTTCCTGACGTTTTACGACGACCACCACATCCGTGTGGCCTGGTCGGCCGTAGGACACCCAAGGACCAACGGCCAAGTAGAGCGTGCCAACGGCATGATCCTACAAGGCCTCAAGCCAAGGATTCACAACCGGTTGAAAAAGTTTGGCAAGAAATGGCTCACCGAACTCCCGTCGGTCATCTGGAGCCTGAGGAACACTCCAAGCCGAGCCACGGGATTCACGCCTTTCTTCCTAGTCTATGGGGCCGAGGCCATCCTCCCCACCGACTTGGAATATGGTTCTCCAAGGCTGCAAGCCTATAACGAACAAAGTAACCGCACCACCCGAGAGGACGCCCTTGATCAACTGGAGGAAGCCCAAGACGTCGCGCTACTACACTCGGCCAAATACCAGCAGAGCCTACGGCGCTATCAGGCCCAACGCGTCCGAGGCCGAGACTTGAAGGTAGGCGACCTGGTGTTGAGGCTAGCACAGAGCAACAAGGGTCGCCACAAGCTGACCCCGCCATGGGAAGGACCGTACATCATCGCCCAAGTGCTGAAGCCCAGGACCTACAAGCTAGCCAATGAGAAGGGCGAAGTCTTCACCAACGCTTGGAACATAGAACAGCTACGTCGCTTTTATCCCTAAATTTCCAAGCATTGTATATGTCGTTTCTCGAAATACAATTAAAAAGCGTTCTTTAGTTGGTCTAATTTTTTCGAGAAACCCCCCGAGCCCATCGTAGGCCTCGGCAATACAGTAACATAGCAAGGGAGACTCGGTTCTGCCTTGGCAGAACCAAGCCTCCCTCGAGGGCTAGATAGGGGACCCCCCTAGGTGTCCCCTAGGTCCCACGCATCATTCTTCAGTTGTTTTTCGCAAAAATTCCTACGCCAAGTCCCTAGCAGGCTCTGACGAATCAGCTATAAAAACTCCTCGTACCAAGGTCTGTTTCCTAAGCAAGAGGCCGGTAGAGTCGTGAGACGGCCTACGCCCCCGGGCTATGGCACTCCCTCACTACCTCTCGCTCAAGGGACGGCTTAGGCCCCAAGGGGGTGTTTTGCAAACGAAATCCGATCAGGAGCAACAGAGGGCAGAGGCTCAGAAACATAAGAAAAACAACTAAGAAACACAAATACTTCAAAAATAAAGGCCTCGACGGCCACAAGCGTTACGATACAAAAAATAACCCCTATTCTATTTTTACATAGCCCCCGGGGCCCAGATCAAGGCTCAGGGCCTTCAGCACCGGCAGATGGTAGGGGAGGAACCACCTCCTCTTCGAAGAGCATCGCCAGCATCGTGCCAGGACCTTCCGCCGCCTCCATCAGCTTCGTGACCGCCGCATCGGCCTCCTCGTCATCATCAGGCAGAACATATCCATCACTGATGGCCGGGAGGTCGACGCCAAGGTAGTGAGAGGAGATGACGGCCAACGCCCGCTTGACACCCGTGTGCAGCGCCCCTCGGAGCCGCTCGCGCATCTGGCTGCTCAGCGCAATCAAGCGGCTCCCAAGGGAGCTGCCTGACTGAACCCCCTCGACCTCCAAGGCCTCACAGGCGGAAAGGGCAGCACGTTTTAGCGCCTCGTGCTCCCCGATCTCGGTCTTGAGCACCATCTACACCGCGCTGGAAGCCTCGGCGGCCCGAATGATCTCCGCCTCTGACTCTGCACTGATGGAAAATGGAATGAGGTCGAGCGAGAGAAAGAACAACCTAAGTTAGGGACGGAAGCCCACGGAACTCACCCTTGGCCTTCTGCTCCCAGCGTCGGGTCTCGGCCTGACAGGCCTCGGCCTTCTCCTTCAACCGCTGGGCCTCGACCCGAGAGGCCTCGGCCGCCCTGGAAGCTTCACTTCCTAGCTCTGCGTCATACAAGGAAGTCAGGGAGCGAACATAAGGAAAAGGAAACAAAACAAGGGGACTGGAACTCACCCTCGACCGTCCCCTTCAAAACCATAGCCTCGATCTGCTGAGGCCTCAACTGCAGCAAGGGCCTCATTTAGAGCACCTTTTGTTAGCTGGTGCGCACTCTCCTCTTGCCCCCAGCTGCCCGGCGAGGGCCTTGCCCGAGGCCGTCGCTTCTTTCGGCTCGGGACCTGAAGGCATCTCGATCGCTGACCGCGCGGGTAAGCTCCTCCTCTAGCTCCTTGACCCACGCCGCCAAAGGGGTGAGCTGCGTCTGGGCCATGGCTGCCTCGACCTTCGCATCGGCACAGCGAAGGTGGAGGTCCTCCACCTCCGTGCTTCACGCCGACAGAAGCTCGTTAGCGTCGGCAAGAAGGCCCTTCTGCCGCTGAAGCTGGTCCTAGATGCCCCTCTCCCACCGAAGAAAGACCGACTTCCCGAGGGACCGGGTCTCGAGCTCCTAAGGAAGCAGAACAGAGGTCGTGGATTGCGACAAAACCAAGAAAAGAACGACGTCACGCGAGAAAGGAAAACGTGAACCTGGGCGACTCTAGGCAGTTCGTCGGCCACCACGGACAGGGTCCGTCCGTAGCGACCGCTCCGCCAGCTGGTGGTATTGCTCGAAGGTGCCCTAGCGCCCGCCCTCGGCTGCGTCCTCGAGGGCGAACAGAGGCTCCCCCTCAGGGTCAGTCTCGGCTCTGCCACAGTACCCGTGGGTGGTCCAACCCACAAGGCTTGGGTCGCGCCCGCACGAGGGCCTGAACTTCCCTCGTCCAAGATCAGCGCCGGCTATTCCACGGCACCGGCATCCTCGGCGTCGACCACCTCCCGCGCCTGGGAGGTATCATCGGAAGAGATTGGATAGACCTCCGCCTCTCGGGCGCTCTCTCGCAACAACAGCGGCTCCTGGGCCAAGGGCGCCACCGAGGCCTCCGCCGCCTTCATCTCCGCCTCCTGGACGGACGGCCCCGCCGCCATTACGATGGCCTTGGTGATCTCGGGGGCTCCGGCCTTCCGCAATTATGGCCCCGACGGCCTCGGGGGCTCCAGCCTCCGCCATCGTGGCCTCGGAGGATGTAGAAACACTGGCCGTGGCCACTACGGTCTCGGCGGTCTTGGGCGCCCTATCCTCCAGTCGCCTCAGCCTCGGAGACCCTGGGGGCCTTGGCAACCAAGGGCACGCTGGCCCCTATCTGACTCGTGAGCCTCGCCCCCACGGGACGGGAGCGCTCCCTCTCTCGTCGGTGTAGGGGCCGCCTCGGCAGCCCCTCCTTGGGTGACCGGTTCTTTCAGGTCGACCCTCGCCGACGCCGTGCCGCGGTGGATGGCGGCTTGTGCCTCCACCACCTAGTGGGCGGAGGAGCCGGGGCTCGCCTTAAGCGCCTTAAGGGGTGCCAAGGGAAGGTCGTCCGCAGGCCACTTCTGACTAAGGAAAATTAACCTACAGGGTCAACGCGAGACCAAAAAAGCGAGCGGAAGGCACTATGGCCCTGCCAAAAATACACTTACTTCGAACGGGGCGGCAACCGCTTTGCCATGGCAAACCTCATCCGCAACGGTGGAGGCGGCGGCAGAGGCGTCGCCTCCGTATCCATCGGCGCCGGTCGATCCTCAGCGGACCCCGGCGCCCCTTCGGTCCTCTGCGGGGGCGGTGGCGTCGCCTCCACCGCCACCTGCTCCACCACGGCCGCCGAGCCCACCGAGCTGACGACTGCGTTTGCCTAACGCCCACGCCTCGGGCATGTCGGCCTCGGCCCCGGAGCGGGCAACCGCCGGCCTTGGGTCCGCTTCTCCTCCCCCTCCCGGGGGTGCCGACTGCTTGCCGACGCCCCGGGCACCACCTCCAAGATGTTAGAAAGGTGGTCCAGGGGACCTCGCCCTCCCTCGCCCTTGTCGTTCCCGTCCGAGGCCTCCGTCGACAACGACGTCGACGGGGATTCCTCCAACAGGAGACCATCCTTCCATTGTTGACGGCGGCGCTTATCCAGCTCCTCGCGCATGAGGATGTGCTTCATGCGCTTCGCCACCTTGGCATCCTTTCGCCTCTTCTGCGCATCGGCGTGAGCGTGGTTGATCGTCCCGCCGCCCCACGTCCTCAGGGAACGGGCGGCGGAGAGGAGCGCACGTCCCTCATCCCCTGAAGGAACGACAAACGCGCATAAGGGAACAAGGGGTAAGGGGAGACTGAGGAGGTTCAGAGGCTACAGCAGGCACACAACTTACCAGCGATAGGAACCCCTGTGACGGTCGCATCGCGAAGGGGGTCAAGTTGTCGCCCTTCAACTTCGCCTCTAGCGTCTCCCCCACCCGACGAAGAATTTTCCTCGTCGGAGAGGGTAGAGGAGGACATCCGGATGCCCTCCATGGGTTCACCCGGCCTCATCTCAAACAGCCATTCGCCGCTGAGCCATCAGCGGAAGCACCCTCCGGCGGTGGAAGGCGGCCACGACCACAGCCACGGTGAGGCCATGGCCCCTGCAGCCTCGCTAGCCCCCTCCAGGAGCGGCTCCAGCTTGGGCTGGTCAGTCCTTCGGGACGCCCCACTTCCATCTCTCCGGGCAGCTCCCCACAATCCGCCTAGTGTAAGGGGGAAGTCCTCCGTCATCATTACGAAGGTAGAACCAGCTCGTGTACCACCATCGGTTGGAGGACGCGAGCTGGGCCGGGATGTAGAGGTGCTGGCGGTCCTGGTGCACTTGGAGAGTGCAGCCGCTGGCCCTCGTCGCCTTCCTCTTACCCGACGTACCCGTCGGCTTGGTAGTGTGCCCCGCCCGGAATAGGTGGAGCCACAACTCCCAATGGGGAGCAATCCCCAAATACCCCTCGCAGACGACAACAAAGATAGCCTCCTGAGCGATGGAGTTGGGATTGAAGTTATGGAGTTCCACGCCATAGTAGTGCGGGAGCGCCCGCAACCGGTCCGCCGGGACTGCCGAGGCCGCACTCGTGGAAGGAGACGAAGCTCACGACGTAGCCAGTCGCTGAGGCCTCAGCTCTGGCTCGCCGTACGGAGCAATCCACTCTGGCCTAGCGGGGTCTGTCGCCGGGCGAAGGAGTCCACCGTCGACGAGCGACTGAAGCGTCTCCTCGGTGACGTCCGACGGGTCCCAGGGGTCCGCCTCGACAACGACGATGTCGCCGGCCATGGGTGCGATGGAGGAATCAGGTGCAGCGGTGAGTTTTTTCTCTCTCCCACGCTCTCACTTTTTTCTCGCTTTTTCCCTAGGCTCGCTCTTCTCTCCTCTTCTTCCCGACACCCGCTGCTCTAGCGACGGCTCAACGGGGGCGGTGCTAATGCAGGCAAGGTAAGACGAGGAGGGGCAAGACTCTTCGGGTATTTATGCAGGGAGGAGGCAAAACGAACAGGCGACGAAATCGGGGAGGTTTTCCCCTCGATCCGGCGTGGTTAACCACGAGCCGATTTCCGCCGGCCCACGCGCCCATGTCTCCCACATTAAATGCGAGGACAATTACGTCCCATCCACCACGCCACGCTCGGCCACTACAGGCAGCAGGCGTCGTTTCGACTCCCCATGAAACCGCCTCAAAAGGCGTGCCGCTCGTGCCGAGCCAATAGGGAAGATATTCCCTGCGGCCTATTCCTTTCGTATGAAGGAACCGGGCTCTAAACCTATTACGATCCAGGGGTTCGAAGGCTGGGCCCCAAAGGGTTTCGACAGCCACCCTAGGATAACAGAGTCAGGGACGACCGTGGGCGAGCCCATATGGGGCTGAGGCCCAAGCAAGCGAAACGCTTGGGACGCCCAAAGTTGTGTCCGAGACCGGAGGAAAGTCTTCGAATGGGATCCCACCGTAGGGAGGCACCGAGCCACCAAGGCCTAGCGAACGGCCTCGACACCCACTAGAGACATCCTCTGGTACTCTTGGAGTGTGTCTCTAGACCACTAGCCGTCCCCTAGTGAACGGGGTTCGGGCCTCCACTCGGACTACCCGATAATAGCTCACTGGAGGTGCCACCGCTTATGCCCACCGAGGGTAGCGAGGCACATTCCACCCCTCCTTCCGAGCGAAAAGGAAGCGTGAGGGTCACACAAAAAGTCAGGGAACCCCCGACGGCCTTCTCTTTTTATGCAGAGGCTAGGGGGCTCTTCCTGCAACCTTGCCGAGACCCAGCGACCCCAGCTCGCACTCAAAGGGGCTCGGCAAAACAAACCCTCCTTCCGAGCGAAAAGGAAGCGTGAGGGTTGTACAAAAAGATAGGGGAGCTCCTGACAGGCCCTCTCACCCTGTGCAGAGGCTAGGGGGCTCTTCCTGCAAATACGCCGAGACCCCAACTCTCGGGCTCGCGCCCAAAAGGGGCCTCGGCAAACAAACCCCCACGCGCGAGGGGCGTATAAAAAGTCAGGGGAACTCCTGATGGCCCTCTCGCTCCGCGCAGAGGCTAGGGGCTCTTCCTGTAACCTTGCTGAGACCAAAATAGGCTTGGCAAACAAACCCTCCTGTCCGAGCGAAAAGGACATGTGAGGGTTGGATGAAAAAGTCAGGGGACCCCCGACCACCCTCTTGCTCTAGGCGGAGGCTCGGGGGCTCCTCTTGCACCCGAAGACCAAGACAAACGGTCCAAGCCCACGCTAGAGGTTTCATTACAAAACACGATAAAGGGCACCGAGCCCGTTACGGTCCAGGGGTTCGAAGGCTGGGCCTCCAAGAGGTTTCGATAGCCGCCCTAGGGCAACAGAGTCAAGGACGACTTCAGAGCGAGCCTACGAATGGCCCAGGCCCGAGCAAACAAGTCGCTCAGGGCGTCCTAAGTCATGTCCGAGATCGGCAGGGAAGTATCCGAATGGGATCCCATCCATAGGGAGGCACCGAGCCACCGAGGCCCAGCGAACGGCCTCGGCACCCACTAGAGAAACCCTCTGGTACTCTTGGAGTACGTCTCTGGACCGCTAGCCATCCCCTAGCGAACGGGGCTCGGGCCTCCACTCGGACTACCCGATAACAGCTCACCAGAAGTGTCCACGCTCATGCCCATCGAGGGTAGCCCGGCACATTCCACCCCTCCTTCCGAGCGAAAGGAAGCGTGAGGGTCATACCCAAAGTCAGGGGGCCCCCTAACGAACCTCTCGCTCCGTGCGGAGGCTAGAGGGCTTTTTCCTACAGCCTCGTCGAGACCCCCGCAACCCGAACTTGCGCTTAGGGGCTCGGCAAATGCTATAAGAACTACTCGTTCAACACGAAAATAAAAAAAGCCCCTGGAGGAGTAACTCCACTCCTCCAGGGCCTCGGGGGCTACACCCGGCGGGTGCTGCTCGCGTGCACCCACCGGAACCCCAAGATACAAAACCCAATTCCTATGGGAGCGGGTATGAACTAAGCCTAGGTAAACCCTCAGGGAGAGTGCACGCACTCCCCCGGAGGCTCGGGGGCTACTGTCGGGTACCTTAGAACGGGGTACCCCGAGCGAACAATCAAAAGGGTCGCTAAAGTCCCATCAAAAAATAAAGCTAGAAGGTAAGCCGTGGGCCCCTCACTCGCCACAACTGAGCCCACTGGGCCCTCCTCCTCGCCTCGAGCCTCGTGCAGGAGGTCTTGGCATCCTGACATGAACTCCGCCTCGTGCGAGGCTCTCCATGGAAGGCCTCGGCAGGGGGCGCATTCTCCGTATCGTGCGAGGCCTCTCGTGGCATGCCTCGGTAAGGAGTCCGATCTCCGTCTCGCGCGAGGCCTCATTCTCCATCTCGCGTGAGGTCTCATTCTCCGTGTCGCTCAAGCCCGGCTCATCCGCAGCCCGTCGCCCCCTGCCTCGACTGACCCTCCAGACAGCGCGTCATGTCTCATTAATGCTTCAACCACTCCCGCAATCTTAGCCGAACGATGGCTCAACGCCATAGAATGGCCGACGGGACCCGAGGTCGCATCAGCGCCATACCGACTGGGATAGGGCACGGCGGGGATTACCGGCCACTATGTCCTAACACTGTGCCCACGATCAGCCACCCACTCGAGGTCTTGGCACTGTACACCAAGGTCTCGGCTATCTTGGGGTTCGTGCCTGCCAAGACCCCTCCACTACGGTGCAGCCTCGGCACCGACCAAGTCTCGGCCTCACACATAGTTCGTCCATAGTGGCTTGCACGTTCACCGCCGCACCCACTCCGAGGCAGTCCCGGGGCTCCCGCGATGCATAGGATCGGATGGGACGACCACGCCGCCCTAGTGCTCCAAGGACGGACCACTCCGACGACCACTGCCGCCACAGGAACAGGCTACAGGGCCCGGACACGCCGCTTCTATTCACACGACACCGTATAGTTAGCTCATGTACCATCCTTGTCCTCCCTTCAGGCTATAAAAGGCAAGGACTTGGGCCATTTTGTGGGGGAGAGACCCGGTAACACATTGTAACACACGCACACATCCCAGCCGCCTAAGAGCAACGTCTCAAGCGGCCCACACGATGCCTTGCCGAGACCTAGGACTAGCTCCCTCTCTCACCTAGCTTGTAACCCCCTACTACAAGCACTTTGGTGCAAGGAATACAAGATCGATCTCTCAGACTAGACATAGGGCATCGATTGCCTGAACCAGTATAAACCTTGTGTCTCTTTGCATCACCATCCAGGATTGGGAGCACGCAGAACAAATTCACTGGTTGGTTGAGGACCCCCCGGTCCGAAACACCGACACTAACTACTCCCAACCAATGTGGAGCATTCACCACCTTCTATCACTGTGGATCGTCAGATTATGTAAGTTGTCATGAAAGCAATCTATCTCTAAGCTTGTATGCGTTTTGCACATACAATGTTACACTTGGAACATTTGTTTTTTGCAGAGAGGGTTCCCATCTTGTGACTTTGAGGAGTACAACTATGGACCCAAATCGCACTGGCCTTCTGACTATGAATTTGCAGAGTTTGAAGCAGGCATTAAGCCATGGCCATGCACAAAGATGCCGGAGCATAAGTGCAAGTGTGGCATCAAGGCTCGTGAAGGAGTTGTTCCGTCTGAGCTAGGATACGGATACTACTATGGCAATGCTTATGGAGGGCCATCTGAGTTATGGGTGAGTTGACTGAACCGGTGAAGTTACTACATGAACATAGGCCACCGGTTTGTTTGCTCATTGCTTTGTGTTTGCTTAGGTGGGGAGGACATGCGATTGTGAGGACTTCCCTGGTCATGGAGAGTTAGTAGAGAGGCTGAAGATACATTTGCCTCTCGAAAAAGATAGGAAGCGTTGGATGCGGGAGAAGCAGATAGAGGTGAGGACGAGGTACGGGGTAGAGATGCCATCATGGAAAACCCGTAACAAGATTTTAGAGGACATCCCTCGAGTGATCGATCGATAGCTGACTTTTTACAACAACGTGGCCAAGTTGATGAGCTTTTGGCGACAAAACAAGGAGGCCTACGACTTTAAGGAGGCCAAGGATGCGAGGGAGATGGCCTTTTTCCACAGGCATATCCATCGCTTATGTGAGTAATTGATTTTGAAATTTGTTTTGACTTGTGCATCTTCTTACAATTGTTGGCAATGAGACATTGTTTGGTTCTTGTAGTCCCCGATGATGCACCGAATGACGGCCATATCCCCGCACCCATGGAGGAGGACGATGACGAAGACCATGACCATGACGATGATGAGGATGATGAGTAGTGTTTCCTCTCTACTGATGCCTACAAGGTGCAGTACATATTTTGCAAATGCCAATAGGTTTGGCATTATGTAGGTCTTGTATATGGTAGATGGAAGACTGGTACGATAGCGCTGCTTCTTTTGTGCAAAGGCAGCAAGATCCGTACATATTTTGCAAATGGCCATGGGTTGCCATTTGGTAGTACTTCTTCATGGTAGATGGACAACTAGTGTTAGTAGTAGTGGTTGTATATGCTAGATGTAACACTTATGTAAGTGATGATGATAATGATGTCCTTGAGTTGTACGAACAATGCTTTGAACTCCTTATCGTGTGTAATGCTTCGAACTCATTATGGTCTGACTCCTTATGGTGTGTAATGCTATCTGAACAATGTTTAACTTTGCAAAGCACTATGTACCACTTGTTCTTGTCAGAGTGGGTCACATAATTTGGTGCACATGTTTCAAAAAAAACATGAACAATGACGTAGAGAGAGAGAGAGCGTGCCACGGTGTTTGTTGGCTGTTGCTGCTGGCTATGCACTACTCCTACAGTATGCTTGATGCACTCTACTTATCTCATCTCTTTGCAAAGAAAAAGTTTACTACTACCTCAAAGATTTTGAAAGGAGAGAGAGTGTGTACATGTGTGTGGCCTATGACCTGTGTGGATGCAGGACGAGAGAGTGTAGCACGGCTGAGGAGGCTAGAATGGCATGTTATTTCTAGGACTGCCGTGCAAGGCTGACTAGCATGACAAGCCTGTCACACCGGTGTCGATGGCGTGACAAGGCTATCGCGCTAGGCGCGGTGGCGCGACGAGGAGGCACCTAAAAGGTCCTAATGGCTAGAGGGGGGTGAATAGAATAATAAAAATTTCTACAACAACACTTAACAAAATGGTTAGACAATTATGAGGCAAAGCAAGTGTTACGCTAGCCTACTCAAAATGCAAGCCACCTACTACAATTCTAGTTTAGATAGTATCTATTCACACAATAGCTATGACACTATAGTATGTTAGTGTGCTCTCAAAGGCTAACTAAAGAGCCACACCAACCTAGCAAGCAAGCTCTCACAACTAGCTACACTAAAGAGCTTGACAACTAGTTTGCGGTAATGTAAAGAGAGTGATCAAGAAGGTTATACCGTCGTGTAGATGGAGGAACCAATCAATCACAAGGATGAATAACAATGAAAACCATTCACCTTGGAATCAATGATGAACACAATGATTTTTTACCGAGGTTCACTTGCTTGCCGGCAAGCTAGTCCTCGTTGTGGCGATTCACTCACTTGGAGGTTCACGCGCTAATTGGCTTCACATGCCAAACCCTCAATAGGGTGCTACACAACCAACACAAGATGAGGATCACACAAGCCATGAGCAATCCACTAGAGTACCTTTTGGTGCTTCGCCGGGGAAAGGTCAAGAACCCCTCACAATCACCACGATCGGAGTCAGAGACAATCACCGCTCTCTGCTCGACGATCCTCGCTGCTCTAAGCTGTCTAGGTGGCGGCAACCACCAAGAGTAACAAGTGAATCCCACAGCGAAACACGAACACTAAGTGTCCTCTAGATGCAATCACTCAAGCAATGCACTTGGATTCTCTCCCAATCTCACAAAGATGATGAATCACTGATGGAGATGAGTGGGAGGGCTTTGGCTAAGCTCACAAGGTTGCTATGTCAATGCAAATGACCAAAGGTATGAGCTTTAACCGGCCATGGGCTTAAATAGAAGCCCCCATGAAATAGAGCCGTTGTACCCCTTCACTGGGCACAACGCGGGGTGACCGGACGCTCCGGTCCGATCGACCGGATGCTGGCCCTCAGCGTCTGATCACATGATTCATGCCACGTGTCCCCTGCTTCAAATACTGTTTGTCAGATTTCAATGGTCATCTGTTGACCGGACACAGCGCACAAACTGACCGGACGCTCAGCCTCCAGCGTCAGGTCATTTCCAGTAAGGTTCCAAAAACGATTTTCTTCGACCGGATGCGTCCGGTCATGCTTGATCGGACCCTGCGAGCGTCCGGTCACTCAGTGACTTTTCTTTGCGCTGCCCGACAATAGGACCGGACACACCCTGCTAGTGTTCGGTCATTGAGCGATCCAGCGTCCGGTCGTTTGACCGACGCCAGCGTCTTCGCTGTTACAACTGACCGGATGCGTCGGTTCCTCAGAGACCAGCGTCCGGTCACCTTGTGACCAGCGAGACTAACTCCTTTTCACTTCTAACTTCTTCACCCTTGCTCAAATATGCCAACCACCAAGTGTATCACCTTGTGCATATGCGTTAGCATATTTTCACAAACATTTTCAAGGGTGTTAGCATTCCACTAGATCCTAAATGCATATGCAATGAGTTAGAGCATCTAGTGGCACTTTGATAACCGCATTCCGTTACGAGTTTCACCCCTCTTAATAGTACGGTTATCAATCCTAAATGTGATCACACTCTCTAAGTGTCTTGATCACCAAAACAAAATAGCTCCTATGGTTTATACCTTTGCCTTGAGCTTTTTATTTTTCTCTTTCTTCTTTCCAAGTCCAAGCACTTGATCATCATCATGGTATCATCATCGTCATGCTATGATCTTCATTTGCTTTAGCACTTGGAGTGTGCTACCTATCTCATGATCACTTGATAAACTAGGTTAGCACTTAGGGTTTTATCAATTCACCAAAACCAAACTAGAGCTTTCAATATCCCCTTTTTGGTAATTGATGACAACCCTTTCACAAAGATATGAATTGAAATTTAATTGAATCCATGTTGCTTGCCCAAGCATATTTACCATGTGTAAAAGGATGTGGACAAGTTTCATGAACCCCAAATGGTAGCAATTGCTCCCCCTACATATGTGCTAAGAGTTTGGATTGTAGCTTGCACATATGCTTGGATAGGAAATATAGGAGACAATGTCTACCAAATGATGCTAAGGTATAAAAGATGGACCTTTGAAGAGTGATACCAATTGGAGTGCACCATTATACCATCCTTAGCATCATGGTTAGCTTGATACCACTTGGAAACAACACTTTGAAAATGAAATCACTATATAACCTATGCATGCTAATTTTTCATTTCATCATTCAATCAACAACTAGCATACACCACACAAGCATGGATATTGAAATTTTAAAACTTGTGCCATGCAAGCAAACATATGAAATGCACATTCAAATGCACCATACAAGTTCATAAGCTTGCTCCCCCAACTTGTGTGCTTAAAAGTTTTAATTGATCCCTTTCCTTGGTCATATCTCTCCCCCTATGTCAAAGTCTTTTTACTATCTTTATTTTTCTCCCCATAACTCTAATATTTTTACTATCTTTGTTTTTCTCCCCATAACACTAATATCTTTGTTTTTACACTAATATCTTTGTTTTTCTCCCCCTTTGTCATCAATGACCACAAAGGTTCAAAATGTAGATAGGTTAGGATTATCAATGTCAATCAATGGGGTGAGGATCATTTTTTCAAATTTGGTCCAATCTAGATCATTTGCCAAAGATATTTAACTCGGTTTGATCCAAGGACAAGCTTCTTCACACCTCCAAATAAGGGTTATCTTGTACCATGTTGAGTTAAACACTTAGAGCTCATTTTCTAGATTAAACACTAGGTTTACAAGCCCACAAACATGTCATATGCTACCACTAGATCAAAATAAGCATGGAAGCAAAAGTGGTACCATACAATCATCAAATTTATTTGATTTTCATGAATGAGCCTAATACAATGGAGAGATTACTAGATGCACTAAACATGTCCTTAGCAAGGATGTATGCCATGCCAATCAACTTTTACCTTAGATTGCTTGAAGGAGAGGCATGTCATATAAGTGGGGAGTGCATCAACACATATATGAGAAATCCAATATGTTTAACTCATTCCTTAGCTTGCAAAACCTTTTCTCATCCAATGGCTTGGTGAATATATCGGCAAGTTGATCTTCGGTGCCTACACTCTCAATGCAAATGTCCCCTTTTTGTTGGTGATCTCTTATAAAATGGTGGCGGACATCTATGTGCTTTGTTCTTGCATGTTGAACCGGATTGTTGGTCAACTTGATTGCACTCATTGTCACATAGCAATGGCACTTTCTTGAACTTGATTCCAAAATCACTTAAAGTGGCCTTCATCCAAAGTATTTGTGCACAACAACTATCGGCGGATATGTATTCGGTTTCGGCGGTTGATAATGCAACACTATTTTGCTTCTTTGATGACCATAAAACCAGTGATCTTCCCAACAATTGACTTGTGCCTGAGGTGCTCTTCCTTTCAACCTTACATCTCGCATAATCTAAGTCGGAGTAACCAACTAACTCAAACTTTGCTCCTTTGGGATACCACAAACCAACATTTGATGTATGCTTCAAGTACCTCAATATTCTCTTTGTAGCCTTCAAATGACTTTCTCTTGGTGAGGATTGAAATCTTGCACACATGCATACACTAAACATGACATTCGGCCTTGATGCGGTCACATAGAGTAGGCTTCCAATCATAGACCGATATAATTTTTGATCCACCATATTTCCACTTGCATCACTATCCACGTTGCCATTTGTTCCCATTGGTGTGCTAATGACTTTGCTATTACTTATGCCAAACTTCTTGATCATGTCCTTGATATACTTGCCTTGACTAACAAATGTACCACTCTTTAATTGCTTGATTTGAAGACCAAGGAAGTAACTTAACTCTCTAATCATGGACATTTCAAACTCATTAGCCATCATCTTTCCAAACTCATCACAAAAGTCTTGATTGGTTGATCCAAATATGATGTCATCAACATAGATTTGCAATACAAATAGATCTTTTCCAATCTTCTTGATGAAAAGAGTGGTGTCAACCTTGCCCATCATGAACCCTTTAGAGAGGAGGAAGTCCCTCAATCTCTCATACTATGCTCTAGGTGCTTGTTTCAATCCATATAATGCCTTCTTTAACTTGTACACATGGTCGGGCTTCTTATCATCTTCAAAACCGGGAGGTTACTCAACATATACTTCTTCATTGATGTAACCATTGAGAAATGCACTCTTAACATCCATTTGATAGAGCTTGATGTTGTGGGCATAAGCATAGGCTAGTAAGATTCTAATTGCTTCCAATCTAGCAACCGGGGCATATGTTTCTCCAAAGTCAAGACCTTCAACTTGTGTATAGCCTTTTGCTACCAATCTTGCTTTGTTCCTTACTACTATCCCATCTTGATCTTGCTTGTTTCTAAAGACCCATTTGGTTCCAATCACATTGTGTCCCTTTGGTTTCTCTACTAATTCTCATACTTGATTTCTTGTGAAGTTATTCAATTCTTCATGCATAGCATTCACCCAATCAACATCCTTCAAAGCTTCATCTATCTTCTTTGGTTCAATGGATGACACAAATGAGAAATGCTCACAAAATGATATCAATCTTGATCTTGTTTGTACACCTTTAGAAATATCACCAATGATAGTGTCCAATGGATGATCCCTTGCAACATTTGTGGGTTGGAGTATTAGAACTTGATTGCTTGCACTTGCTTGATCATTAGGTTGAGATGATGTACTAGCCACTTGATCTTGTTCATTATCATGAGAGCCACTTGCACTAGCTTGATTTGTATCATCTTGCACATTTGAGTTGGAGGGCACTTGCACTTGATCATCTTTATCATCATTCACTTGCCTAGGCCTCAATTCACCAACATCCATGTTCTTCATGGCATTTGAAAGTTGAATGCCTCTAACATCTTCCAAGTTCTCATTCTCTACTTGTGAACTATTGGTTACCTCAAATTCAACATCATGAACTTCCTCAAGAGTACCACTAACCAAATTCCAAACTCTATATGCTTTGCTTGTAGTGGAATAACCAAGTAGGAATCCTTCATCATATTTCTTGTCAAACTTGCCCAATCTAGTGCCTTTCTTCAAGATATAGCATTTGCAACCAAAGACCCAAAAATATGCAATGTTGGGCTTTCTACCATTCAAGAGCTCATATGGTGTCTTCTCTTTCAATGGGTGACAACAGAGATGGTTGCTACAATAGCAAGCCGTGTTGATAGCTTTGACCCAAAAAGATTGACTCACATTGTACTCACTAAGCATAGACCTTGCCATATCAATGAGTGTTCTATTCTTTCTCTCAACAAGGCCATTTGATTGTGGAGTGTACTTGACCGAGAATTGATGTCTAATTCCAAATTCATCACACAACTCATCAATTCTAGTGTTCTTGAACTCACTACCATTGTCACTTCTAACTCTCTTGATGGTTGTTTCAAACTCATTGTGAATGCCCTTGACAAATAATTTGAATGTTGCAAATACATCACTTTTGTCCACTAGAAAGAATACCCATGTGTATCTAGTGTAGTCATCCACTATCACAAAGCTATATTTGTTACCACCGATGCTAGTGTATTGTGTTGGCCCAAACAAGTCCATATGCAATAACTCAAATTCCTTACTAGTGCTCACCATGCTTTTCTTAGGATGGGTGTTTCCAACTTGTTTACCGGCTTGACAAGAGCTACAAAGTTTATCCTTCTCAAACACAACATCTTTCAAGCCTTTAACTAAGTCATGCTTAACCAATCTATTCAATTGTTTTATTCCAACATGACCAAGCCTTCTATGCCATAACCAACCCATGCTAGACTTAGTGAACAAGCATGTCGATAATTTAGCTTCACTAGCATTGAAATCAACCAAGTATAGATTCTCATATCTAAAGCCATTGAAGATCAAGTTAGAGCCATCTACACTTAGGATCTCTACATCATCTACCTCAAATATGCATTTGAATCCAAGATCACACAATTGAGCCACGGATAGCAAATTGAAGTTCAAGCTCTCTACTAGCAATACATTGGATATTCTCATATCATTGGATATTGCAATCTTACCAAGCCCTTTGACCTTGCCTTTGCCATTGTCATCAAATGTGATACTATCATAACCATCATTGCCATTGGTATTGATTGAGTTGAACATTCTTGCATCACCGGTCATGTGTTGAGTGCACCCACTATCAAGAACCCAATGCCTTCCTTTGGCTTTGTAATTAACCTACAAAATAAGATCAATTCTTTTTAGGTACCCAAACTTGCTTGGGTCCTTGAAGGTTAGTCACTAAGCTCTTTGGTACCCAAATTACTTTCTTCTTTGAGCCTATCCATGGTTTACCAATGAACTTAGCTTTCACACCATTTATACCCTTAGTAAGCATATAGCATGAATCAAGCTTAAGGGAGGATACATTAGCATTTTTGCTCTTATTTTTGCACTCTTGCTCTTTATGACCAACTTGCTTCCAACTAGTGTAAAACCAACCATTGTTCTTCACAAAACTAGTCTTGTGAGGAGCAAAGGCCGCCTTGCCTTTCTTGGGGGTATAGCCCAATCCCTCTTTGTAGACAGAAGCTCTTTGGCTACCCAAGCACATAAGCAAGCGGTCCTCACCACCATAGGCCTTAGCCAAAGTGTGAGTGAGCTTGTTGACCTCCTTCTTGAGATTCTCATTCTCAACCATTAGTGAGGCATCACAAGTGAAACCATCACTACTAGATGAGGTAGAGGTAGAAGTACTACAAGAAGGGTTAGTGGGAGGAACAATGATAGGCATAGATAATGATTCATTAATTATATCACAAGTTAAACCTATATTGCAAGTTTCAACATGCTTCTTTTTATTTTGCTCATCAAGCAAAGAGGAATGACCCTTTTCAAGCTTTTTGTGAGCTTTGCCAAGCTTCTCATTGGCTTCCTCTAGCCTCTCATGAGATGCATTGAGCTCATCAAAGGCTTGCTTAAGGGCTTTTAGTTCCTTACGCAAGCTTTTGCATTCCCTTCTCTTAATATCAAAGTGTTCTCTAGCATCTTCTAGCATGTCAAATAATTCATCCTTAGTAGGTTCATCGTCATCACTATCACTATCATTTTCATTTTCATTTTCATTATCATCATCATGTTCTTCATCACTTTCATCATCACAAGTTTGTACCTTAGTGGCCTTAGCCATGAAGCATGATGAAGATTCAAAGAGAGAAGGCTTCTCATTTATAGCAATGCTTGCAAGAACCTTCTTCTTGGTGGTCTTATCATCATCACTATCATCATCATCACTTGAGGAAGCATCACTATCCCAAGTGACCACATATGAACCACCCTTCTTCTTGAAGGTCATCTTGTCCTTCTCTTTCTTTTCCTTCTTGTCCTTCTTCTTGTTCTTCTTCTTGTCATCATCATTGTCGCTATTGTATGGACATTGAGCAACAAGATGATCTTTGCTTCCACACTTAAGCACCTTCTTGACTCTTCTTTGTTCTTGGATGAAGACTTCTTTCTTCTAGCATGGTAGCCCTTCTTCACCATGAACTTGCCAAATCTCTTGACAAAGAGAGCCATCTTCTCATCATCATCATCATCCCATGAATCATCTTCTTCACTAGATGTTTCTTGCTTAGCTTTGCCCTTGGATGATATGGCCTTGAATGCCACACTCTTCTTCTTCTCATCCTTCTTCTCATCTTTCTTCTCCTTCTTTTCTTCCTTCTCATCTTCATCTCTATATGTGTCATCGGTCATGATGTCACCCAACACTTGGTTTGGTGTCATGGTGTCCAAACCACTCCTTACTAGAATAGTGACCAATGTGCCAAATCTTGAAGGTAAGCATCTCAAGAACTTGTGGGAGAAGTCGTTGTCCTTCACCTCTTCTCCAACTGCTTTGAGATCATTGATAAGCACTTGAAGCCTATGAAACATCTCTGGCACACTCTCATCCTCCTTCATCTTAAAGCTTGCAAACTTCTCTTTGAGAATGTATGCCTTTGCACCCTTTACGGCTTGAGTGCCCTCAAATGATTCTTCCAACTTCTTCCAAGCCTCATGAGCCATCTCAATGTTCTTGATTTGCTCAAATGTTCTTTCATCCAAAGCATCATGGATGGCACTAAGAGCAATGTCATTATTTTGGAGTAGTATTTCTTCGGCAGCGGTGGGAGCCTCTTCATTTTCAATCTCAATCTTTGTCTCTACCACCTTCCAAACCTTCCTATTGATTGACTTGATATAAGTTGTCATCTTAGCCTTCCAATAAGGGATAGTTGGAGCCATCAAATTGGGGTGACTTCTTTGTGTTGTTGATTTGAGCCATTTTTACACCGAAGGTTGTTAAGCCTCAAATCACGGTGACCTCGGCTCCGATACCACTTGAAAGGTCCTAATGGCTAGAGGGGGGTGAATAGCCTAATAAAAATTTCTACAACAACACTTAACAAAATGGTTAGACAATTATGAGGCGAAGCAAGTGTTGCGCTAGCCTACTTAAAATGCAAGCCACCTACCACAATTCTAGTTTAGATAGTATCTATTCACACAATAGCTATGACACTACAGTATGTTAGTGTGCTCTCAAAGGCTAACTAAAGAGCCACACCAACCTAGCAAGCAAGCTCTCACAACTAGCTACACTAAAGAGCTTGACAACTAGTTTGCGGTAATGTAAAGAGAGTGATCAAGAAGGTTATACCACCGTGTAGATGGAGGAACCAATCAATCACAAGGATGAATAACAATGAAAACCAATCACCTCAGAATCAATGATGAACATAATGATTTTTTACTGAGGTTCACTTACTTGCCGGCAAGCTAGTCCTCATTGTGGCGATTCACTCACTTGGAGGTTCATGCGCTAATTGGCTTCACACGCCAAACCCTCAATAGGGTGCCGCACAACCAACACAAGATGAGGATCACACAAGCCATGAGCAATCCACTAGAGTACCTTTTGGCGCTCTGCTAGGAAAATGTCAAGAACCCCTCACAATCACTACGATCGGAGCCAGAGACAATAACCGCTCTTCGCTCGACGATCCTCGCTGCTCCAAGCCATCTAGGTGGCGGCAACCACCAAGAGTAACAAGTGAATCCCATAGCGAAACACGAACACCAAGTGCCTCTAGATGCAATCACTCAAGCAATGCACTTGGATTCTCTCCCAATCTCACAAAGATGATGAATCAATGATGGAGATGAGTGGGAGGGCTTTGACTAAGCTCACAAGGTTGCTATGTCAATGAACATGACCAAAGGTATGAGCTTCAACCGGCCATGGGGCTTAAATAGAAGCCCCCATGAAATAGAGCCGTTGTACCCCTTCACTGGGCACAACGCGGGGTGATCGGACGCTTCGGTCCGATCGACCGGACGCTGGCCCTCAGCGTCCGGTCACGTGATTCACGCCACGTGTCCCCTGCTTTAAATACTATTCATCAGATTTCAACGGTCATCTATTGACCGGATACAGCGTACAAACTGACCGGACGCTCAGCCTCCAGCGTCCGGTCATTTCCAGTAAGGTTCTAGAAATGATTTTCTTCGACCGGACGTGTCCGGTCATGCTTGACCGGACCCTACGAGCGTCCGGTCACTCAGTGACTTTTCTCTGTGCTGCCCAACAACAAGACCGGACACACCCCTACCAGCGTCCGGTCATTGAGCGACCCAGCATCCGGTCGTTTGACTAACGCCAGTGTCTTCACTGTTACAACTGACCGGACACGCCGGTTCCTCAGAGACCAGCGTCCGGTCACCTTGTGACCAGCGAGACTAACTCCTTTTCACTTCTAACTTCTTCACCCTTGCTCAAATGTGCCAACCACCAAGTGTATCACCTTGTGCACATGTGTTAGCATATTTTCATAACATTTTCAAGGGTGTTAGCATTCCACTAGATCCTAAATGCATATGCAATGAGTTAGAGCATCTAGTGGCACTTTGATAACCGCATTCAGATACGAGTTTCACCCCTCTTAATAGTATGGCTATCAATTCTAAATGTGATCACACTCTCTAAGTGTCTTGATCACCAAAACAAAATAGCTCCTATGGTTTATACCTTTGCCTTGAGCTTTTTGTTTTTCTCTTTCTTCTTTCCAAGTCCAAGCACTTGATCATCATCATGGTATCATCATCATCATGCTATGATCTTCATTTGCTTCACCACTTGGAGTGTGCTACCTATCTCATGATCACTTGATAAACTAGGTTAGCACTTAGGGTTTCATCAATTCACCAAAACCAAACTAGAGCTTTCAACACCCCCAGGCAAAACCAAACTGGGTACGGGGGCTCACTGGTGCGATAGTGTCGCGCCAGCCGTGGTGGCGTGGTAGTGTCGTGCTAGTGAGAGTGGCGTGACAGTGTCATGCCAGTGAACCCCCGTACCCAATTTGGTTTGCCTGGGGGTGCCTCCTCATCTCACCACTGCGCCTGGCGTGATAGTCTTGTCACGTCACCTACTCCAATGGGATAGAGTTGTTGCGTCGCCTAGGCTAGCCGACAGTCATTGGCACAGTGCTCGGTCATGGCTGTTGTGCCAGCAAGCCTGGCACGACAGGCCTAGAAATAATTTTTTCCTTTTCTTGCACACTTCTTAAGACAGAAATACAATTGACACATCATACATAGCATATAACAGTTCATAGATTCCCAACATGGGTCACAAGTTCACAAATAATACATGACCAACATACCATATAACATCAACTCCACATAGTTCATACACGATGAACTTAGTTCACAAAGTCCACATAGTTCACAAGTCATTGACAAAGTCCACATAGTTCAGACAGTCCACACGACGAACAGAGTCCACCAAATGAGCACATAGTTGACATAGTTGTACCATGACCAACATAGGCAATAAAAGAAGCACAAAGTTCACAAAGCATGCTTGAGATTAAGGGTTAGGCGTTAAGGGCTCACGAGGACGACGCAGGCGACCTAGATTTGTCGGTTGGAGATTAGGAGTGCCGACGTCGGAGCGATCACAGGCATGTTGTCGCACGTTTTGTCCTTGACCTCATCGTGGGCGTTGGGATGAACTCTACACAAAATATATACAACATAGGGAGTTTGTATCGCTAGAGGACCATAAAAAATCATGTAGTACTTGATGATGACACATGCACCTGAGTTGTGTACCCTGAAGAGCATCAGCAAGATGGGAACCCGTCTGCTCGTCTTGCTCTTAAGTTGGATCATCGATGTCATCATGACCTTCATTGCTGTCGTCTTTGTCATCAGCTCTCCAGTCTATCAATCATTGCCCTTTGGCTTGTACGGGTTTGTCATCCTTGCTATGATCCGGGAGGTGGCACTTTAACCTCTTCAGCTCACATGCAACTCAGCTTGTGAGCCATCCGTCGATAGGATGTCAACACCTTCTACAACCATGGTCATGTGAAATGAGAAGTGGTTACATATCATTCCGGGTGAGTAGGAAAATACATAGGCATAGGGCATTACCTTGGCAGATTCTTCAAGGTATGAATTCTCGATCCCTCTTGCACGTCCAAGGTAAACTCCGGCCTCATTAGAAATGTGAGATAGCTGATTTGCCTAGAGTACATGCATAATCATCATTACCACGTACTTTTCAAGTGAAGTTGCATGAAGGCATAGTTCAAATGAAATGCTTACCATGTAGTTCTCAAGTGGTGGTCTCTCCGGCTGCACGCTCGTCCTTGTCACGACATCATAGGGGTCGTCGTCATCACTCCCCTTCTTCATCTATTGGAATGCTAGACAGCAGTGGATGCACACTGATTCTGGTGGACCTGTGAAGCCACGCCAGGTACTCACGGTACTCGGTGGACAAAGACTGCGTCCCACTATCCGGTTCCACCCTCTCTCTAGCTTCCCACTGTTGCACGTACTTTTCATGCTTAACAAGCTAGTTGTTGCCGCCAAACCTTTTCCTCCTCGACACCCTGCAAGGATGATACATATTACATTTTGAGGACCTATACCAAGCATGCAATGGTGAGTCATGATATACACAAAGTCCAGCTTACTCATGCAACTGACGGGTTATCGACTCATGCTGTAGAGGGAAATTTTGTTTCCTACCAAACTGTTTCATCACTCTTTAGGGTAGGTGGTGCTCGACCACATAGTATAAGATCATTGGTACATTGGATCGCTACAGCACCTTCTCAGCCTCAACATGTGGGGTCATGTTCAACTCCCGTATGTCTCGTCTATCATATGGATCCCATTCAACCTATAACTTGTGTTACTTAGTACATGGCCTTGTTCATACTTTGGGAAGAAAAGAAATGGAAGCATCGGTGGTACAATGAACCTGATTCGGAGTTAAAACATCCAAATCATTGGAGTATTGAATGTAGCGACGTTGCGGCTGACCCCGAACCAACTTAATTGCCCTCCAAAGGTAGCATATGGGGGGCAACAATCACCATGTGTCCAAGCCTACAAAACCAAACAATTCTAAGGATGTCACATAGTGCATGCAACATATGAAACACATATACCAAATAAATGCAAGGTACTTACCGAAACTTGGCCTCTATGCACCCATCCTATAGGAATGCGCTCCCAAATCCAAATATGAAGCAAGTATGTGCAACCACCTATGTTCAAATTGGGGTTGGCTCTCCTACATCCCTCACATAGCTACCGATATAACCAAGCAAGAGTGGACGACCCCCAACTATATTGGGTGATGTTTTCCCATGGTTCATGTAGCTAGGGTACGACCACCCATGAGATAGTGTTCCTAGAAGCATTTGGAAAGAGGAAGCTTGCGACCATGTGATACAGCCAGACACGAGCATGACTCTCAACGACGTCCACCGGTGCATGGGGTGGGCACCTATTAAAGCACTACCGTAATGAGGCTAAGCTGACACCCGAGGTCTTCTTCTCCTTCTTCCCTTCTTTAGGGTGGGGTGGCCGGTGGCTGATGGCCGGTAAACTGCTCCACCATATCCTTCTAGTTCTCTGTATCTATCATGCCTGTCACTGTCGGACCATCCAAGCGAAGGCCCCAATGTAGCCAACGTCTTGCATGAGCACGGACATCTCTCTAGAGGGTAGGTGGAAGCTATGGGTCTCTGGATGCCACCTATCAATGAAGGCAGTGATGAGGGTACCATCCATGTCTAGGAGGCCAGCATTGATAGCTCGAGCTAGGCCCAGAAAACTAGCTCTGGCTCTTGATAGGTACTAGGCGTAATGCTCATCCCACTCGAGCGGTTGGTGAGTTCAGGGATGCGTGGGACCAAGGCCTAGAAAAAAAACAACATTACAATCGATAGCAGGGTTAACACATTATAAATGGCAACAAATTATTGTGTGTAAATGACTTACCGCACCATCGTCGACCATCAAGTGCGCTTGGTGGTCCTTGTTGTAGTAGGTCTCAAGAATGGGGAAGTGCGGGTGCGCCATGCTGCAATTGTGAAAACGATGACACAACGTTAGAATATGGAAAAAGTAAATGAAACATGCTAGATGGTACAAAAACAACAAACAAATGTATGGAATATATAAGCAACACATATTTGAATCTATGTATGTACCTTTATAACCCTAGAACCACTATGACTCTCATTTCGTGTTTCTAATTTCTTTGACTTCTTATGCTTGTTATGTGTGGCAGTGGTATGACCGGTTTTGTGGCATTTGGAGCAACAAACCTGTCCTGGTGCCTCATCAAAGTCGCCAAAACCACACATGTCTTCAGCATACCCGTTCGATGCATCCATAACTCCTCAGAGCTGCTTCTTTATCCTTCTACCCTTCTTTGTCTTCAGAAGGTCCGGGTCGGGAACATAATCCAACCCATAGTACTCAGGCCATTATGTCGGATCTAGGTAAGGCTCGAAGCTCGACTCCCACACTTTGAGAGTGTTTGACATGAGGTAAAAAGGAGACATGAACTTTTCACTTTCATGGTCTAGACCCCTGCATCTGCAAGCTATAATGACATGCGAGCAAGGAACATGGAGGAGTTGTGGAATGTTACAAGAGCATTCCACTTTCTCAAGGTCCACCCTATAATTCCTACCACCGTACTTCTCACCCCCCGGGTTCATTCCTCCGGCTAACCTGATATTGCACACTAACCTCGATGGCCCAAAGGCCTCCCCCACTTGGTTGGAAGCTATCTTCTCTGAGAGATCCAAGTGTTTTCTACTGGCTCTACCCCATTTCTTTTTGGACGCCTTTGCTATGTTCCATCGATTGATAAAGTATTCATTGCACTTCCTGAACGAGTACTCCATAATACTTGACATGGGGACTACATGGATACCCTTGAACACCTTGTTGAACGATTATGAAGAATTGGTAGTCATCACGCCATATCGAAGACCATCGGGATCGAATGCAAGAGCCCACTTGTCCCTTTGAGGCATCTGATCCTGAAGCCAACTCTTTTCCCTAGCATTGAGGACCTTCTGTAACTCCGCAAGCATCTCTTCAAACTTCTCCTTGGTTCGACACCCACATAGTAACATCAACTTCTGCACTACCTCCTTTTTCTTCCGCCTTCTCCATATGTTGGCAGCAAAGTGCCTCATGCACCACCGATGCTCAAGAGGAGGGCGTCCATCTACATGCTCTTTCATAGCTATCAACAGACTATGATGCCGATCTAAGATCATGCATATGTTCCGAGATGAACGGAGCACATTCTATCTCACAAGCTTCATGAACCAACACCAATTGTGGTCGTTATCACCCTTAGCCAAAGCAAATGCTAAAGGGGCAAGTTGATTGTCTGGGTCCACTCCAACGACAATCATCAATACACCCCTGTACTTTTGTGTCAGGAATGTACCCTCAACAAGTACTAAGGGATGACAATGCTTGAAGGCTTTTGCGGACTGAGCAAAACACCAAAAAATTCTCTGTAGAACATGCTTCAGAATGCCATCCACATCCATGACAATGCGACCCACATAAGGATACCACCTAAGGCCTAGATTGTAGTGTTTCATGGCACTTAGAATCCTAGGAACTTGGTTGTATGCCTCTTTCCAATTGCCCCATAGCAACTCTATAGCATGTTGCTTTGCCCGCCATGCCTTTGAGTACTTGACTCTATAACCAGTGAACCCAAATATGGTCTCGATCATGCTTGAAACTGATGTGTCAGTATCAGCCCTAACCGCGCCAACAAGACGATGACTAGGGTAACGGACTGTGTTTTGGGCATGCATACCCTTCGGCTTCGAAGATCGACACTTGTGAGGTTGCCTCACATTATGAATCTTCCACTTTTCATTTCTCTGCCTCCAAGCCCATAGACCCCATTGACATCCATTCTTGCAAAGGACCATGTACCTCTTGTTCTTGTAGAAGTGACTCACATATACGTCCTGTGAAACCGAATGACATAATCCATCAGGAAATACTTCAGATGCTCCAATGTATCAAATACCATTCCCTTCTTAATCTCCACCTCCTCACTATCTGGTACCTCATCAGCCAACAACATCAAACCGGTGTCACATATTGCCTTGTTAACCATACTAATGTCCATGAAATTTGGTATCGAAGGTACCTCCACATGGACAGCCTTCAATTGCCTTAACTCAATGTCATTGTACTCCATTCTCAATGACCCATCAGCTGGGACTCCTATTGCATCTAGAAACCCTCCCTCACAACAATCACTTTCATACTCTCTACTAGGCTCAGACCTATACTCGTCCTCCAACTCATCATCTGAAGTACTTGGCCCCGAAGTCAAGTCATCTTCGTCCATGGGGGCAACATCAACTTAGTCAACCTTCGATCCTTGGGATATGTCATCCATATCATGTGTTCCATCTCCGTTTCCACCGTCCTCATCAAACGTTTCTTCATCAAAATCATCATTCAAGGCACCGGGCTCACATGACCTATCAACTTCTCTAACGACAACTGCATGTAACTCTTCGTCTTGGGTAAGGTTCTCTATGGGCTCCATATCCACATTATCATCCACAGCCACAACAATTGGGCTACACCCCTTCTCCACAACAACTTCCAAGCACCTAACACTACTACTCTGGACAACTTCTACGTAGTTCTTCCATTCATCCTCACGTGACAAAGACATCAACACATAGTGTGCTCATTCCTTCCCATAATCAAATCGACCTCTCAATCTTAGTGGCCACCCAAATTTATCCCAGCATTGGCTAACCAAACCATCAAAGGTAGGAGGTGTACTAAAGAATTGAATATGTTCTTGCATACTTTCAAACTCCCCATTTCCTTTAACTTTGCCACCATAAAATAATCACACTAACCGATCCATCTACAAAATAGGAACGAACACATCAACAACACATGAACTACACATTTCAGAAATAAATCATATCCATTCAATAATACACTACAATAACACCAACTTCACAGTGATGTCAACAACGCAACAAACATACCGATCTAAATACACCATGCATCAACTACCTATGTCCATACAACACCTAGTTTACGTCCAATCCACTAGCAGAGTATATCCTAAACCTAATCTACGTATCAAATACTAACAAGCAATGATAAAACCATTCACACACCATCCCTAATTTCCTAACCCTAGTCATGCAACTCATGAGGCTAGAAATCAAGAAATTGAGGGAGGGAAGATCAACCTGGCGGTGTACTTGAGTCCACAGAGCAGGGAGGCCACGGACCACGCTGGGAGAAGCCTTGCCGGTGGCGCCACCGTGGCAAGGCGTTGAGATGTAGGGAGTCAGCCTGCTCCCCCTGGCGTAGCTCCCCAGCCACGCGAGGGAGAGGGAGAGAGAGGGTAGCAGGAGCAGCCACTCAATTCACCGGCGGAGCCGGCGGAGATGGCTGGGGTGGCTGGGGACATAGGGTGGCGGCGGTGGCACCCAAGCATGCGGTCGAGTGAAGGAGAGGGAGAGCGAGAGAGAGGAAGGAAAGTGGACCGGGCTAGCCAATCCTATATGACCCCGTCATGCCAGCCCACCTGTCGTGCCTGAGTCGCTGGCGTGATAGGGCAGGCCCCACGGACCGCCATGCTAGCTCCGGTCAATGATGTGTGCCGCTATGGCTCCCCTTATCGTGCCACCCCATGTGGTGTGACAAAGTGGTGCAGTCGCTCTAGCGTGGCTGGCGCGACCAAAGGGGCTACCTTGTGCAATTTCTTTTTAGGAGCGGTTATTATTAAAATATTGATTAAAAAAGGTTTAAAATAAACCAATGAGAGCACTTAAAACCAATCAATCCTCAGCAATGGTCAGAAGCATCAATCCTTTGGCGCCAATCAATCCTCATCTTTAATGAAATTGAGCTACGGACTGGGTGACAATGCATGCTTATCCATGTTTGTTAACAACACCTTATGTACTTTGTAGTTTTGTACCTATCATTTTCTCCTGTAGTTCTGATTGAACGTAGAACTTCTTCGAGTTCCCAACTATCATAACAGGTTGAGCCACCTGTTGCCACCCTCCAAACTGGCCATGCAGTTCTAGGTCAGCTATAATCTGTGATACCTACAGTAGGTATTTCTTTGGTTCCCCCCTTTCACCACAGGTATTTACCATATTCATGGCTAATGTTGCATATTGTGAAACAGACAATACCGGACTACCAGAATGTAGGGGAGAACTTGGCACTTGGCAGCCTAATAAGGATTGGTGTAACACCCCTGGTGTGAAGCATCACTAAAACTTGATCATATCATCATCATGCATAGTAAGCATTCTTAGTAGCTAACCATGCTTTGCATCTACTAAAAACAATGTTAATTGGGTAGCAAAGCATTGCATGTGTGATGTAATGTGTTAAAAACCAAAAATCCTTTTAAGGTACTTTGTGACCTTCTAATTTTTGAATTTCACCAAAATACTTGAATTATGCCCTAATAAACTTTGAGGTGTAAAGTGTGTACTTTACACTAGTGTCAAGTGTAGGGTATGAATCCAAGTCCAAACCATTAAAATTTGAGCTCCAAACTGAATTCAAACTTGAGTTTCAAGCACAGGCAATTTGGCGAGGCTAGGCCAGCAGATGCTTACTTTGTTTGAGACATTCAAGGTCAGTAGGATTCCTTTCAGGACCGCATGCTTGCTAGTGAGGTGCGTCACTTTCACTACTTGACCACATTCTACAGAAGACAGGCATCTCACCTCCACCGCCTCTAGTCCAGATAGCAGGTCCTACACCGGTTCAGCAGGTCTCTTTGGGCCCCAGCTATACAATACAATGTACTTCAGGGCTAGAGCTTCCCCCTAGGTGTCTCCGATCCACCCCACGACCCTTGACTTCTCCTCTCTAGCAGCTCAGGTGTGGATTCAGGATTACCAGCGTCTCAGCCTCTCCCGCTTACAGTTCTCAGAAAACCGTCAGTGATCGTGGTGACTAGCAGTTCAGACTTCATATAGTCTCCGCCAACACAACTAGGTGACAGGAGAGTCTTCGCAGGCAGTGTCATCCACTCTAGCTCCTATGCTACCTATAGCTCCACCTCAGACAGGCATCGTGACACTATACCTTCTTTAGTTGCCTCATCTAACCCACAACAGCAGACAGTCCTAGTTAGTCAGCCTCCTCCACCTGCTACTTTAGAGGCTCCAGTGACAGTGATAGTGACAGTTGCAGCTACAACACCCTCGATTAGCCAGAGAGATAGAGTTTAGATTCAGACCTTGACTATGACTAGTTCAAACTTACACCGCGCACCTCTACACCTGACACTACTGCACCTACCACCTCAGGACCCTTAGGTTTTGGTGCTTGACGCCAAAGGTGGAAGGTGAGAGTATGTGAGATAGGGGGAGAGCTTGTGAGAGGGTTTTGATATCTTTGTGTGCTCTCCCATATTTTGTTGCATGCATGTTTACATTTCCGATATGCATTGTATTATACGTGTGCTTGCATGTGTGATGTCTTGTGAGACATGTTGACTTATCAGATCATTTTATTTATCATTGTCTCTTTGTTGCTCATTTATCATGCTTCCGCCATACTCCGATGTTAAATGAGCAATTACTTTCTTGTACCTGCACTTAATTCTTATATATTGAGTACATGTGGACTTGGTATGCATAAACTTGCTCTAACCCCTTTGCTCTTATTGCCACAAGTTCATGCAAACTAAGCAGTTGAAAACCTAAAATCTCTCTTATACACATACTCGAGGTTGTGTTGTCATCAATCACCAAAAAGGGGGAGATTGAAAGCATCTAGGCCCCTAGTTGGGTTTCGGTGATTAATGAATACACAAGATTACCATGACTAACATGTTTTTGCAGAGGCATTATAAGTTAGGTCATGGTAATGGTGATTGATTGGGCACTTATGGTATTCATGCCCCTAACGATGGAATTCGTTTCAGTTTTCAAAGAATGGACTACAAGGTTAAGGGCAGACTAGTTCTAAGTGTCGTTGGTGTTGAGAGACAATTGGATTAGTTGTAGGACTTTGTTTTTTCTTTGGCTATACTATAAAGGGGGCATGGATGGGTAGCTTGACCTAGGCGTGTCTAGTGAGAAGAATGTGGTGCACATTTGTTAAATCTCGCGCTAGGTAGCTCAGAGGAAGCCCAAGATCATCGGAAGTTGGAAAGCAATTCAAATGGCGATCGAATTGGAATTTTGCGCGCTGGTGGTTGCAGACAGGGTGGTGTGCACCGCCCCTTTTATATAGAGGCTGGGTACTTGGGCTCGGTCACCAGACAGGGCACCGCCCCTAGGGTGGCGGTGCCACCGCCATTTATTTCTAGAGAGGGGTGCTTAAGGGCTTGGTCATCCCCCTAGGGTGGCGGTGCACCACCATGAGGGTGGTGTGCCAGCCCAGCAATGGTCACTTGAAAAATAGCCGTTGGAGTGGCACCGGCAAGGGGTGGCGGTGTGCCACCTTGCTGTCCGGTGACCCCGACTTTGCTTAGTTGGAGGGTAACGGCTAGTTTCTTGGTTGGCCTATTTATACCCCCTCCATCTCGTGTATTGAGACTCTCTTGCCCATTTGTTCAGCTAAGGAAACCATTTGGTGTGCAAGGGAGAGCAAGAGCCTAGTGGGGAGATTGAGATTTGCTAATCCAAGATTAAGGACCTCATTAGTGCATAGAGTAGCAAGTGTGCATCCACTCTTCTCATTAGGCTTTTAGGTCAAGTGAGAGTTCGTGCTTGTTACTCTTGGTGATCGCCATCACCTAGATGGCTCGTTGTGATTGGAAGCTTGGTGATCATTCAGCGGAGCTTGTGGATGACCTAAGTAAAGGTGTGAGCGATTGTGGGTGATTCACCACGATGGACTATCGAAATCAGCCCATAGAGAGCACTTGATCCTTGTGCGGATCAAGGGGAGCTACACCCTTACGCAGGGCTCCAACGAGGACTAGTGGGGAGTGACGACTCTCTGATACCTCCAAAAAACATCGCGCGTTCCTCTTCTCTCTTTACCTTGAGCATTTACATTTGAGCAATTCATTCATGTCCTTACATTCTTAGAATTGTCATGCTAGAGTAGGATTGGAACCTAGTGTGCAAAACTTTTGTGCAGTAGAACATAGAAACACTTCTAGGTACAAGAGGGTGAATGGACTAAGTGTAGGGCTTAATTATTGAAAGAAATTTAGAATTAGCCCAATTCACCCCTCCCCCTCCTAGGCATCTTGATCCTTTCATGGAGTTTTTCAAGTTGCTACATGGAATTGAGAAAATGGAAGAAGAAGAAAAGATTCAGGCTGCTACAGTATGCGTCGAGTTGCTGCCATGGGCACCGTTGTGCTTGTTGCCGTGCTACACCCGTTCAACCAGCACCCGCCAGGAGTTCACGAAGGAGAGGGGAGTCTGCCTGGGTACCTCTCGTCGCCGGCGATACCCGCCAGTCAACGACCATCGCGCCACGGTCAGCGCGGGCGCGACCCGGACCCTTGTCAGTGAGAGAGGGTAGAGAGGGGGCGGGTGAGAAAAGAATTTAATCCTTTTTTTTGTTCAGAAAATGTTAAAATGAGCTGAATCTTGTTTAATTCATAACTAATTAATCAGAGCCGATAAAATTATGAAAATTTTTATGTAAGCTTGTTATCATATGCTTAATCATAGACAAATATGAGTTTGCCAAAATCAGTAATTTTGCTAGGTTCAAAAATACATCTTTTAATTAATAAATAGATCTTCCATGATTTTTATAGCTAAAATAATTATCCTAAATCATGAAACTTTGTATTATGCTTTTATTTTTAAAACTACCTTCACAAAATTTGGCTCTGTTTTGATAAAATAAATTATCCACTTAATTCAAATACCTTTTATGCACTAATAAAGTACCAAATGTTTTATTTAAATCATTAAATGGTTTAATGTGATTTTGATGTTGATTATGGACCTTGAACACTAAACCCTTGCTATTCCTTGGCAATTACATTACATGATTGTGTACTCATACTTAACTTGTTAATAAAAACAATGTTGCTTCGTGAGTAATTAACCTAATTATTTAGTGAAGGAAAGTTGTACTCAAGTTGTTTAATCTTGATAGATCAACATACTCCATGCTTGCATCCCATTATTCTAAAGCATGCATGTTTACTTACGTTTAGTGATCGAGAGTGGATTTCTGTTGTTAAGCCACCCTATAAGTGGATTTCTTGTCAGTGGGATTTGGTTATCTTTTATGTGGTTTACGGATGTGACTGACAACCCCGACACCGAAGGCAGCCCTAGAGCATACCCCTTCCTTGTGTGTTTACAAGTGTTATTCACATAAGTCTTATGCTTGTTGCTTTAAGTAATAGGAGTTGGTTTGAATACCAATTGCTGCATGCCAGCCTGTGTTTTCAATATACATCCTTGTCACCCTGTTAGTATGGTAGTTGTATGATGCTTAGCCATGCTGTTGATAAGAGATGAGTAATGAGTTAATGGTTCTATACTCATGATTGGTCATGAGATTTTAATGATGATCATAAATTTAATTTGAGACCGGACGGACTCTTTGCTTACGTCAAGAATGAGTCTTGACATAGTGCCCCACTTGTATCGATTAGGGCTGTTCATTGTACGCTTGTATGTGTTTGAGACCTTGCAGTACTGGCCACATACTCCGGTAAGTCTGATACCTTGGCTATTCTTATGTGAAAAGAAAACTGCACACTGGACGTGGGAGATGTGAGAGTACCGTGTACGCATCCTTGAATCCACCAGGAGCGCGGAGGGAGATGGAGTACTGTGCTCTCGGGTAGCGCAGATCGGTTCACGTTTCGGAGGATCCGAGTGAAGGTTATATATGTAAATCCGACTGTGATCTGCTATGTCATGTGTAAGGAAACCCTAGCTGGGCCTAATCGATTCGAATCGTCGTGTGCCTCGTTATGACTCGATCCTCTCCCCGCATCGTAGTTAATTAATAAAACAATGGTACTTGTGATCATGAGATGAGATGGTTAAGAAGTGATTGATTTATAGGTGCAAACTGGAGACTTATAATATTTAACTTGAGCTAAAATATTGAAATGAGGATCATCATCATTAGTAAGCTTTTCTGCAAAAGTTAATCTTGATTCTTGCTTCAGACTTACCTTGATTCCCCGTAAGCCTGCATATCTTTGGAGTCTTTCCTTTTCGCCGTTAAGTCTTGTTGAGTATCTTTATACTCAGCGTTTGTTACCCTTGTTGCAGGAGGAGATCCAGTAGTAGAAGAGTTTTGTTGTGCACCTTGGGCAGGGTGAAAATCTCTCTTGTGTGTTGTTAGAGTTACCCGTCATGCTACCCTACTGCCTTGCCGGCTAAAGATTATGTTTGTATATAACTTAATGAATGATTGTAAACTTATGGTTTATAAGACTTCCACTATTTACTCTGATGTATATATTTGTATAAACTGTTGTAATACTGCAATGTAATGTGTCTTGTTCGGAAGAAAAAGAGGTTGATTCAAGTTTCCCGAGGACACCCGACATACTACCGGGATTGTTGGCTTACGTGTGCAATAGTCAAAAGTCTGTGAGACAATAATAGACACATGTGGACCATATAATTTTGGTGGTTCTGCCACAGTTGGGTTATTACAGCTCATTAGCAGCATGGTGTACAAAGGCAATCTGTTCCTGGGACATTTATGCTCAATTGGTTGAGGCTGCATCTGTTCAGAGTTAATTTTTCAACAAGTGATTGTGATAGCGACAAGGTGAATCATTATCTCATCATTCCATGTTTCTTTATCATGTTGTTGTAATACCATCGTAATCTGCTAGAATGGAATGACCAAACCCAATTACCTTATTTTTCTGTTGTTTACGGCAAGCTTGTCTTGCTCAGGTCTTAGTGAGTGAGAACCCAAAGATTACTCCTAAGACTGTCTCCAACAAGCCGGACCTAAAAACAAGAGGCATTCGACGGTTTGGGTACCACAGTGAAAGGGTCACGGACCCAAAAACTTTCCTTTTCCAACTGGCGACTCAAACGAGAAGCCGCGCGCCGCCCGCCTCGCCGCCTCCTCCCCACCGCTCGTCGGTCTCCTTTCGTACCCATGGGTCCCCTTGCTCAGGTTGTTTGCGGCGCCGCCTTCCATGGGGTTGGCTCGCGTGAGGTCCTCAACCGGGAGGGCGGCGAGTCCGGAGGCGGAAGTGGGCGGCGAGGGCGCCTGTTCCGCGGCGTATTGGCTGAGCTCGGCGGTGGGGGAGAAAATGGACGAGCTTCTGTGCCGCAAGAGAACCGGGCCCTGCTCGAGGAGCCGAGCGCCGCATTGAGCGCGCGCGCGCTGCGCTCGCCGACATCGAGCGCCTGGAGGCCACCGCGCGCCTCACCCGCGAGGAAGTTCGCCGCCTCGAGAAGTGGCTCCGGCGCGAGATCTGGCGAGGCGCGGTACCGCCTTCGCGCGGACGAGTTCTTCTCCCTCCGGTCCACCCTCTTCCCTCTTCCCTTTCCCTCCTCCTCTTCTTCTCCCTGCTCCCTTGCTTCTCCCTCCCTTCAATCCGCGCCAAGGCAATAGCGCCGCGAGCGCTCTCCTCCCCCCCCTCTCCCCTTGCTGCCTCTCTCTCGTGGGAGATGGCCGCAGGCCGCCGAAGCCGTCGCCGTTGCTCCCCGGTCTGCACGCCGCCTTGCTTCTCTCCTCCTCCGCTTCGTTCTCTCCCCTCGCTTTCTCTCTCTCTTGCGGACGGAAGGAACAGATCGCGGTGCCCCTGGGCGCGGACGAGCTCCGGCAGCGTGGAGACACAGAAGACGAGAGAAGACTTATTTGCGTCTCGTGTCGGCTCCCACTCAAAATGCTTCGCTTTTGCCTACTCTACTCGTTGGAGAAGTGTTTTACGCGGATAAAACAATGTAGACAACCCATTTTAAGTTTGGGTCACGGTATACGTGATCTTTTGGAGTCAGACTAAGCTCGAATGTTGACTTTGGAACTTTTCAACGTCTCACAAGGCTACTATAGAACTTTAGATGTTGGCACTGAGAAAATCATTCAGGCCATGATATTCATCAACCTCAAGGATCGTCAGTATATAAAATTATGGATACTAGAAGGAGATATTGACTAGGTCTTCCTTAAAAGCCTCCAGACCGATGACACCATCTTCAAGAATGTTTCTCAGTCTGTGTACTGTGCGTTCCGTGCAATCACTCTGGGGTGCGGTGGGGAGAAGGGCAGAAGGTCGCCGAGTCGAGTGTCACGTAAGCGTCACGTTAAGCGTGTGATAGTAATAATAAATAAATTATAGAAGTTATCGGTAATCCGCAAGACGAATTTATTAAGCCTAATTAATCTAGGTATTAGCACATATTACTATAGCACAATGTTCAAATCATGGACTAATTAGGCTAAAAAATTCATCTCGCAAATTAGTCTCAATCTTTGTTTTTTAGTTTCGTAATTAGTCTATATAGTACTCTATACGTATCAAATATTCAATGTGATAGAAACTAAAGTTTAGGAGACGGATATGGTTGTTGACTTGTCTACATTCATTAATGGGTCATGACTAAGGATGAAAACGGTACGGATATTTTCTGACCGTATTTGAGACGAATCCGTTTAAAGGGGTTCAGATCTGTTCGTATCCGAGTCCGGATATTCAACATCCGATATTGTATCCGTATCCGAATACTCAAATCGCATATTTATGTTGTCGATATCCAATCATATCCTATCCGATATGGTTGACACTATCCGTACTCGAATCCGAATCCGGACAAAATATGAAACAAATGTAATATTAGTGATATCCGTTCAATCTGATCCGTTTTTCATCCCTAGTCATGACTATACTACGTAAACAAATATTGCTTGCTTCTACTTTGTATTTTTTTTTAATTTTTTGTTTTTAATTCAAATGCATGATAAAACAGGTGACTTCTCTAGCCACGCATGATAAAACAGGTGAAGTTTTTGCTAAACATACATCAATAGCTCTAACTCCACCGGTGAAGTTTTCTTGGATCTAAAGCAAAAAAAAAAACCAGTTCCACTTGTGAATTGGAGTTGTGACCACGGTGAATTTGCAAAGAAGAGATAAAGAGCTTGAGACGGGGAAGGACTATTTGGTAAATCTATGTTTTACTGGTGAAGAAGAATTCTTTTTAGCTTTAGCTCTACTAGTGTAGCTGAAGCTATTTTAGTAAAATGTTTGGATGAACACTCTTCTCCTAGTAGATAAAAATGGTAAAATGACTAAAATACCCATCTCTTTTTTTCTCTTTCTTCCTATTATTTTTCCTTCTCCCTCCCTGTTCAACTATCCTCTTTATTTCGCCACCATCCTTTCTATGATTCCAAATCCGCCAGTTATCCCCTACCCCCCCGCCCCGCTACCAACCTACCATACCCTTAACCCCGCCTTCCCAGGGTTACTTCCCCCGCCCCTCTCCTTCCCACCGATTTGCCTTCCTCCAGCCGGTGACTCTGCGCTCTGCCCCGCTTGGTTTGAAGTCTACTGTATCTTGGGTTGTTCATGTTGATGCATTTATTTGTCACATACTCACTACCAGAATAAAATCCTATTTGGATTATACCTAATTATAGAAAATTACGGTGGCATACCCTAAACAAAATCTCTAGATCCGCCTCTGCAAATACGAGCAGATAAAACCCGCAAAGAGAGATAAAAGATTCAAGATGTACCTCTAGCGGTGTGCCGGCATGCACTATCACTGTCAGTCGTCCTCGGTGGTTTAGTCTCGGACTCTTGTGACTACGAGTTACTCCCTTTTCTGATGAATGGTATTCCATTTATGACTTCAAATCAATTTTTACGAGAATACATTTCGTAATTAATCTAGTGGTATTATTTAATATATAATATTATATTCTTTATCTATAATTGGCTAAATTTATAAGATACTAAAAAACACTATGTTAGAATTACATTTTTTTCCATAAAAAGAGGGGCAACTCAGAATTGCACAGGGACACATGCAAACGTGACTCGTGAATACAGAAAGCGATAGTACTAGGCAGGAACAGGTCACCTGCAGACGAAGCAAGGGCAGTCAATTCAATACATGAATATAAGAAGTCGCCGTCGATAAACCAAAATTGATAGATATTGACCTTCAGGACGGGGACCACCCCGCCTCCCGCTGATCGGTATGGCAATATAATGGCCTATGGTAAGGTTTTAAAACATGTATAAGAATGTCATTTTATATAAAGGTAATCAAAGTTGTATGGCTTTTGATATAGCTCCTGTGTGCAGAAGTGTACCGGAAGCACTTCGTAGTCTCTCCCAAATCCTATCGTGGCGACCTTAAAAGTCATTATTCCCTCTACGAGAACCGGTTAATAAGGTGGAATCCGTTCCGCTCGCTCCGCTGCAAACTTAAGAGTGTTTGTTTGGAGAATTAACCCAAATGAGATAATATATCACGAGTTCATTTGTCGAATTCAGTGAAAAACCTCATTCCCTGTACTAGTACTAACTATTGGCTTATGAAAAAAAATGATGAATGGCTATGGATCACTCATCCATCCACAAAAAAGGAGCTAATAACCCCCCCCCCCCCCCCCCCCCAAAGAAACAAAAACAAAATCAATAGCATAGTACCTTTTTCACATTCATGATGCCTCAGATAATAATATCCGTATTTCCCTTTGCAATTTATGCTAAAAAAACATGACACAGTACGTCTTGTGCAGCTCATTGGCTACCTCATCGGAGCCACATGCACGGGCGTGATCCCTTGCATACTGAAACCAACTCCGGCGCACTCCGTGGCCGAGAACGGAATGAGTCACTCAGCGAGCGCTTCCACTTCTAGTGGCATGCCGCTTGCTGCTTGTACCAGCAGGGACTGCAGCAGAAGAAGAGCGTGCTGTCTCAGGAACACCAACACTTTCTTGGTGTTTCTTGGCGTGCGTGGCTTCGCTGATTGCTACCAAAGAACTTGCCGCTTGAAGATTTGCTTAAACCAGAATGAAAGACGCCATCGTCAGTTAAATAGCCGTTCTCCAGACTGTCCCGCATGGCCAGTCGTCGTATTCCCAAAGTTCAGCTAGGCTAGGTGAAATCTAGGCGCTGACCCATTGCCTAGTGCCTAGTCGGGAGTAATCGGTCCTAGGCGTTTTCCTAGGCGTTTTGACAATAAGCCATAAATTATATATATATTATGTATATAACTATATATATATATAACTACTATATATGAGTCACAGTAAGTATAAAAGAGGGCTAGTACATATCTGATTCTTAGCTGACTTACTCTTGCATGTTCCTAGCTCCTGCAAACTCAGAGTAGTATATAAATAATAATAAGAAAAGAAAAAGAAAAAAAAAAAGAAAGGAGGAGTAAGAGTGGGCTGGCCTAGCCCACCAGCGGCCCATGTGCCCGTCCCCCTCCAGGCATGGCTTATCCCAAACCCTCCACCGCTGCTCTCTCTCGTTCTCTCTCTCCACCACTCGTTCCGCCTCGTCTCCCTCTCCGCGGCTCCACCCCTCCCTCTCTCCGGATGCGCTCCTCTACTCCCCTCTCCATTCTCGCTCAGTGCTCGGCTCCAGGCGGGGCAGAGGACCGGCCGGGACAAGCCTCCAGGCGGGGTCGCGGGGAGCAGGGCGACCGGCGGGGCCGGCGGGTGGAGCTTCCCTCCGCGCGCCGTCGTAGGAGGAGAGGACGAGCGGGAGTGGCCGAGCAGCTATCTGCGACCTGGAAGGCAGAAATCGAGCGGAGCGACCTTTTCCCTCTTCTCCTTCCCGCGCGCATCCTTTCCCGCGCCAGACGCCATAAGCGCGCGCGCGCTCCGCGGCGGCCAAAAATTTCGCCCGTGAGCGGGTCGTCCGCCTAGTCGCTGCTCCCCTAGGACTGCGACTACACCCTAGTCTACGCGGAGGCCGTCGATTAGCGCTTAATCGCGCCTAGGCGCGCCTAGGCGAGCGCCTAGCGGAAGTATGCGTATTCCTCATCAGATCTGTTGCAGTCCTCGTCGACAGATCCTTCCATCTGCCATGCAAGTATCCACAAATATGATTACAATGGGATCCAGAGCAAAGAGTACAGTGAAGCAGCTGCATGCGTGAATCCTTTTACCTACTGTTTAGGGTCAAAAAACAAAAAGGCCATAACAATCCAAATAAATTTCATCTCACCTCCCCATCGATCTCCCTGTTGTCTTCTTCACTTAGGTCCTCATCACTCCCTGAATTAGGTCGAACATCAGCTTCTTCTTCCTCTTCTTCATCGCTGCCATATGCTGCTGATGACTCTTGGATCTAGCCCCAAAAAGTTAAAGAAAATTCAAAATAGGACACTAGCCTTACAAAGAACATTGATCAAAAGAAAGACGAAACAGCACCCATGGTACAGGTAGCTGTTAGTACCTCTTTACAATGTCCATCTGACTTCTTTGGAGAACCAGATGAAGATAGAACTTGTCTGCTACTACCTTCAGCAGCATTTGTAAATGATTCATCAGCATTTCCAGCTTGACTTGTACAGCCCGGATCAGTAGGCCAGGCACTTATCCCAAAGGTGCCAAACTGCGGATTGACTGACTCTGCTCTTCCATATTTAGAGGTCCATAAATTGGATTCCCCACAGATTTCTTATTACTGTTATCAGAACTGCATTTTCCATCCCTCCCTGGACTCAAACTGGCCAGGCCTTAGAACAGAACCGCCGACATTAATGATAGCCATGAGCTTTCTTGAGGATCCAAGCCGTTGGATCAATTTAAACATCCCCTTGGAACTCATGGAATTAGCGACACATTGGTTTTTGTACTCTTCATTTACAATAGCAACAGTATTTGCTTCAGGATCGTATAACTGATCTCCGTTAGCTCGCCTACGGAGGCAGCTAAAGACAGTGGCATGGATCGAAGCCACACTCCGATCCATTAGTGTTGTTGACCTTGGGAACTAGGTACTTGTCAGCTCTGCTGCAGAGGTACTCCTGGATAGTTCTAATGTTGCTGATGTATTTAACATACTTATTTTTCGTTGGGTCATGTTATGTACTTTGCACGTACAGCAAACCTCTCTGTGTGCTTACCCTCATTAGATATGTAAATCATGAAAGGTATTATCGAAGGATGTTTCCTCATTAGACCCATCTGAAATAATTAAAAGGAAATGTGGAATAAAGTGGGCATGTTAACCATGAAAGTTACAACTCCACCTTTGTTAGCAGAAGAAATGCAATATAGTGGGTCTGATACGATCTAAAAGAAAATCAATAGCTGGAATGAAAGGAAAGAAGTGCAAATGAATAGTTTTCTGGAAGCACACCACAAAATTAAGGCTTAAGTGAACACCCTCGACAACAACTGATTCTTTCCTATCTTCCCACGCAATAATTAATCGATCCAAACTATCAATTACCATCTCGCTCTGTGCTTTATAACCTTCAATGGCCATTTGCTTCTTCCCAATTGATTTCCCATCACTTTTTCGGTAAGAGCCCCACTTTTCTCATAATCAATATTTGAGCTGCTTGATACGCCTGAGCGTTTTTTTTGCTTTCCTCCTAGATTTTGCTTCAGCAACTGCTACTGGGTCAAGACATTCACCTGTGTGATAAGTTGATGCCCAGAGAAGAGGGTTTTCTTTCTCTTCAACAAAGCTTCGCATCATGTGACGTATCGAATCTGGCGCAATCAAGCGGCTCCCAAGGGAGCTGCCTGACTGAACCCCCTCGACCTCCAAGGCCTCACAGGCGGAAAGGGCAGCACGTTTTAGCGCCTCGTGCTCCCCGATCTCGGTCTTGAGCACCATCTACACAACCCGCGCTGGAAGCCTCGGCGGCCCGAATGATCTCCGCCTCTGACTCTGCACTGTGGAAAATGGAATGAGGTCGAGCGAGAGAAAGAACAACCTAAGTTAGGGACGGAAGCCCACGGAACTCACCCTTGGCCTTCTACTCCCAGCGTCGGGTCTCGCCTGACAGGCCTCGGCCTTCTCCTTCAACCGCTGGGCCTCGACCCGAGAGGCCTCGGCCGCCCTGGAAGCTTCACTTCCCAGCTCTGCGTCATACAAGAAGTCAGGGAGCAAACATAAGGAAAAGGAAAACAAAACAAGGGGACTGGAACTCACCCTCGACCGTCCCTTCAAAACCATAGCCTCGATCTGCGAGGCCTCAACTGCAGCAGGGCCTCGTTTAGAGCACCTTTTGTTAGCTGGTGCGCACTCTCCTCTGCCCCCAGCTGCCCGGCGAGGCCTTGCCCGAGGCCGTCGCTTCTTTGGCCGGGACCTGAAGGCATCTCGATCGCTGACCGCGCGGGTAAGCTCCTCCTCTAGCTCCTTGACCCACGCCGCCAAAGGGGTGAGCTGCGTCTGGGCCATGGCTGCCTCGACCTTCGCATCGGCACAGCGAAGGCGGAGGTCCTCCACCTCCGTGCTTCGCCGACAGAAGCTCGTTAGCGTCGGCAAGAAGGCCCTTCTGCCGCTGAAGCTGGTCCTAGATGCCCCTCTCCCACCGAAGAAAGACCGACTTCCCGAGGGACCGGGTCTCGAGCTCCTAAGGAAGCAGAACAGAGGTCGTGGATTGCGACAAAACCAAGAAAAACGACGTCACGCGAGAAAGGAAAACGTGAACCTGGGCGACTCTAGGCAGTTCGTCGGCCACCACGGACAGGGCCGTCCGTAGCGACCGCTCCGCCAGCTGGCGGTATTGCTCGAAGGTGCCCTAGCGCCCGCCCTCGGCTGCGTCCTCAAGGGCGAACAGAGGCTCCCCCTCAGGGTCATCTCGGCTCTGCCACAGTACCCGGGTGGTCCAACCCACAAGGCTTGGGTCGCGCCCGCACGAGGGCCGAACTTCCCTCGTCCAAGATCGCGCCGGCTGTTCCACGGCACCGGCATCCTCGGCGTCGACCACCTCCCGCGCCCGGGAGGTATCATCGGAAGAGATTGGATAGACCTCCGCCTCTCGGGCGCTCTCTCGCAACAACAGCGGCTCCTGGGCCAAGGGCGCCACCGAGGCCTCCGCCGCCTTCATCTCCGCCTCCTGGACGGACGGCCCCGCCGCCATTATGATGGCCTTGGTGATCTCGGGGGCTCCGGCCTCCGCAATTATGGCCCCGACGGCCTCGGGGCTCCAGCCTCCGCCATCGTGGCCTCGGAGGATGTAGAAACACTGGCCGTGGCCACTGCGGTCTCGGCGGTCTTGGGCGCCCTATCCTCCATCGCCTCAGCCTCGGACCCTGGGGCCTTGGCAACCAAGGGCACGCGGCCCTATCTGACTCATGAGCCTCACCCCCACGGGACGGGAGCGCTCCTCTCTCGTCGGTGTAGGGGCCGCCTCGGCAGCCCCTCTTGGGTGACCGGTTCTTTCAGGTCGACCCGCGACGCCGGCCGCGGTGGATGGCGGCTTGTGCCTCCACCACCTAGTGGGCGGAGGAGCCGGGGCTCGCCTTAAGCGCCTTAAGGGGTGCCAAGGGAAGGTCGTCCGCAGGCCACTTCTGACTAAGGAAAATTAACCTACAGGGTCAACGCGAGACCAAAAAAACGAGCGGAAGGCACTATGGCCTGCCAAAAATACACTTACTTCGAACGGGGCGCAACCGCTTTGCCATGGCAAACCTCATCCGCACGGTGGAGGCGGCGGCAGAGGCGTCGCCTCCGTATCCATCGGCGCCGGTCGATCCTCAGCGGACCCCGGCGCCCCTTCGGTCCTCTGCGGGGGCGGTGGCGTCGCCTCCACCCCACCTGCTCCACCACGGCCGCCGAGCCCACCGAGCTGACGACGCGTTTGCCTAACGCCCACGCCTCGGGCATGTCGGCCTCGCCCCGGAGCGGGCAACCGCCGGCCTCGGTCTGCTTCTCCTCCCCCTCCCGGGGTGCCGACTGCTTGCGACGCCCCGGCGCCACCTCCAAGATGTTAGAAAGGTGGTCCAGGGGACCTCGCCCTCCCTCGCCCTTGTCGTTCCCGTCCGAGGCCTCCGCGACAACGACGTCGACGGGGATTCCTCCAACAGGAGACCATCCTTCCATTGTTGACGGCGGCGCTTATCCAGCTCCTCGCGCGTGAGGATGTGCTTCATGCGCTTCGCCACCTTGGCATCCTTTCGCCTCTTCTGCGCATCGGCTGAGCGTGGTTGATCGCCGCCGCCCCACGTCCTCGGAACGGGCGGCGGAGAGGAGCGCACGTCCCTCATCCCCTGAAGGAACGACAAACGCGCATAAGGGAACAAGGGGTAAGGGGAGACTGAGGAGGTTCAGAGGCTACAGCAGGCACACAACTTACCAGCGATAGGAACCCCTGTGACGGTCGCATCGCGAAGGGGGTCAAGTTGTCGCCCTTCAACTTCGCCTCTACGTCTCCCCCACCCGACGAAGAATTTTCCTCGTCGGAGAGGGTAGAGGAGGACATCCGGATGCCCTCCATGGGTTCACCCGGCCTCATCTCAAACAGCCATTGCACTGAGCCATCAGCGGAAGCACCCTCCGGCGGTGGAAGGCGGCCACGACCACAGCCACGGTGAGGCCATGGCCCCGCAGCCTCGCCAGCCCCCCCAGGAGCGGCTCCAGCTTGGGTTGGTCATCCTTCGGGACGCCCCACTTCCATCTCTCCGTGCAGCTCCCCACAATCCGCCTAGTGTAAGGGGGAGTCCTCCGTCATCATTACGAAGGTAGAACCAGCTCGTGTACCACCATCGGTTGGAGGACGCGAGCTGGGCCGGGATGTAGAGGTGCTGGCGGTCCTGGTGCACTTGGAGAGTGCAGCCGCTGGCCCTCGTCGCCTTCCTCTTACCCGACGTACCCGTCGGCTTGGTAGTGTGCCCGCCCGGAATAGGTGGAGCCAAACTCCCAATGGGGAGCAATCCCCAAATACCCCTCACAGACAGCAACAAAGATAGCCTCCTGAGCGATGGAGTTGGGATTGAAGTTATGGAGTTCCACGCCGTAGTAGTGCGGGAGCGCCCGCAACCGGTCCGCCGGGATGCCGAGGCCGCACTCGTGGAAGGAGACGAAGCTCACGACGTAGCCATCGCGAGGCCTCAGCTCTGGCTCGCCGTACGGAGCAATCCACTCTGGCCTGCGGGGTCTGTCGCCGGGCGAAGGAGTCCACCGTCGACGAGCGACTGAAGCGTCTCCTCGGTGACGTCCGACGGGTCCCAGGGGTCCGCCTCGACAACGACGATGTCGCCGGCCATGGGTGCGATGGAGGAATCAGGTGCAGCGGTGAGTTTTTTCTCTCTCCCACGCTCTCACTTTTTTCTCGCTTTTTCCCTAGGCTCCTCTTCTCTCTCTTCTCCTCTCTTCCCCCACCCGCTGCTCTAGCGACGGCTCAACGGGGGCGGTGCTAATGCAGGCAAGGTAAGACGAGGAGGGGCAAGACTCTTTGGGTATTTATGCAGGGAGGAGGCAAAACGAACAGCGACGAAATCGGGGAGGTTTTCCCCTCGATCCGGCGTGGTTAACCACGAGCCGATTTCGCCGGCCCACGCGCCCATGTCTCCCACATTAAATACGAGGACAATTACGTCCCATCCACCACGCCACGCTCGGCCACTACAGCAGCAGGCGTCGTTTTGACTCCCCATGAAACCGCCTCAAAAAGGCGTGCCGCTCGTGCCGAGCCAATAGGGAAGATATTCCCTGCGGCCTATTCCTTTCGTATGAAGGAACCGGGCTCTAAACCTATTACGATCCAGGGGTTCAAAGGCTGGGCCCCAAAGGGTTTCGACAGCCACCCTAGGATAACAGAGTCAGGGACGACCGTGGGCGAGCCCATATGGGGCTGAGGCCCAAGCAAGCGAAACGCTTGGGACGCCCAAAGTTGTGTCCGAGACCGGAGGAAAGTCTTCGAATGGGATCCCACCGTAGGGAGGCACCGAGCCACCAAGGCCTAGCGAACGGCCTCGACACCCACTAGAGACATCCTCTGGTACTCTTGGAGTGTGTCTCTAGACCACTAGCCGTCCCCTAGTGAACGGGGTTCGGGCCTCCACTCACTCAGACCTACCGATAATAGCTCACTGGAGGTGCCACCGCTTATGCCCACCTGAGGGTAGCGAGGCACATTCCACCCCTCCTTCCGAGCGAAAAGGAAGCGTGAGGGGTCACACAAAAAGTCAAGGGGAACCCCCGACGGCCTTCTCTTTTATGCAGAGGCTAGGGGGCTCTTCCTGCAACCTTGCCGAGACCCAGCGACCCCAGCTCGCACTCAAAGGGGCTCGGCAAAACAAACCCTCCTTCCGAGCGAAAAGGAAGCGTGAGGGTTGTACAAAAAGATAGGGGAGCTCCTGACGGCCCTCTCACCCTGTGCAGAGGCTAGGGGGGCTCTTCCTGCAAATACGCCGAGACCCCAACTCTCGGGCTCCGCGCCCAAAAGGGGCCTCGGCAAACAAACCCCCACGCGCGAGGGGCGTATAAAAAGTCAGGGGAACTCCTGATGGCCCTCTCGCTCCGCGCAGAGGCTAGGGGCTCTTCCTGTAACCTTGCTGAGACCAAAATAGGCTTGGCAAACAAACCCTCCGTCCGACGCGAAAAGGACATGTGAGGGTTTGATGAAAAAGTCAGGGGACCCCCGACCACCCTCTTGCTCTAGGCGGAGGCTCGGGGGCTCCTCTTGCACCCGAAGACCAAGACAAACGGTCCAAGCCCACGCTAGAGGTTTCATTACAAAACACGATAAAGGGCACCGAGCCCGTTACGGTCCAGGGGTTCGAAGGCTGGGCCTCCAAGAGGTTTCGATAGCCGCCCTAGGGCAACAGAGTCAAGGACGACTTCAGAAGCGAGCCTACGAATGGCCCAGGCCCGAGCAAACAGTCGCTCAGGGCGTCCTAGTCATGTCCGAGATCGGCAGGGAAGTATCCGAATGGGATCCCACCATAGGGAGGCACCGAGCCACCGAGGCCCAGCGAACGGCCTCGGCACCCACTAGAGAAACCCTCTGGTACTCTTGGAGTACGTCTCTGGACCGCTAGCCGTCCCCTAGCGAACGGGGTATGGGCCTCCATCCGGACTACCCGATAACAGCTCACCAGGAAGTGTCCACGCTCGTGCCCATCGAGGGTAGCCTGGCACATTCCACCCCTCCTTTCGAGCGAAAAGGAAGCATGAGGGTCAGTACCCAAAGTCAGGGGGACCCCTGAACGAACCTCTCGCTCCGTGCGGAGGCTAGAGGGCTCTTCCTACAGCCTCGCCAGACCCCCGCAACCCGAACTTACGAGTATGGGCTCGGACAAATGCTATAAAACTACTCGCTTCAACAGCGAAAATGAAAAAAAGCCCCTGGAGGAGTAACTCCACTCCTCCAGGGCCTCGAGGGCTACACCCGGCGGGTGCGCTCGCGCGCACCCACCGGAACCTCACAAAACAAAACCCAATTCCTACTGGGAGCGGGTATAAACCAAGCCTAGCAAACCCTTAGGGAGAGTGCACGCACTCCCCCGGAGGCTCGGGGGCTACTATCGGGTACCTTAGAACGAGGTACCCTGAGCGAACAATCAAAAGGGTCGCTAAAGTCCCATCAAAAAATAAAGCTAGAAGGTAAGCCGTGGGCCCCTCACTCGCCACAACTGAGCCCACTGGGCCCTCCTCCTCGCCTCGAGCCTCGTGCAGGAGGTCTTGGCATCCTGACATGAACTCCGCCTCGTGCGAGGCTCTCCATGGAAGGCCTCGGCAGGGGGCGCATTCTCCGTATCGTGCGAGGCCTCTCGTGGCATGCCTCGGTAAGGAGTCCGATCTCCGTCTCGCGCGAGGCCTCATTCTCCATCTCGCGTGAGGTCTCATTCTCCGTGTCGCTCAAGCCCGGCTCATCCGCAGCCCGTCGCCCCCTGCCTCGACTGACCCTCCAGACAGCGCGTCATGTCTCATTAATGCTTCAACCACTCCCGCAATCTTAGCCGAACGATGGCTCAACGCCATAGAATGGCCGACGGGACCCGAGGTCGCATCAGCGCCATACCGACTGGGATAGGGCACGGCGGGGATTACCGGCCACTATGTCCTAACACTGTGCCCACGATCAGCCACCCACTCGAGGTCTTGGCACTGTACACCAAGGTCTCGGCTATCTTGGGGTTCGTGCCTGCCAAGACCCCTCCACTACGGTGCAGCCTCGCACCGACCAAGTCTCGGCCTCACACATAGTTCGTCCATAGTGGCTTGCACGTTCACCGCCGCACCCACTCCGAGGCAGTCCCGGGGCTCCCGCGATGCATAGGATCGGATGGGACGACCACGCTGCCCCTAGTGCTCCAAGGACGGACCACTCCGACGACCACGCCGCCACAGGAACAGGCTACAGGGCCCGGACACGCCGCTTCTATTCACACGACACCGTATAGTTAGCTCATGTACCATCCTTGTCCTCCCTTCAGGCTATAAAAGGCAAGGACTTGGGCCATTTTGTGGGGGAGAGACCCGGTAACACATTGTAACACACGCACACATCCCAGCCGCCTAAGAGCAACGTCTCAAGCGGCCCACACGATGCCTTGCCGAGACCTAGGACTAGCTCCCTCTCTCACCTAGCTTGTAACCCCCCTACTACAAGCACTTTGGTGCAAGGAATACAAGATCGATCTCTCAGACTAGACATAGGGCATCGATTGCCTGAACCAGTATAAACCTTGTGTCTCTTTGCATCACCATCCAGGATTGGGAGCACGCAGAACAAATTCACTGGTTGGTTGAGGACCCCCCCGGTCCGAAACACCGACACTAACTACTCCCACCAATGTGGAGCATTCACCACCTTCTATCACTGTGGATCGTCAGATTATGTAAGTTGTCATGAAAGCAATCTATCTCTAAGCTTGTATGCGTTTTTGCACATACAATGTTACACTTGGAACATTTGTTTTTTGCAGAGAGGGTTCCCATCTTGTGACTTTGAGGAGTACAACTATGGACCCAAATCGCACTGGCCTTCTGACTATGAATTTGCAGAGTTTTGAAGCAGGCATTAAGCCATGGCCATGCACAAAGATGCCGGAGCATAAGTGCAAGTGTGGCATCAAGGCTCGTGAAGGAGTTGTTCCGTCTGAGCTAGGATACGGATACTACTATGGCAATGCTTATGGAGGGCCATCTGAGTTATGGGTGAGTTGACTGAACCGGTGAAGTTACTACATGAACATAGGCCACCGGTTTGTTTGCTCATTGCTTTGTGTTTGCTTAGGTGGGGAGGACATGCGATTGTGAGGACTTCCCTGGTCATGGAGAGTTAGTAGAGAGGCTGAAGATACATTTGCCTCTCGAAAAAGATAGGAAGCGTTGGATGCGGGAGAAAGCAGATAGAGGTGAGGACGAGGTACGGGGTAGAGATGCCATCATGGAAAACCCGTAACAAGATTTTAGAGGACATCCCTCGAGTGATCGATCGATAGCTGACTTTTTACAACAACGTGGCCAAGTTGATGAGCTTTTGGCGACAAAACAAGGAGGCCTACGACTTTAAGGAGGCCAAGGATGCGAGGGAGATGGCCTTTTTCCACAGGCATATCCATCGCTTATGTGAGTAATTGATTTTGAAATTTGTTTTGACTTGTGCATCTTCTTACAATTGTTGGCAATGAGACATTGTTTGGTTCTTGTAGTCCCCGATGATGCACCGAATGACGGCCATATCCCCGCACCCATGGAGGAGGACGATGACGAAGACCATGACCATGACGATGATGAGGATGATGAGTAGTGTTTCCTCTCTACTGATGCCTACAGGTGCAGTACATATTTTGCAAATGCCAATAGGTTTGGCATTATGTAGGTCTTGTATATGGTAGATGGAAGACTGGTACGATAGCGCTGCTTCTTTTGTGCAAAGGCAGCAAGATCCGTACATATTTTGCAAATGGCCATGGGTTGCCATTTGGTAGTACTTCTTCATGGTAGATGGACAACTAGTGTTAGTAGTAGTGGTTGTATATGCTAGATGTAACACTTATGTAAGTGATGATGATAATGATGTCCTTGAGTTGTACGAACAATGCTTTGAACTCCTTATCGTGTGTAATGCTTCGAACTCATTATGGTCTGACTCCTTATGGTGTGTAATGCTATCTGAACAATGTTTAACTTTGCAAAGCACTATGTACCACTTGTTCTTGTCAGAGTGGGGTCACATAATTTGGTGCACATGTTTCAAAAAAAACATGAACAATGACGTAGAGAGAGAGAGAGCGTGCCACGGTGTTTGTTGGCTGTTGCTGCTGGCTATGCACTACTCCTACAGTATGCTTGAGTGCACTCTACTTATCTCATCTCTTTGCAAAGAAAAGTTTACTACTACCTCAAAGATTTTGAAAGGAGAGAGAGTGTGTACATGTGTGTGGCCTATGACCTGTGTGGATGCAGGACGAGAGAGTGTAGCACGGCTGAGGAGGCTAGAATGGCATGTTATTTCTAGGACTGCCGTGCAAGGCTGACTAGCATGACAAGCCTGTCACACCGGTGTCGATGGCGTGACAAGGCTATCGCGCTAGGCGCGTGGCGCGACGAGGAGGCCACCTAAAAGGTCCTAATGGCTAGAGGGGGGGTGAATAGCCTAATAAAAATTTCTACAACAACACTTAACAAAATGGTTAGACAATTATGAGGCGAAGCAAGTGTTGCGCTAGCCTACTCAAAATGCAAGCCACCTACCACAATTCTAGTTTAGATAGTATCTATTCACACAATAGCTATGACACTACCTATGTTAGTGTGCTCTCAAAGGCTAACTAAAGAGCCACACCAACCAAGCAAGCAAGCTCTCACAACTAGCTACACTAAAGAGCTTGACAACTAGTTTGCGGTAATGTAAAGAGAGTGATCAAGAAGGTTATACCGCCGTGTAGATGAAGGAACCAATCAATCACAAGGATGAATAACAATGAAGACCAATCACCTCGGAATCAATGATGAACACAATGATTTTTTACCGAGGTTCACTTGCTTGCCGGCAAGCTAGTCCTCGTTGTGGCGATTCACTCACTTGGAGGTTCACGCGCTAATTGGCTTCACACGCCAAACCCTCAATAGGGTGCCGCACAACCAACACAAGATGAGGATCACACAAGCCACGAGCAATCCACTAGAGTACCTTTTGGCTCTCCGCCGGGGAAAGGTCAAGAACCCCTCACAATCACCACGATCGGAGCCAGAGACAATCACCACCCTCTGCTCGACGATCCTCGCTGCTCCAAGCAGTCTAGGTGGCGGCAACCACCAAGAGTAACAAGCGAATCCCAGCAGCGAAACACGAACACCAAGTGCCTCTAGATGCAATCACTCAAGCAATGCACTTGGATTCTCTCCCAATCTCACAAAGATGATGAATCAATGATGGAGATGAGTGGGAGGGCTTTGGCTAAGCTCACAAGGTTGCTATGTCAATGCAAATGGCCAAAGGTAGTGAGCTTAACCGGCCATGGGCTTAAATAGAAGCCCCCACGAAATAGAGCCGTTGTACCCCTTCACTGGGCACAACGCGGGGTGACCGGACGCTCCGGTCCGATCGACCGGATTCTGGCCCTACAGCGTCTGATTCACATGATTCATGCCACGTGTCCCCTGCTTCAAATACTGTTGTCAGATTTCAATGGTCATCTGTTGACCGGACACAAGCGCACAAACTGACCGGACGCTCAGCATCCAGCGTCAGGTCATTGTCCAAGTAAGGTGCCAAAACGATTTTCTTCGACCGCTGATGCGTCCGGTCATGCTTGATCGGACCCTGCGACGTCCGGTCACTCATCTGACTTTTCTTTTTCGCTGCCCGACAATAAGTAAGGACACACCCTGCCTATTGTTCGTATCATTGACGATCCACGTCCGGTCGTTTGACCGACGCCACGTCTTCGCTGTACAACTGACCAGGATGCTTCGGTTCCTCCAGAGACCGCGTCCCGGGTCACCTTGTGAACCCAGCGAGACTAACTTCCTTTTCACCTTCTAACGTCTTCACGCATTGCTCAAATATGGCCTAACAACCTAAGTGTATCACCTTGTGCATCATGTGTTAGCATATTTTCACAAACATTTTCAAGGGTGTTAGCATTCCACTAGATCCTAAATGCATATGCAATGAGTTAGAGCATCTAGTGGCACTTTGATAACCGCATTCGATACGAGTTTCACCCCTCTTAATAGTACGGCTATCAACCTAAATGTGATCACACTCTCTAAGTGTCTTGATCACCAAAACAAAATAGCTCCTATGGTTTATACCTTTGCCTTGAGCTTTTTGTTTTTCTCTTTCTTCTTTCCAAGTCCAAGCACTTGATCATCACCATGGCATCATCATCATCATGCTATGATCTTCATTTGCTTCACCACTTGGAATGTGCTACCTATCTCATGATCACTTGATAAACTAGGTTAGCACTTAGGGTTTCATCAATTCACCAAAACCAAACTAGAGCTTTCAATCTCCCCCTTTTTGGTAATTGATGACAACCCTTTCACAAAGATATGAATTGAAATTCAATTGAATCCATGTTGCTTGCCCAAGCATATTTACCATGTGTAAAAGGATATGGACAAGTTTCATGAACCCCAAATGGTAGCAATTGCTCCCCCTACATATGTGCTAAGAGTTTGGATTGTAGCTTGCACATATGCTTAGATAGGAAATATAGGAGACAATGTCTACCAAATGATGCTAAGGTATAAAAGATGGACCTTTGAAGCGTGATACCAATCGGAGTGCACCATTATACCATCCTTAGCACCATGGTTAGCTTTATACCACTTGGAAACACTACTTTGAAAAGATACCACTTGTAAAACTTAGGAAATGAAAGTTATCTAGTGATTTTCATTTCATCATTCAATCTTACAACTAGCATACATCACACAAGCATGGATATTTTCAAATTTAGAACTTAGTGCCATGCAAGCAAACATATGAAATGCACATTCAAATGCACCATACAAGTTCATGAGCTTGCTCCCCTACTTGTGTGCTCAAAATTTTAATTGATTCCCTTTCTTTGTCATATCTCTCCCCTTATGTCAATTCTCCCCTATCATTTGCATCTTTCATTTATCTTCCCTATATATCTTTGTTTTCTCTCCCCTTGTGTAATATCTTTGTTTTACACTAATATCTTTGTTTTTCTCCCCCTTTGTCATCAATGACCACAAAGGTTCAAAATGTAGATAGGTTAGAGATTATCAATGTCAATCAATGGGGTGAGGATCATTTTTCCCAAATTTGGTCCAATCTAGATCATTTGCCAAAGATATTTAACTCGGTTTGATCCAAGGACAAGCTTCTTCACACCTCCAAATAAGGGTTATCTTGTACCATGTTGAGTTAACACTTAGAGCTCATTTTCTAGATTAAACACTAGGTTTACAAGCCCACAAACATGTCATATGCTACCACTAGATCAAAATAAGCATGGAAGCAATAGTGGTACCATACAATCATCAAATTTCATTTGATTTTCATGAATGAGCCTAATAAAATGGAGAGATGACTAGATGCACTAAACATGTCCTTAGCAAGGATGTATGCCATGCCAATCAACTTTTACCTTGGATTGCTCGAAGGAGAGGCATGTCATATAAGTGGGGGGTGCATCAACACATATTTGAGAAATCCAATATGTTCAACTCATTCCTTAGCTTGCAAAACCTTTTCTCATCCAATGGCTTGGTGAATATATCGGCAAGTTGATCTTCGGTGCCTACACTCTCAATGCAAATGTCCCCTTTTTGTTGGTGATCTCTTATGAAATGGTGGCGGACATCAATGTGCTTTGTTCTTGCATGTTGAACCGGATTGTTGGTCAACTTGATTGCACTCTCATTGTCACATAGCAATGGCACTTTCTTGAACTTGATTCCAAAATCACTCAAAGTGGCCTTCATCCAAAGTATTTGTGCACAACAACTACCGGCGGATATGTATTCGGCTTCGGCGGTTGATAATGCAACACTATTTTGCTTCTTTGATGACCATGAAACAAGTGATCTTCCCAACAATTGACATGTGCCCTGAGGTGCTCTTCCTTTCAACCTTGCATCCCGCATAATCCGAGTCGGAGTAACCAACTAGCTCAAACTTTGCTCCTTTGGGATACCACAAACCAACATTTGGTGTATGCTTCAAGTACCTCAATATTCTCTTTGTAGCCTTCAAATGACTTTCTCTTGGTGAGGCTTGAAATCTTGCACACATGCATACACTAAACATGACATCCGGCCTTGATGCGGTCACATAGAGTAGGCTTCCAATCATAGACCGATACAATTTTTGATCCACCATATTTCCACTTGCATCACTATCCAAGTTGCCATTTGTTCCCATTGGTGTGCTAATGACTTTGCTATCACTCATGCCAAACTTCTTGATCATGTCCTTGATATACTTGCCTTGACTCACAAATGTACCATTCTTCAATTGCTTGATTTGAAGACCAAGGAAGTAACTCAACTCTCCAATCATGGACATCTCAAACTCATTAGCCATCATCTTTCCAAACTCATCACAAAAGTCTTGATTGGTTGATCCAAATATGATGTCATCAACATAGATTTGCAACACAAATAGATCTTTTCCAATCTTCTTGATGAAAAGAGTGGTGTCAACCTTGCCCATCATGAACCCTTTAGAGAGTAGGAAGTCCCTCAATCTCTCATACCATGCTCTAGGTGCTTGCTTCAAGCCATACAATGCCTTCTTCAACTTGTACACATGGTCGGGCTTCTTGTCATCTTCAAAACCAGGAGGTTGCTCAACATATACTTCTTCATTGATGTAACCATTGAGAAATGCACTCTTAACATCCATTTGATAGAGCTTGATGTTGTGGGCACAAGCATAGGCTAGCAAGATTCTAATTGCTTCCAATCTAGCAACCGGGGCATATGTTTCTCCAAAGTCAAGACCTTCAACTTGTGTATAGCCTTGTGCTACCAATCTTGCTTTGTTCCTTACTACTATCCCATCTTGATCTTGCTTGTTTCTAAAGACCCATTTGGTTCCAATCACATTGTGTCCCTTTGGTCTCTCTACTAATTCCCATACTTGATTTCTTGTGAAGTTATTCAATTCTTCATGCATAGCATTCACCCAATCAACATCCTTCAATGCTTCATCTATCTTCTTTGGTTCAATGGATGACACAAATGAGAAATGCTCACAAAATGATAGCCAATCTTGATCTTGTTTGTACACCTCTTAGAAATATCACCAATGATAGTGTCCAATGGATGATCCCTTGCAACATTGGTTGGTTGGAGGATTGGAACTTGATTGCTTGCACTTGCTTGATCATTGGGTTGAGATGATGTACTAGCCACTTGATCTTGTTCATTATCATGAGAGCCACTTGCACTAGCTTGATTTGTATCATCTTGCACATTTGAGTTAGAGAGCACTTGCACTTGATCATCTTCATCATCATTCACTTGCCTAGGCCTCAATTCACCAATATCCATGTTCTTCATGGCATTTGAAAGTTGAATGCCTCTAACATCTTCCAAGTTCTCATTCTCTACTTGTGAACCCTTGGTTTCATCAAATTCAACATCATGAACTTCCTCAAGAGTACCACTATCCAAATTCCAAACTCTATATGCTTTGCTTGTAGTGGAATAACCAAGTAGGAATCCTTCATCACATTTCTTGTCAAACTTGCCCAATCTAGTGCCTTTCTTCAAGATATAGCATTTGCAACCAAAGACCCAAAAATATGCAATGTTGGGCTTTCTACCATTCAAGAGCTCATATGGTGTCTTCTCTTTCAATGGGTGACAATAGAGGCTGGTTGCTACAATAGCAAGCCGTGTTGATAGCTTCGGCCCAAAAAGATTGACTCACATTGTACTCACTAAGCATAGACCTTGCCATATCAATGAGTGTTCTATTCTTCCTCTCAACAAGGCCATTTGATTGTGGAGTGTACTTGGCCGAGAATTGATGTCTAATTCCAAATTCATCACACAACTCATCAATTCTAGTGTTCTTGAACTCACTACCATTGTCACTTCTAACTCTCTTGATGGTTGTTTCAAACTCATTGTGAATGCCCTTGACAAATGATTTGAATGTTGCAAACACATCACTTTTGTCCACTAGAAAGAATACCCATGTGTATCTAGTGTAGTCATCCACTATCACAAAGCCATATTTGTTACCACCGAATGCTAGTGTATTGTGTTGGCCCAAACAAGTCCATGTGCAATAACTCAAATGCTTTACTAGTGCTCATCATGCTTTTCTTAGGATGGGTGTTTCCAACTTGTTTGCCGGCTTGACAAGAGCTACAAAGCTTATCCTTTTCAAACACAACATCTTTCAAGCCTCTAACTAAGTCATGCTTAACCAATCTATTCAATTGTTTCATTCCAACATGACCAAGCCTTCTATGCCATAACCAACCCATGCTAGACTTAGTGAACAAGCATGTAGATAATCTAGCTTCACTAGCATTGAAATCAACCAAGTATAGATTCTCATATCTAAAGCCTTTGAAGATCAAGTTAGAGCCATCTACACTTATGATCTCTACATCATCTACCCCAAATATGCATTTGAATCCAAGATCACACAATTGAGCCACGGATAGCAAATTGAAGTTCAAGCTCTCTACTAGCAACACATTGGATATGCTCATGTCATTGGATATTGCAATCTTACCAAGCCCTTTGACCTTGCCTTTGCCATTGTCACCAAATGTGATACTATCATAACCATCATTGCCATTGGTGTTGATTGAGTTGAACATTCTTGCATCACCGGTCATGTGTTGAGTGCACCCACTATCAAGAACCCAATGCCTTCCTCTGGCTTTGTAATTGACCTACAAAAGAAGATCAATTCTTTTTAGGTACCCAAACTTGCTTGGGTCCTTGAAGGTTAGTCACTAAGCTCTTTGGTACCCAAATGACTTTCTTCTTTGAGCCCATCCATGGTTTACCAATGAACTTAGCCTTCACACCATTTGTACCCTTAGTAAGCATATAGCATGAATCAAGCTTAATGGAGGATACATTAGCATTTTTGCTCTTGTTTTGCATTCTTGCTCTTTATGACCAACTTGCTTGCAACTAGTGCAAAACCGACCATTGTTCTTCACAAAACTAGTCTTGTGAGGAGCAAAGGCCGCCTTGCCTTTCTTGGGGGTATAGCCCAATCCCTCTTTGTAGAGAGAAGCTCTTTGGCTACCCAAGCACATAAGCAAGCGGTCCTCACCACCATAGGCCTTAGCCAAAGTGTGAGTGAGCTTGTTGACCTCCTTCTTGAGATTCTCATTCTCAACCATTAGTGAGGCATCACAAGTGAAACCATCACTACTAGATGAGGTAGAAGGTAGAAGTACTACAAGAAGGGTTAGTGGGAGGAACAATGATAGGCATAGATAATGATTCATTAATTATATCACAAGTTAAACCTACATTGCAAGTTTCAACATGCTTCTTTTTATTTTGCTCATCAAGCAAAGAGGAATGAGCCTTTTCAAGCTTTTTGTGAGCTTTGCCAAGCTTCTCATTGGCTTCCTCTAGCCTCTCATGAGATGCATTGAGCTCATCAAAGGCTTGCTTAAGGGCTTTTAGTTCCTTACGCAAGCTTTTGCATTCCCTTCTCTTGATATCAAAGTGTTCTCTAGCATCTTCTAGCATGTCAAATAATTCATCCTTAGTAGGTTCATCATCATCACTATCACTATCATTTTCATTTTCATTTTCATTATCATCATCATGTTCTTCATCACTTTCATCATCACAAGTTTGTACCTTAGTGGCCTTAGCCATGAAGCATGATGAAGATTCGAAGAGAGAAGGCTTCTCATTGATAGCAATGCTTGCAAGAACCTTCTTCTTGGTGGTCTTGTCATCATCACTATCATCATCACTTGAGGAAGCATCACTATCCCAAGTGACCACATATGAACCACCCTTCTTCTTCTTGAAGGTCATCTTGTCCTTCTCTTTCTTTTCCTTCTTGTCCTTCTTCTTGTTCTTCTTCTTGTCATCATCATTGTCGCTATTGTATGGACATTGAGCAACAAGATGATCTTTGCTTCCACACTTGAAGCACCTTCTTGACTCTTCTTTGTTCTTGGATGAAGACTTCTTTCTTCTAGCATGGTAGCCCTTCTTCACCATGAACTTGCCAAATCTCTTGACAAAGAGAGCCATCTTCTCATCATCATCATCATCCCATGAATCATCTTCTTCACTAGATGTTTCTTGCTTAGCTTTGCCCTTGGATGATGTGGCCTTGAATGCCACACTCTTCTTCTTCTCATCCTTCTTCTCATCTTTCTTCTCCTTCTTTTCTTCCTTCTCATCTTCATCTCTATATGTATCATCGGTCATGATGTCTCCCAACACTTGGTTTGGTGTCATGGTGTCCAAACCACTCCTTACTAGAATAGTGACCAATGTGCCAAATCTTGAAGGTAAGCATCTCAAGAACTTGTGGGAGAAGTCCTTGTCCTTCACCTCTTCTCCAAGTGCTTTGAGATCATTGATAAGCACTTGAAGCCTATGAAACATCTCCGGCACACTCTCATCCTCCTTCATCTTGAAGCTTGCAAACTTCTCTTTGAGAATGTATGCCTTTGCACCCTTCACGGCTTGAGTGCCCTCAAATGATTCTTCCAACTTCTTCCAAGCCTCATGAGCCATCTCAATGTTCTTGATTTGCTCAAATGTTCTTTCATCCAAAGCATCATGGATGGCACTAAGAGCAATGTCATTATTTTGGAGTAGTATTTCTTCGGCAGCGGTGGGAGCCTCTTCATCTTCAATCTCAATCTTTGTCTCTACCACCTTCCAAACCTTCCTATTGATTGACTTGATATAAGTTGTCATCTTAGCCTTCCAATAGGGATAGTTGGAGCCATCAAATTGGGGTGGCTTCTTTGTGTTGTTGATTTGAGCCATTTTTACACCGAAGGTTGTTAAGCCTCAAATCACGGTGACCTCGGCTCTGATACCACTTGAAAGGTCCTAATGGCTAGAGGGGGGGTGAATAGCCTAATAAAAATTTCTACAACAACACTTAACAAAATGGTTAGACAATTATGAGGCGAAGCAAGTGTTGCGCTAGCCTACTCAAAATGCAAGCCACCTACCACAATTCTAGTTTAGATAGTATCTATTCACACAATAGCTATGACACTACCTATGTTAGTGTGCTCTCAAAGGCTAACTAAAGAGCCACACCAACCTAGCAAGCAAGCTCTCACAACTAGCTACACTAAAGAGCTTGACAACTAGTTTGCGGTAATGTAAAGAGAGTGATCAAGAAGGTTATACCGCCGTGTAGATGGAGGAACCAATCAATCACAAGGATGAATAACAATGAAGACCAATCACCTCAGAATCAATGATGAACACAATGATTTTTTACCTGAGGTTCACTTGCTTGCCGGCAAGCTAGTCCTCGTTGTGGCGATTCACTCACTTGGAGGTTCACGCGCTAATTGGCTTCACACGCCAAACCCTCAATAGGGTGCCGCACAACCAACACAAGATGAGGATCACACAAGCCATGAGCAATCCACTAGAGTACCTTTTGGCGCTCCGCTGGGAAAGGTCAAGAACCCCTCACAATCACCACGATCGGAGCCAGGAGACAATCACCACTCTCCGCTCGACGATCCTCGCTGCTCCAAGCCATCTAGGTGGCGGCAACCACCAAGAGTAACAAGTGAATCCCATAGCGAAACACGAACACCAAGTGCCTCTAGATGCAATCACTCAAGCAATGCACTTGGATTCTCTCCCAATCTCACAAAGATGATGAATCAATGATGGAGATGAGTGGGAGGGCTTTGACTAAGCTCACAAGGTTGCTATGTCAATGAACATGACCAAAGGTATGAGCTTCAACCGGCCATGGGGCTTAAATAGAAGCCCCCATGAAATAGAGCCGTTGTACCCCCTTCACTGGGCACAACGCGGGGTGATCGGACGCTTCGGTCCCGATCGACCGGACGCTGGCCCTCAGCGTCCGGTCACGTGATTCACGCCACGTGTCCCCTGCTTTAAATACTATTCATCAGATTTCAACGGTCATCTATTGACCGGATACAGCGTACAAACTGACCGGACGCTCAGCCTCCAGCGTCCGGTCATTTCCAGTAAGGTTCTAGAAATGATTTTCTTCGACCGGACGTGTCCGGTCATGCTTGACCGGACCCTACGAGCGTCCGGTCACTCAGTGACTTTTCTCTGTGCTGCCCAACAACAAGACCGGACACACCCTACCAGCGTCCGGTCATTGAGCGACCCAGCATCCGGTCGTTTGACTAACGCCAGTGTCTTCACTGTTACAACTGACCGGACACGCCGGTTCCTCAGAGACCAGCGTCCGGTCACCTTGTGACCAGCGAGACTAACTCCTTTTCACTTCTAACTTCTTCACCCTTGCTCAAATGTGCCAACCACCAAGTGTATCACCTTGTGCACATGTGTTAGCATATTTTCATAAACATTTTCAAGGGTGTTAGCATTCCACTAGATCCTAAATGCATATGCAATGAGTTAGAGCATCTAGTGGCACTTTGATAACCGCATTCAGATACAAGTTTCACCCCTCTTAATAGTATGGCTATCAATTCTAAATGTGATCACACTCTCTAAGTGTCTTGATCACCAAAACAAAATAGCTCCTATGGTTTATACCTTTGCCTTGAGCTTTTTGTTTTTCTCTTTCTTCTTTCCAAGTCCAAGCACTTGATCATCATCATGGTATCATCATCATCATGCTATGATCTTCATTTGCTTCACCACTTGGAGTGTGCTACCTATCTCATGATCACTTGATAAACTAGGTTAGCACTTAGGGTTTCATCAATTCACCAAAACCAAACTAGAGCTTTCAACACCCCCAGGCAAAACCAAACTGGGTACGGGGGCTCACTGGTGCGATAGTGTCGCGCCAGCCGTGGTGGCGTGGTAGTGTCGTGCTAGTGAGAGTGGCGTGACAGTGTCATGCCAGTGAACCCCCGTACCCAATTTGGTTTTGCCTGGGGGTGCCTCCTCATCTCACCACTGCGCCTGGCGTGATAGTCTTGTCACGTCACCTACTCCAATGGGATAGAGTTGTTGCGTCGCCTAGGCTAGCCGACAGTCATTGGCACAGTGCTCGGTCATGGCTGTTGTGCCAGCAAGCCTGGCACGACAGGCCTAGAAATAATTTTTTCCTTTTCTTGCACACTTCTTAAGACAGAAATACAATTGACACATCATACATAGCATATAACAGTTCATAGATTCCCAACATGGGTCACAAGTTCACAAATAATACATGACCAACATACCATATAACATCAACTCCACATAGTTCATACACGATGAACTTAGTTCACAAAGTCCACATAGTTCACAAGTCATTGACAAAGTCCACATAGTTCAGACAGTCCACACGACGAACAGAGTCCACCAAATGAGCACATAGTTGACATAGTTGTACCATGACCAACATAGGCAATAAAAGAAGCACAAAGTTCACAAAGCATGCTTGAGATTAAGGGTTAGGCGTTAAGGGCTCACGAGGACGACGCAGGCGACCTAGATTTGTCGGTTGGAGATTAGGAGTGCCGACGTCGGAGCGATCACAGGCATGTTGTCGCACGTTTTGTCCTTGACCTCATCGTGGGCGTTGGGATGAACTCTACACAAAATATATACAACATAGGGAGTTTGTATCGCTAGAGGACCATAAAAAATCATGTAGTACTTGATGATGACACATGCACCTGAGTTTGTGTACCCTGAAGAGCATCAGCAAGATGGGAACCCGTCTGCTCGTCTTGCTCTTAAGTTGGATCATCGATGTCATCATGACCTTCATTGCTGTCGTCTTTGTCATCAGCTCTCCAGTCTATCAATCATTGCCCTTTGGCTTGTACGGGTTTGTCATCCTTGCTATGATCCGGGAGGTGGCACTTTAACCTCTTCAGCTCACATGCAACTCAGCTTGTGAGCCATCCGTCGATAGGATGTCAACACCTTCTACAACCATGGTCATGTGAAATGAGAAGTGGTTACATATCATTCCGGGTGAGTAGGAAAATACATAGGCATAGGGGCATTACCTTGGCAGATTCTTCAAGGTATGAATTCTCGATCCCTCTTGCACGTCCAAGGTAAACTCCGGCCTCATTAGAAATGTGAGATAGCTGATTTGCCTAGAGTACATGCATAATCATCATTACCACGTACTTTTCAAGTGAAGTTGCATGAAGGCATAGTTCAAATGAAATGCTTACCATGTAGTTCTCAAGTGGTGGTCTCTCCGGCTGCACGCTCGTCCTTGTCACGACATCATAGGGGTCGTCGTCATCACTCCCTTCTTCATCTATTGGAATGCTAGACAGCAGTGGATGCACACTGATTCTGGTGGACCTGTGAAGCCACGCCAGGTACTCACGGTACTCGGTGGACAAAGACTGCGTCCCACTATCCGGTTCCACCCTCTCTCTAGCTTCCCACTGTTGCACGTACTTTTCATGCTTAACAAGCTAGTTGTTGCCGCCAAACCTTTTCCTCCTCGACACCCTGCAAGGATGATACATATTACATTTTGAGGACCTATACCAAGCATGCAATGGTGAGTCATGATATACACAAAGTCCAGCTTACTCATGCAACTGACGGGTTATCGACTCATGCTGTAGAGGGAAATTTTGTTTCCTACCAAACTGTTTCATCACTCTTTAGGGTAGGTGGTGCTCGACCACATAGTATAAGATCATTGGTACATTGGATCGCTACAGCACCTTCTCAGCCTCAACATGTGGGGTCATGTTCAACTCCCGTATGTCTCGTCTATCATATGGATCCCATTCAACCTATAACTTGTGTTACTTAGTACATGGCCTTGTTCATACTTTGGGAAGAAAAGAAATGGAAGCATCGGTGGTACAATGAACCTGATTCGGAGTTAAAACATCCAAATCATTGGAGTATTGAATGTAGCGACGTTGCGGCTGACCCCGAACCAACTTAATTGCCCTCCAAAGGTAGCATATGGGGGGCAACAATCACCATGTGTCCAAGCCTACAAAACCAAACAATTCTAAGGATGTCACATAGTGCATGCAACATATGAAACACATATACCAAATAAATGCAAGGTACTTACCGAAACTTGGCCTCTATGCACCCATCCTATAGGAATGCGCTCCCAAATCCAAATATGAAGCAAGTATGTGCAACCACCTATGTTCAAATTGGGGTTGGCTCTCCTACATCCCTCACATAGCTACCGATATAACCAAGCAAGAGTGGACGACCCCCAACTATATTGGGTGATGTTTTCCCATGGTTCATGTAGCTAGGGTACGACCACCCATGAGATAGTGTTCCTAGAAGCATTTGGAAAGAGGAAGCTTGCGACCATGTGATACAGCCAGACACGAGCATGACTCTCAACGACGTCCACCGGTGCATGGGGTGGGCACCTATTAAAGCACTACCGTAATGAGGCTAAGCTGACACCCGAGGTCTTCTTCTCCTTCTTCCCTTCTTTAGGGTGGGGTGGCCGGTGGCTGATGGCCGGTAAACTGCTCCACCATATCCTTCTAGTTCTCTGTATCTATCATGCCTGTCACTGTCGGACCATCCAAGCGAAGGCCCCAATGTAGCCAACGTCTTGCATGAGCACGGACATCTCTCTAGAGGGTAGGTGGAAGCTATGGGTCTCTGGATGCCACCTATCAATGAAGGCAGTGATGAGGGTACCATCCATGTCTAGGAGGCCAGCATTGATAGCTCGAGCTAGGCCCAGAAAACTAGCTCTGGCTCTTGATAGGTACTAGGCGTAATGCTCATCCCACTCGAGCGGTTGGTGAGTTCAGGGATGCAGTGGGACCAAGGCCTAGAAAAAAAACAACATTACAATCGATAGCAGGGTTAACACATTATAAATGGCAACAAATTATTGTGTGTAAATGACTTACCGCACCATCGTCGACCATCAAGTGCGCTTGGTGGTCCTTGTTGTAGTAGGTCTCAAGAATGGGGAAGTGCGGGTGCGCCATGCTGCAATTGTGAAAACGATGACACAACGTTAGAATATGGAAAAAGTAAATGAAACATGCTAGATGGTACAAAAACAACAAACAAATGTATGGAATATATAAGCAACACATATTTGAATCTATGTATGTACCTTTATAACCCTAGAACCACTATGACTCTCATTTCGTGTTTCTAATTTCTTTGACTTCTTATGCTTGTTATGTGTGGCAGTGGTATGACCGGTTTTGTGGCATTTGGAGCAACAAACCTGTCCTGGTGCCTCATCAAAGTCGCCAAAACCACACATGTCTTCAGCATACCCGTTCGATGCATCCATAACTCCTCAGAGCTGCTTCTTTATCCTTCTACCCTTCTTTGTCTTCAGAAGGTCCGGGTCGGGAACATAATCCAACCCATAGTACTCAGGCCATTATGTCGGATCTAGGTAAGGCTCGAAGCTCGACTCCCACACTTTGAGAGTGTTTGACATGAGGTAAAAAGGAGACATGAACTTTTCACTTTCATGGTCTAGACCCCTGCATCTGCAAGCTATAATGACATGCGAGCAAGGAACATGGAGGAGTTGTGGAATGTTACAAGAGCATTCCACTTTCTCAAGGTCCACCCTATAATTCCTACCACCGTACTTCTCACCCCCCGGGTTCATTCCTCCGGCTAACCTGATATTGCACACTAACCTCGATGGCCCAAAGGCCTCCCCCACTTGGTTGGAAGCTATCTTCTCTGAGAGATCCAAGTGTTTTCTACTGGCTCTACCCCATTTCTTTTTGGACGCCTTTGCTATGTTCCATCGATTGATAAAGTATTCATTGCACTTCCTGAACGAGTACTCCATAATACTTGACATGGGGACTACATGGATACCCTTGAACACCTTGTTGAACGATTATGAAGAATTGGTAGTCATCACGCCATATCGAAGACCATCGGGATCGAATGCAAGAGCCCACTTGTCCCTTTGAGGCATCTGATCCTGAAGCCAACTCTTTTCCCTAGCATTGAGGACCTTCTGTAACTCCGCAAGCATCTCTTCAAACTTCTCCTTGGTTCGACACCCACATAGTAACATCAACTTCTGCACTACCTCCTTTTTCTTCCGCCTTCTCCATATGTTGGCAGCAAAGTGCCTCATGCACCACCGATGCTCAAGAGGAGGGCGTCCATCTACATGCTCTTTCATAGCTATCAACAGACTATGATGCCGATCTAAGATCATGCATATGTTCCGAGATGAACGGAGCACATTCTATCTCACAAGCTTCATGAACCAACACCAATTGTGGTCGTTATCACCCTTAGCCAAAGCAAATGCTAAAGGGGCAAGTTGATTGTCTGGGTCCACTCCAACGACAATCATCAATACACCCCTGTACTTCTGTGTCAGGAATGTACCCTCAACAAGTACTAAGGGATGACAATGCTTGAAGGCTTTGCGGACTGAGCAAAACACCAAAAAATTCTCTGTAGAACATGCTTCAGAATGCCATCCACATCCATGACAATGCGACCCACATAAGGATACCACCTAAGGCCTAGATTGTAGTGTTTCATGGCACTTAGAATCCTAGGAACTTGGTTGTATGCCTCTTTCCAATTGCCCCATAGCAACTCTATAGCATGTTGCTTTGCCCGCCATGCCTTTGAGTACTTGACTCTATAACCAGTGAACCCAAATATGGTCTCGATCATGCTTGAAACTGATGTGTCAGTATCAGCCCTAACCGCGCCAACAAGACGATGACTAGGGTAACGGACTGTGTTTTGGGCATGCATACCCTTCGGCTTCGAAGATCGACACGTGTGAGGTTGCCTCACATTATGAATCTTCCACTTTTCATTTCTCTGCCTCCAAGCCCATAGACCCCATTGACATCCATTCTTGCAAAGGACCATGTACCTCTTGTTCTTGTAGAAGTGACTCACATAATACGTCCTGTGAAACCGAATGACATAATCCATCAGGAAATACTTCAGATGCTCCAATGTATCAAATACCATTCCCTTCTTAATCTCCACCTCCTCACTATCTGGTACCTCATCAGCCAACAACATCAAACCGGTGTCACATATTGCCTTGTTAACCATACTAATGTCCATGAAATTTGGTATCGAAGGTACCTCCACATGGACAGCCTTCAATTGCCTTAACTCAATGTCATTGTACTCCATTCTCAATGACCCATCAGCTGGGACTCCTATTGCATCTAGAAACCCTCCCTCACAACAATCACTTTCATACTCTCTACTAGGCTCAGACCTATACTCGTCCTCCAACACATCATCCGAAGTACTTGGCCCCGAAGTCAAGTCATCTTCGTCCATGGGGGCAACATCAACTTCGTCAATCCTCCGATCCTTGGGATATGTCATCCATATCATGTGTTCCATCTCCGTTGCCACCGTCCTCATCAAACGTTTCTTCATCGAAATCATCATTCAAGGCACCGGGCTCACATGACCTATCAACTTCTCTAACGACAACTGCATGTAACTCTTCGTCTTGGGTAAGGTTCTCTATGGGCTCCATATCCACATTATCATCCACAGCCACAACAATTGGGCTACACCCCTTCTCCACAACAACTTCCAAGCACCTAACACTACTACTCTTGACAACTTCTACGTAGTTCTTCCATTCATCCTCACATGACAAAGACATCAACACATAGTGTGCTCATTCCTTCCCATAATCAAATCGACCTCTCAATCTTAGTGGCCACCCAAATTTATCCCAGCATTGGCTAACCAAACCATCAAAGGTAGGAGGTGTACTAAAGAATTGAATATGTTCTTGCATACTTTCAAACTCCCCATTTCCTTTAACTTTGCCACCATAAAATAATCACACTAACCGATCCATCTACAAAATAGGAACGAACACATCAACAACACATGAACTACACATTTCAGAAATAAATCATATCCATTCAATAATACACTACAATAACACCAACTTCACAGTGATGTCAACAAACGCAACAAACATACCGATCTAAATACACCATGCATCAACTACCTATGTCCATACAACACCTAGTTTACGTCCAATCCACTAGCAGAGTATATCCTAAACCTAATCTACGTATCAAATACTAACAAGCAATGATAAAACCATTCACACCATCCCTAATTTCCTAACCCTAGTCATGCAACTCATGAGGCTAGAAATCAAGAAATTGAGGGAGGGAAGATCAACCTGGCGGTGTACTTGAGTCCACAGAGCAGGGAGGCCACGGACCACGCTGGGAGAAGCCTTGCCGGTGGCGCCACCGTGGCAAGGCGTTGAGATGTAGGGAGTCAGCCTGCTCCCCCTGGCGTAGCTCCCCAGCCACGCGAGGGAGAGGGAGAGAGAGGGTAGCAGGAGCAGCCACTCAATTCACCGGCGGAGCCGGCGGAGATGGCTGGGGTGGCTGGGGACATAGGGTGGCGGCGGTGGCACCCAAGCATGCGGTCGAGTGAAGGAGAGGGAGAGCGAGAGAGAGGAAGGAAAGTGGACCGGGCTAGCCAAATCCTATATGACCCCGTCATGCCAGCCCACCTGTCGTGCCTGAGTCGCTGGCGTGATAGGGCAGGCCCCACGGACCGCCATGCTAGCTCCGGTCAATGATGTGTGCCGCTATGGCTCCCCTTATCGTGCCACCCCATGTGGTGTGACAAAGTGGTGCAGTCGCTCTAGCGTGGCTGGCGCGACCAAAGGGGCTACCTTGTGCAATTTCTTTTTAGGAGCGGTTATTATTAAAATATTGATTAAAAAAGGTTTAAAATAAACCAATGAGAGCACTTAAAACCAATCAATCCTCAGCAATGGTCAGAAGCATCAATCCTTTGGCGCCAATCAATCCTCATCTTTAATGAAATTGAGCTACGGACTGGGTGACAATGCCATGCTTATCCATGTTTGTTAACAACACCTTATGTACTTTGTAGTTTGTACCTATCATTTTCTCCTGTAGTTCTGATTGAACGTAGAACTTCTTCGAGTTCCCAACTATCATAACAGGTTGAGCCACCTGTTGCCACCCTCCAAACTGGCCATGCAGTTCTAGGTCAGCTATAATCTGTGATACCTACAGTAGGTATTTCTTTGGTTCCCCCCTTTCACCACAGGTATTTACCATATTCATGGCTAATGTTGCATATTGTGAAACAGACAATACCGGACTACCAGAATGTAGGGGAGAACTTGGCACTTGGCAGCCTAATAAGGATTGGTGTAACACCCCTGGTGTGAAGCATCACTAAAACTTGATCATATCATCATCATGCATAGTAAGCATTCTTAGTAGCTAACCATGCTTTGCATCTACTAAAAACAATGTTAATTGGGTAGCAAAGCATTGCATGTGTGATGTAATGTGTTAAAAACCAAAAATCCTTTTAAGGTACTTTGTGACCTTCTAATTTTGAATTTCACCAAAATACTTGGAATTATGCCCTAATAAACTTTGAGGTGTAAAGTGTGTACTTTACACTAGTGTCAAGTGTAGGGTATGAATCCAAGTCCAAACCATTAAAATTTGAGCTCCAAACTTGAATTCAAACTTGAGTTTCAAGCACAGGCAATTTGGCGAGGCTAGGCCAGCAGATGCTTACTTTGTTTGAGAACATTCAAGGTCAGTAGGATTCCTTTCAGGACCGCATGCTTGCTAGTGAGGTGCGTCACTTTCACTACTTTGACCACATTCTACAGAAGACAGGCATCTCACCTCCACCGCCTCTAGTCCAGATAGCAGGTCCTACACCGGTTCAGCAGGTCTCTTTGGCCCCAGCTATACAATACAATGTACTTCAGGGCTAGAGCTTCCCCTAGGTGTCTCCGATCCACCCCACGACCCTTGACTTCTCCTCTCTAGCAGCTCAGGGTGTGGATTCGAGGATTACCAGCGTGTCTCAGCCTCTCCCGCTTACAGTTACTCAGAAACCGTCAGTGATCGTGGTGACTACAGCAGTTCAGACTTCTCATATAGTCTCCGCCACACACAACTAGGTGACAGGAGAGTCTTCGCAGGCAGTGTCATCCACTCTAGCTCCTATGCTACCTATAGCTCCACCTCAGACAGGCATCGGTGACACTATACCTTCTTTAGTTGCCTCATCTAACCCACAACAGCAGACAGTCCTAGTTAGTCAGCCTCCTCCACCTGCTACTTTAGAGGCTCCAGTGACAGTGATAGTGACAGTTGCAGCTACAACACCCGTCGATTAGCCAGAGAGATAGAGTTTAGATTCAGACCTTGACTATGACTAGTTCAAACTTACACCGCGCACCTCTACACCTGACACTACTGCACCTACCCCACCTCAGGACCCTTAGGTTTTGGTGCTTGACGCCAAAGGTGGAGAGGGTGAGAGTATGTGAGATAGGGGGAGAGCTTGTGAGAGGGTTTTGATATCTTTGTGTGCTACTCCCATATTTTGTTGCATGCATGTTTACATTTCCGATATGCATTGTATTATACGTGTGCTTGCATGTGTGATGTCTTGTGAGACATGTTGACTTATCAGATCATTTTATTTATATATCATGTCTCTTTGTTGCTCATTTATCATGCTTCCGCCATACTCCGATGTTAAATGAGCAATTACTTTCTTGTACCTGCACTTAATTCTTATATATTGAGTACATGTGGACTTGGTATGCATAAACTTGCTCTAACCCCTTTGCTCTTATTGCCACAAGTTCATGCAAACTAAGCAGTTGAAAACCTAAAATCTCTCTTATACACATACTCGAGGTTGTGTTGTCATCAATCACCAAAAAGGGGGAGATTGAAAGCATCTAGGCCCCTAGTTGGGTTTCGGTGATTAATGAATACACAAGATTACCATGACTAACATGTGTTTTGCAGAGGCATTATAAGTTAGGTCATGGTAATGGTGATTGATTGGGCACTTATGGTATTCATGCCCCTAACGATGGAATTCGTTTCAGTTTTCAAAGAATGGACTACAAGGTTAAGGGCAGACTAGTTCTAAGTGTCGTTTGGTGTTGAGAGACACTTGGATTAGTTGTAGGACTTTGTTTTTTCTTTGGCTATACTATAAAGGGGGGCATGGATGGGTAGCTTGACCTAGGCGTGTCTAGTGAGAAGAATGTGGTGCACATTTGTTAAATCTCGCGCTAGGTAGCTCAGAGGAAGCCCAAGATCATCGGAAGTTGGAAAGCAATTCAAAATGGCGATCGAATTGGAAGTTTGCAGCGCTGGTGGTTGCAGACAGGGTGGTGTGCACCGCCCCTTTTATATAGAGGCTGGGTACTTGGGCTCGGTCACCAGACAGGGCACCGCCCCTAGGGTGGCGGTGCCACCGCCATTTATTTCTAGAGAGGGGTGCTTAAGGGGCTTGGTCATCACCCCTAGGGTGGCGGTGCACCACCATGAGGGTGGTGGTGCCAGCCCAGCAATGGTCACTTGAAAAATAGCCGTTGGAGTGGCACCGGGCAAGGGGTGGCGGTGTGCCACCTTGCTGTCCGGTGACCCCGACTTTGCTTAGTTGGAGGGTAACGGCTAGTTTCTTGGTTGGGCCTATTTATACCCCTCCATCTCGTGTATTGAGACTCTCTTGCCCATTTGTTCAGCTAAGGAAACCATTTGGTGTGCAAGGGAGAGCAAGAGCCTAGTGGGGAGATTGAGATTTGCTAATCCAAGATTAAGGACCTCATTAGTGCATAGAGAGTAGCAAGTGTGCATCCACTCTTCTCATTAGGCTTGGTTAGGTCAAGTGAGAGTTCGTGCTTGTTACTCTTGGTGATCGCCATCACCTAGATGGCTCGGTTGTGATTGGAAGCTTGGTGATCATTCAGCGGAGCTTGTGGATGACCTAAGTAAAGGTGTGAGCGATTGTGGGTGATTCACCACGATGGACTATCGAAGAATCAGCCCATAGAGAGCACTTGATCCTTGTGCGGATCAAGGGGGAGCTACACCCTTACGCAGGTGCTCCAACGAGGACTAGTGGGGAGTGACGACTCTCTGATACCTCCAAAAAACATCGCCGCGTTCCTCTTCTTCTCTTTACCTTGAGCATTTACATTTGAGCAATTCAATTCATGTCCTTACATTCTTAGAATTGTCATGCTAGAGTAGGATTGGAACCTAGTGTGCAAAACTTTTGTGCAGTAGAACAATAGAAACACTTCTAGGTACAAGAGGGTGAAATGGACTAAGTGTAGGGCTTAATTATTGAAAGAAATTTAGAATTAGCCCAATTCACCCCTCCCCCTCCTAGGCATCTTGATCCTTTCATGGAGTTTTTCAAGTTGCTACATGGAATTGAGAGAAAATGGAAGAAGAAGAAGAAAAAGATTCAGGCTGCTACAGTATGCTGTCGAGTTGCTGCCATGGGCACCGTTGTGCTTGTTGCCGTGCTACACCCGTTCAACCAGCACCGCCAGGAGGTTCACGAAGGAGAGGGGAGTCTGCCTGGGTACCTCTCGTCGCCGGCGAGTACCCGCCAGTCAACGACCATCGCGCCACGGTCAGCGCGGGCGCGACCCCGGGACCCGTTGTCAGTGAGAGAGGGTAGAGAGGGGGCGGGTGAGAAAAGAATTTAATCCTTTTTTGTTGTTCAGAAAATGTTAAAATGAGCTGAATCTTGTTTAATTCATAACTAATTAATCAGAGCCGATAAAATTATGAAAATTTTTATGTAAGCTTGTTATCATATGCTTAATCATAGACAAATATGAGTTTGCCAAAATCAGTAATTTTGCTAGGTTCAAAAAATTACATCTTTTAATTAATAAATAGATCTTCCATGATTTTTATAGGCTAAAATAATTATCCTAAAATCATGAAACTTTGTATATATGCTTTTATGCTTAAAACTACCTTCACAAAAAGTTTGGCTCTGTTTTGATAAAAATAAATTATCCACTTAATTCAAATACCTTTTATGCACTAATAAAAGTACCAAAATGTTTTATTTAAATCATTAAATGGTTTAATGTGATTTTGATGTTGATTATGGACCTTAGAACACTAAACCCTTGCTATTCCTTGGCAATTACATTACATGATTGTGTACTCATACTTAACTTGTTAATAATAATAACAATGTTGCTTCGTGAGTAATTAACCTAATTATTTAGTGAAGGAAAGTTGTACTCAAGTTGTTTAATCTTGATAGATCAACATACTCCATGCTTAGCATCCCATTATTCTAAAGCATGCATGTTTACTTACGTTTAGTGATCGAGAGTGGATTTCTGTTGTTAAGCCAGCCCTAGAAGTGGATTTCTTGTCAGTGGGAGTTGGTTATCTTTTATGTGGTTTACGGATGTGACTGACAACCCCGACACCGAAGGCAAGCCCTAGAGCATACCCCCTTCCTTGTGTGTTTACAAGTGTTATTCACATAAGTCTTATGCTTGTTGCATTTAAGTAAATAGGAGTTGGTTGAATACCAATTGCTGCATGCCAGCCTTGTGTTTTCAATATACATCCTTGTCACCCTGTTAGTATGGTAGTTGTATGATGCTTAGCCATGCTTAGTTGATAAGAGATGAGTAATGAGTTAATGGTTCTATACTCATGATTGGTCATGAGATTTTAATGATGATCATAAATTTAATTTGAGACCGGACGGACTCTTTGCTTACGTCAAGAATGGAGTCTTGACATAGTGCCCCACTTGTATCGATTAAGGGCTGTTCATTGTACGCTTGTATGTGTTTGAGACCTTGCAGTACTGGCCACATACTCCGGTAAGTCTGATACCTTGGCTATTCCATTATGTGAAAAGACAACTGCACACTGGACGTGGGAGATGGTGAGAGTACCGTGTACGCATCCTGTGAATCCACCAGGAGCGGCGGAGGGAGATGGAGTACTGTGCTCTCGGGTAGCGCAGATCGGTTCACGTTTCGGAGGATCCGAGTGAAGGTTGATATATGTAAATCCGAGACTGTGATCTGCATGTCATGTGGTAAGGAAACCCTAGCTGGGCCTAATCGATTCGAATCGTCGTGTGCCTCGGTTATGGAGACTCGATCCTCTCCCCGCATCGTAGTTAATTAATAAAACAATGGTACTTGTGATCATGAGATGAGATGGTTAAAGAAGTGATTGATTTATATCAGGTGCAAACTGGAGACTTATAATTATTTAACTTGAGCTAAAATATTGAAAATGAGGATCATCAATCATTAGTAAGCTTTTCTGCAAAAGTTAATCTTGATTCTTGCTTCAGACTTACCTTGATTCCCCGTAAGCCTGCATATCTTTGGAGTCTTTCCTTTTCGCCGGTTAAGTCTTGTTGAGTATCTTTATACTCAGCGTTTGTTAAACCCTTGTTGCAGGAGGAGATCCAGTAGTAGAAGAGTTTGTTGTGCACCCTTGGGCAGGGTGAATCTCTCTTGTGTGTTGTTAGAGTAGTACCCGTCATGCTACCCTACTGCCTTGCCGGCTAAAGATTATGTTTTGTAATAACTTAATGAATGATTGTAAACTTATGGTTTATAAGACTTCCACTATTTACTCTGATGTAATATATTTGTATAAACTGTTGTAATACTGCAATGTAATGTGTCTTGTTCGGAAAGAAAAAAGAGGTTGATTCAAGTTTCCCGAGGACACCCGACATACTACCGGGATTGTGTGGCTTACGTGTGCAATAGTCAAAAGTCTGTGAGACAATAATAGACACATGTGGACCATATAATTTTGGTGGTTCTGCCACAGTTGGGTTATTACAGCTCATTAGCAGCATGAGGGTGTACAAAGGCAATCTGTTCCTGGGACATTTATGCTCAATTGGTTGAGGCTGCGATCTGTTCAGAGTTAATTTTTCAACAAGTGATTGTGATAGCGACAAGGTGAATCATTATCTCATCATTCCATGTTTCTTTATCATGTTGTTGTAATACCATCGTAATCTGCTAGAATGGAATGACCAAACCCAATTACCTTATTTTTCTGTTGTTTACGGCAAGCTTGTCTTGCATCAGGTCTTAGTGAGTGAGAACCCAAAGATTACTCCTAAGACTGTCTCCAACAAGCCGGACCTAAAAACAAGAGGCATTCGACGGTTTGGGTACCACACAGTGAAAGGGTCACGGACCCAAAAACTTTCCTTTTCCAACCGGCGACGCAAACGAGAAGCCGCGCGCCGCCCGCCTCGCCGCGCTCCTCCACCCGCTCGTCGGGTCTCCTTTCGTACCCATGGGTCCCCTTGCTCAGGTTGTTGTGCGGCGCCGCTACCGCTTCCATGGGGTTGCTCGCGTGAGGTCCTCAACCGGGGAGGGCAGAAGCGAGTCCGGAGGCGGAAGTGGGGGCGGCGAGGGCGCCGGTGCCGCGGCGTATTGGCTGAGCTCGGCGGTGGGGGAGAAAATGGACGAGCTTCTGTGCCGCGAAGAGAACCGGGCCCTGCTCGAGGATGCCGAGCGCCGCATTGAGCGCGCGCGCGCTGCGCTCGCCGACATCGAGCGCCTGGAGGCCACCGCGCGCCTCACCCGCGAGGAAGTTCGCCGCCTCGAGAAGTGGCTCCGGCGCGAGATCTGGCGAGGCGCGGTACCCCTTCGCGCGGACGAGTTCTTCTCCCTCCGGTCCACCCTCTTCCCTCTTCCCTTTTCCCTCCTCTTCTTCTCCCTGCTCCCTTGCTTCTCCCTCCCTTCAATCCGCGCCAAGGCAATAGCGCCGCCGAGCGCTCTCCCTTCCCCCTCTCCCCTTGCTGCCTCTCTCTCGTGGGAGATGGCCGCAGGCCGCCGAAGCCGTCGCCGGTGCTCCCCGGTCTGCACGCCGCCTTGCTTCTCTCTCTCCCTCCGCTTCGTTCTCTCCCCCTCGCTTTCTCTCTCTCTTGCGGACGGAAGGAACAGAGGAGCGCGGTGCCCCTGGGCGCGGACGAGCTCCGGCAGCGTGGAGACACAGAAGGACGGAGAGAAGACGCTTATTTGCGTCTCGTGTCGGCTCCCACTCAAAATGCGTCGCTCCTTTGCCTACTCCGTTGGAGAAGTGTTTTACGCGGATAAAACAATGTAGATAACCCATTTTAAGTTTGGGTCACGGTATACGTGATCTGTTGGAGTCAGACTAAGCTCGAGAATGTGACTTTGGAACTTTTCAACGTCTCACAAGGCTACTAGACAACTTTCTAGATGTTGGCACTGAGAAAATCATTCAGGCCATGATGTATTCATCAACCTCAAGGAGCTCGTCAGATCATAAAATGATGGATACTAGAAAGGAGATATTGACTAGGTCTTCCTTAAAAGCCTCCAGACCGATGACACCATCTTCAAGAATGTTTCTCAGTCTGTGTACTGTGCGTTCCGTGCAATCACTCTGGGTGGCGGTGGGGAGAAGGGTCAGAAGGTCGCCGAGTCGAGTGTCACGTAAGCGTCACGTTAAGCGTGTGATAGTAATAATAAAATAAATTATAGAAGTTATCGGTAATCCGCAAGACGAATTTATTAAGCCTAATTAATCTGGTATTAGCACATATTACTATAGCACAACATTGTCAAATCATGGACTAATTAGGCTTAAAAAATTCATCTCGCAAATTAGTCTCAATCTTTGTTTTTAGTTTCGTAATTAGTCTATATATAGTACTCTATACATGTATCAAATATTCAATGTGATAGAAACTAAAGTTTAGGAGACGGATATGTGTTGTTGACTTGTCTACATTCATTAATGGGTCATGACTAAGGATGAAAACGGTACGGATATTTTCTGACCGTATTTGAGACCGAATCCGTTTAAAGGGGTTCAGATCTGTTCGTATCCGAGTCCGGATATTCAACATCCGATATTGTATCCGTATCCGAATACTCAAATCGCATATTTATGTTGTCGATATCCAATTATATCCTATCCGATATGGTTGACACTATCCGTACTCGAATCCGAATCCGGACAAAAATATGAAAACAAATGTAATATTAGTGATATCCGTTCAATCCGATCCGTTTTCATCCCTAGTCATGACTATACTACGTAAACAAATATTGCTTGCTTCTACTTTGTATTTTTTTTTAATTTTTTGTTTTTAAATTCAAATGCATGATAAAACAGGTGACTTCTCTTAGCCACGCATGATAAAACAGGTGAAGTTTTGCTAAACAGTACATCAAAATAGCTCTAACTCCACCGGTGAAGTTGTTCTTGGATCTAAAGCAAAAAAAAAAAAAAAATAACACAGTTCCACTTGTGAATTGGAGTTGTGACCACGGTGAATTTGCAAAGAAGAGATAAAGAGCTTGAGACGGGGAAGGACTATTTGGTAAATCTATGTTTTACTGGTGAAGAAGAATTCTTTTTAGCTTTAGCTCTACTAGTGTAGCCGAAGCTATTTTAGTAAAATGTTTTGATGAACACTCTTCTCCTAGTAGATAAAAATGGTAAAATGACTAAAATACCCATCTCTTTTTTCTTTCTTCCTTTATTTATTTCCTTTCTCCCTCCCTGTTTCAACTTATCCTCTTTATTCGACCACCATCCGTTTCTATGATCCAAATCCGCCGACCGCTTATCCCGCTACCCCATTCCCCAGGGCTTACCCGCCGCCCCTCTCCTTCCCACCGATTTCCTTCCTCCCAGCCGGTGACTCTGGCTCTGCCCAGCTTGGTTTGAAGTCTACTGTATCTTGGGCTTGTTCAGTTGATGCACTTTTATTTGTCACATACTCACGTACCAGCAAATAAAATCCTATTTGGATTATACCTAATTGTATGAGAAAATTACGGTGGCATACCCTAAACAAAAATTCTAGATCCGCCTCTGCAAAATACGAGCATGATAAAACCCGCAAAGGAGAGATAAAAGAGTTCAAGATGTACCTCTAGCGGTGTGCCGGCATGCACTATCACTGTCAGTCAGTCCCTCGGTGGTTTAGTCTCGGACTCTTGGTGACTACGAGTTACTCCCTCCTTTCTGATGAATGGTATTTCCATTTATGACTTCAAATCAATTTATTACGAGAATACATTTCGTAATTAATCTAGTGGTATTATTTAATATCATAAATATTAATATTCTTTATCTATAATTGGCTAAATTTATAAGATACTAAAACATAACACTATGTTAGAATTACATTTTTTTCCATAAAAAGAGGACGGGCAACTCAGAATTGCACAGGGACACATGCAAACGTGACTGCGTGAATACGAGAAAGCGATAGTACTAGGCAGGAACAGGTCACCTGCAGACGAAGCAAGGGGCAGTCAATTCAATACATGAATATAAGAAGTCGCCGTCGATAAACCAAAATTTGATAGATATTGACCTTCAGGACGGGGACCACCCCGCCGCTCCGCTGATCGGTATGCAATATAATGGCCTATGGTAAGGTTTAAAACATGTATAAGAATGTCATTTTATATAAAGGTAATAAACAAAGTTGTATGGCTTTTGATATAGCTCCTGTGTGCAGAAGTGTACCGGAAGCACTTCGTAGTCTCTCCAAAATCCTATCGTGGCGACCTTAAAAAGTCATTATTCCCTCTACGAGGAACCGGTTAATAAGGGGTGGAATCCGTTCCGCTCGCTCCGCTGACAAACTTAAGAGTGTTTGGTTTGGAGAATTAACCCAAATGAGATAATATATCACGAGTTCATTTGTCGAATTCAGTGAAATAACCTCATTCCCTGTACTAGTACTAACTATTGGCTTATGAAAAAAAAGTGATGAAATGGCTATGGATCAACTCATCCATCCACAAAAAAAGGAGCTAACCCCCCCCCCCCCCCCCCCCCCCCCCCCCCCCCAAAGAAAACAAAAACAAAATCAATAGCATAGTACCTTTTTCACATTCATGATGCCTCAGATAATAATATCCGTATTTCCCTTTGCAATTTATGCTAAAAAAACATGACACAGTACGTCTTGTGCAGCTCATTGGCTACCTCATCGGGAGCCACATGCACGGGCGGTGATCCCTTGCATACTGAAACCAACTCCGGCGCACTCCGTGGCCGAGAACGGAATGAGTCACTCAGCGAGCGCTTCCACTTCTAGTGGCATGCCGCTTGCTGCTTGTACCAGCAGGGACTGCAGCAGAAGAAGAGCGTGCTGTCTCAGGAACACCAACACTTTCTTGGTGTTTCTTTGGCGTGCTGTGGCTTCGCTGATTGCTACCAAAGAACTTGCCGCTTGAAGATTTGCTTAAACCAGAATGAAAGACGCCATCGTCAGTTAAATAGCCGTTCTCCAGACTGTCCCGCATGGCCAGGTCGTCGTATTCCCAAAGTTCAGCTAGGCGCTAGGTGAAATCTAGGCGCTGACCCATTGCCTAGTGCCTAGTCGGGAGTAATCGGTCCTAGGCGTTTTCCTAGGCGTTTTGACAATATAGCCATAAATTATATATATATATTATGTATATAACTATATATATGTATATAACTACTATATATGAGTCACAGTAAGTATAAAAAGAGGGCTAGTAGACATATCTGATTCTTAGCTGACTTACTCTTGCATGTTCCTAGCTCCTGCAAACTCAGAGTAGTATATAAATAATAATAAAGAAAAAGAAAAAGAAAAAAGAAAAAGAAAGGAGGAGTAAGAAGTGGGCTGGCCTAGCCCACCAGGCGGCCCATGTGCCCGTCCCCCTCCAGGCATGGCTTATCCCAAACCCTCCACCGCTGCTCCTCTCGTTCTCTACTCTCCACCACTCGTTCCGCCTCGTCTCCCTCTCCGCGGCTCCACCCCTCCCCTCTCTCCGGATGCGCTCCTCTACTCCCCTCTCTCCAGCGCTGCTCTGCTCCAGGCGGGGCAGAGGAGGCCGGCCGGGACAAGCCTCCAGGCGGGGTCGCGGGGAGCAGGGCGACCGGCGGGGCCGGCGGGTGGAGCTTCCCTCCGGCGCGCCGTCGTAGGAGGAGAGGACGAGCGGGAGTGGCCGAGCAGCTATCTGCGACCTGGAAGGCAAGAATCGAGCGGGAGCGGACCTTTTCCCTCTTCTCCTTCCCGCGCGCATCCTTTCCCGCGCCAGACGCCATAAGCGCGCGCGCGCTTCCGCGGCGGCCAAAAATTTCGCCCGTGAGCGGGTCGTCCGCCTAGTCGCTGCTCCCGCCTAGGACTGCGACTACACCCTAGTCTACGCGGAGGGCCGTCGATTAGCGCTTAATCGCGCCTAGGCGCGCCTAGGCGAGCGCCTAGCGGAAGTATGCGTATTCCTCATCAGATCTGTTGCAGTCCTCGTCGACAGATCCTTCCATCTGCCATGCAAGTATCCACAAATATGATTACAATGGGATCCAGAGCAAAGAGTACAGTGAAGCAGCTGCATGCGTGAATCCTTTTACCTACTGTTTAGGGTCAAAAAACAAAAAGGCCATAACAATCCAAATAAAGATTTCATCTCACCTCCCCATCGATCTCCCTGTTGTCTTCTTCACTTAGGTCCTCATCACTCCCTGAATTAGGTCGAACATCAGCTTCTTCTTCCTCTTCTTCATCGCTGCCATATGCTGCTGATGACTCTTGGATCTAGCCCCAAAAAGTATTAAAGAAAATTCAAAATAGGACACTAGCCTTACAAAGAACATTGATCAGAAAAGAAAGACGAAACAGCACAGCCATGGTACAGGTAGCTGTTAGTACCTCTTTACAATGTCCATCTGACTTCTTTGGAGAACCAGATGAAGATAGAACTTGTCTGCTACTACCTTCAGCAGCATTTGTAAATGATTCATCAGCATTTCCAGCTTGACTTGTACAGCCCGGATCAGTAGGCCAGGCACTTATCCCAAAGGTGCCAAACTGCGGATTGACTGACTCTGCTCTTCCAATATTTAGAGGTCCATAAATTGGATTCCCCACAGATTTCTTATTACTGTTATCAGAACTGCATTTTCCATCTCCTCCACTGGACTCAACTGGCCAGGCCTTAGAAACAGAACCGCCGACATTAATGATAGCCATGAGCTTTCTTGAGGATCCAAGCCGTTGGATCAATTTAAACATCCCCTTGGAACTCATGGAATTAGCGACACATTGGTTTTTGTACTCTTCATTTACAATAGCAACAGTATTTGCTTCAGGATCGTATAACTGATCTCCGTTAGCTCGCCTACGGAGGCAGCTAAAGACAGTGGCATGGATCGAAGCCACACTCCGATCAACATTAGTGTTGTTGACCTTGGGAACTAGGTACTTGTCAGCTCTGCTGCAGAGGTACTCCTGGATAGTTCTAATGTTGCTGATGTATTTAACATACTTATTTTTCGTTGGGTCATGTTATGTACTTTGCACGTACAGCAAACCTCTCTGTGTGCTTACCCTCATTAGATATGTAAATCATGAAAGGTATTATCGAAGGATGTTTCCTCATTAGACCCATCTGAAATAATTAAAAGGAAATGTGGAATAAAGTGGGCATGTTAACCATGAAAGTTACAACTCCACCTTTGTTAGCAGAAGAAATGCAATATAGTGGGTCTGATACGATCTAAAAGAAAAATCAATAGCTGGAATGAAAGGAAAGAAGTGCAAATGAATAGTTTTCTGGAAGCACATACCACAAAATTAAGGCTTAAGTGAACACCCTCGACAACAACTGATTCTTTCCTATCTTCCCACGCAATAATTAATCGATCCAAACTATCAATTACCATCTCGCTCTGTGCTTTATAACCTTCAATGGCCATTTGCTTCTTCCCAATTGATTTCCCATCAACTTTTTCGGTAAGAGCCCCACTTTTCTCATAATCAATATTTGAGCTGCTTGATACGCCTGAGCGTTTTTTTGCTTTCCTCCTAGATTTTGCTTCAGCAACTGCTACTGGGTCAAGACATTCACCTGTGTGATAAGTTGATGCCCAGAGAAGAGGGTTTTCTTTCTCTTCAACAAAGCTTCGCATCATGTGACGTATCGAATCTGTGGAAACTACAGTTGTAATTCCTAACCTGCTTCCCTGTTGAGACATTAACATCTCTGTAAGGAAGAAACTAGGGGAAAAAATGAAGCTAAAATTTGCCCACAAGTGCAGTGGGCATAATCTAGTTTTGGAAAGAACATAATTTACTATTCCTAAGTCTTTCCAATACCAGCTATGGAGGAAGATTCGCGAAAAAAACAAAACCAATCAAGGGGGAACTTAATTCGCTAATAACATTGCTTTGTTCTATCCTGGTGCCACAGACTTCCATGTAGTAATAATACAGTATGTACTTCATCTGCATCTCCAGTCTATTGTTACATTCTCACAGCAATGTTCCTTGCCTGAATAGGTCCAAGACAAGTTCTAATGGAGGATGAGGAGCAAAAGGGCATACAAGAAAGTAAGGAGGTAAGGAAAATTAAAATTATTACCAGCAGCGTAGAAAGAGTAGACTTGCCACAGCCACTAGTTCCGCAAAGAAGAACTGTGATAGATTCCTTTCGTTCACGAATCCTAAGGCAAGATGAAAGAATATAAGTGACAGGGAGAATGATACAATATGAATACCTTTAAAAAGTTCCCGTTGAAATATATGTGGTCAATCTGGAGGCACTAGAATGCTTTTGGTTCTGAAAAAGTTAAGTGCAGTCTACATCAGTGACAACACAAGTATGGAAATCAGTTATGGGCATTAGCCCCTATAGCAATTGCAACGAGACAATTTGAATCTCGTTCAATCGGCAAATAGTCATAGTTTGCATAGTCATCCCTTTCAAAGAGTAACATTAATATTAATTATGCTAAGTAAACTCACCATGCTGCCGTGTTCAGAACTATCCGTCCTGAGCATCACATTCACAAATCCGATTATATTATATATGAGCTGCTGAATGTTTCACAACGACGTAATAAGCATGAACGGCGACGAAACAACAGATTGCCGCAAAATGAGGGATTTTTTTAATTATTTTCTCGGCAATTACAAACAGATGGGTAAGGAGACAGTTGAGTTGCAGTGGCAGAAGGGAGAAGGGGAAGAAAGGGGGACGAGAGAGAGTAAGAGAGTGCGGCGGACGGACCTGCAGGCGAGCATGAGATCGGCGCGATGGTTGGGGGCGACATACTTGTAGAGGGCAAGGGCGTCGAGGACGAGGTCGAGGAAGAGGTCCCCGGAAAGAAGGACGGTGGTCCGGCGCTTGTATAGCTCGAACTGGAACTGGCGGGGGCTTGTGGTCGGGGTGGCTTCGGCGACCTCGTACCTCTGCACCCGGGCGGAGGCGGCCGTGCCGCCGTGGCCCTGGTGGTCACCCCGGATGACATCGAACACCCTGCGGCTGATCTACAAGAGAAAAAGATGGAACGGAGGATCCAATCAGACAAAAGCACATGGAAGATGGGAGGTCCGGGGAGATCGGCATCGAAGGCGAAGAGGCAGAGGGCCGGACCTCGAAGGCGTGGCGTGGCTTGCATCCCATGAGCTGGAGGGTGCTGTGGAGGAGGGAGCGTGTGTATCGGAAGGAGGAGGCGTTGTCGTCAACCACCACAATGTAGAGCAGCTGTGCCGACGCCATGGGCGCCGTGGCAGGAGCCTGGAGGTCGCCGGGAGAAGGGAAGGTGGCGATGCGGTCCGGTGGCTCCCCCTTTCCCTTCTGTCGCCTGGTTCCTCCGGCCTCGGTGGGTCAGCTCTGATTGACTTGGCTCCTCGGTTTGGGCTTTTTCCCATTTTCCCTTTTCCCCTGCCGGGCCTGACACGACACGGCGCCTTACATCTCCTACAACAATTTGAATTTCGCCTCACCTCATTCATATGTGACGAATATTTTTTCAATAACTAAAGCCCCGTTTAAAATTATAAAATATTTTGGTTTTCCTATATATATTTTTATACACTTACACGTACACTATGTCTAAATACATATTAAGAGCAATGAATCTAGAAATACAAAAACATCTTATAATTTAGAATTGAGGGCGAAGTAAACATACACATACATTTTTTTAAGAAAAACTATGGAACTTGCTCCCCTAGCACTGTAATACCACCAAAAGAAGAAACAATGAGTATAGTTAGCTACTCCATCTGTCCCAGAATAAGTGTCATCTTCGCTTCTTGAGGACATCAAACTCTTTTAACTTTAACCAAATATTTATAATACATAATTAGTATTTTTATATAGACATTGAATCTATTTTCACAATAAGCCCTTGTTTAGTTGGACCCCAAAATCCAAAAAGTTGCTACAGTACCTGTCACATTGAATGTTTGCGGCCCGTGCATGGAGCATTAAATGTAGACGAAAAGAAAAACTAATTGCACAGTTTGGTGGGAAATTGCGAGACGAACGTTTTAAGCCTAATTAGTCAATGTTTGGATACTATTTGCCAAATAAAAACGAAGGTGCTACAGTAGCCCCAAAATCCAAATTTCGCGAACTAAACAAGGGCTAAACTTATTTGGAGATACAAATGGTGCTAATATTTTCTATAAATTTAGTCATAGTTAATAATGTTTGATCGGCACGGAACCCAAAACGACACTTATTTTGAGACGGAGGGAGTAGATGCTAACAAAATGAGTACCAGAGCTTACCAAAAAGACAGAAAAGGCCACGCAGGGCCAAGCCAAATAGAAATGGCTATGAAGCACTCGCAGCCGCCACACAAAAATGGAAGAGAATTACAAAGTGCAAGCCAATTCATATTACATAACGATCATTGGGGGGGAGCCAGGTGAAGTTTAACCTCACTTCTGAAAATTGCCTTCCATGATGTAACTGAGGGTGCCTTGCCATTGAAGATGTATTCATTTCTCTCCTTCCATATGCTCCAAGCACCAAGTCTCACAATGTTGATGAAATAGGGAGAGTTGAAATAGGCCCTCTACTGAATTAGCATATGGTGGAGGCTACCTTGTACATTCCATTGAATGTTGACTATGAACCATCGGGTTACACTTGTAGGGCATTCAAAGAAGAGATGCATGGCCATCTCTTCAACGTTGTTTTGGCACATGACACAGTTATATCCCTCTTTCGGGTGTTTATGACATCTTCAAAGAACACTCCGGGTGTTGAGTCTATCAACAAGGAGGAGCCAAGCAAAGAATTTTAACTGAGGCATACATTTTGATTTCTAGATCCAAAGGAATGGGGCAGGTGGGGTGATCGAGGCAAAGTGGCGTCTGTAAATGTACATCCATATATCTGTTTCATCTTGATTCGATCTGAAAGGCTCCATGGCATGACTGAAGTCTAGATATTCATTGTAGGCTACCCGGTACATTAGCAGTCTAAACAAACTAACCAAGTTATCACTGGTGATAGCTTTTTGAAGCGATAACCCTTTATCAAAGGCATAGGTGCAAAGTGTAGGGAATTGCAGGGAGAGCGGTTGTCTAGCATAATAATCTTCCCAAAGGCTGACACTATCCCCTTTACCAGCGGTTGCCACGCTCCTCTGAATTGCTGACTCAGTCAAAGTATATCATACCACCAAAAGGATCCTCGAGCTAGGGATAGATGAGGGACTTTAAGTTGATAGTAAGAACACCAAATCAAGTGTGCCTAAGGGATATCAACTTTATTATAGAACTTGTGTAGATGTTTGATCAGTAGTGCATCATTCTGCAGGTGCAGATTCTTGACTCCTAAACCACCTTCATCCTTTGGCTTAGTTACAATATCCCAAGCAGCCAAATTATATCCTTTTGCATTGATGTCTGAACCCCTCCATAAACAATTTTTCCTGAATTTATCAATGGACTCAATCGCAGCCTTGGGAAGCTTTAACGTACACATATAGTAAGTAGGCAATGATGAGATTAATGAGTTAATAAGCTGTAGACGTCCTGAGTAGGAGAGAAAGATAGAGCTTGCTGATAGCTTTCTCTCAATTCTACAGAGAAGATGCGCATAGTCTTTGACCAGTGGTTTTGTTGTATAAACATGTAAAAGGCAACTGGCCAAGAGTGCATACAAAACTCCTGTTAAGTGAGGCACTTTTGCTTTAGGAACATTGATAGGCACTAGGCAAGACTTATTAAAATTGATCTTTAAACCAATGGATTGGGCAAAGCACTGTAGAAGTGCTTTGAGGAAAAATAACTATCTTGCATCTGCCTACATGATCAAAAGAATATCATCCACATATTGAACTATGGAAAGTGATCTGTGTCCCTATTTGGAATTAGAAGTTTGAAGAGCCCTTGTTCATAAGCTTTGTTAACAATACTTCGCAAAAGATCTACAACTAGCACAAAGAGAAGTGGTGAGAGGGGGTATATAGGGTCGAGATGACGGACTAGAGGTGGGTGAATAGTCCTTTCTAAAAATTAATCGCGTCGGCTAACCGAAAGAAATATGGAATTAAAACTATCAGTCTAGCCAAAACTACACCCATTTAAGTTTACAAGCACCTTATAAAGATCCTAATTAGGCAACAAAGGTGCCGGGTTATCTAGAGTTTAGCTAACCAATTCTAGGAACAACGTCACACAAACCTATGCCGCTAGTACTTCAAGCAACGAGGAGCTCTTACACATGCTAGTAAGCAAAAGCACAAAGCCACCTAACCTCACTAGCAATGCTAAAAAACAAGGCTACACAAACCAAATTATAGAGCGCAAATTATTTATTTACACAAACTAAGCAACATGACTAACAAGGTTACCCAAACCGATTAGTCATGTAAGGGAGCTACTTCTAAGCTAGACAAGCAAGAAGGTAAGTAGCAAGCTACACAAGCTAACTAATTACAAGAACAACTACACAAGCACAATATAAATAAAGTAAATATAAGCTTGTGTAATGGGGAATGCAAACCAATAGGAAGAACAATATTGACACGATGATTTTTCTCCCCAAGTTCATGTGTTTGCCAACACGCTAGTCCCCACTGTGTCAACCGCTCACTTGGTGGTTCAACGGCCAATTGGCATCACCCGCCAAACCCACATATTGGACACCGCAAGAACCTACCCACAAGTGAGTGTAGCTCAATGACACGCTCTAGTAGTGTTGCTCTTCATGGCTCCCGTGGGGTGAGCACGGTACCCCTCACAAATCCTTCTTTGGAGCACGACACAATCTTCTTGCGTGCTTCACGATGGAGAACTCACCACCAATCCATCTAGGAGGTGGCAACTTGTCAGGATCAACGCCCTCTTAAGTGAGTATCCAAAATGATAATCCATAAGGGATTATTAAGTTGGACACATCTCTTAACAGGTCATCCTGGTACATCCACCATAAGATGTACTCAGGCCGGCCATCATCTAGGATCAGTTCAAGAGAGAGAATACATTTTATATAGCTTAACGCGTCTGGTCCTTGGTGGCCAGACGCACCACGGCATCTGCTCGCCCTGTGCGCTCTGTGCCATCCTATGAACAGTGTTAGGCGCGTGTCAGTTCACCTAGCCGAACCAGCGTTCGGTCATAGCTAGCCAGCTGCTTCGCCTCGGGCCACATAATTGGATGCGTCCGGTCATCCTGGACCCAGCATCCAATCACCTCAACTAGCAAGGCCAAGCTAGGGTTAACACATCGGATGCATCTGGTCCCTATGTCAAACGCATCTAATCACCCTGTGACCAGCGCAAACAACTTCAATTCTTCGCCAACTTCTTCTCTTTTACAAATGTGCCAACGCCACCAAGTGAATGTGTGTTAGCATTTTCACAAACATTTTTCAAGGAGTTAATCACTCAATTCAGCACGCCACTCGATCCTAGCAAAGATGCAAAGTTAGATCACCCGAGTGGCACTAGATGACCGATATGCAAACAAGTTTCGCCCTCCTCATAGTACAGCCATCTATCCAAAACCTAGGCATAAACTTCTCTATATACCTATGACTGGTGAAATGAAATGCCCTATAGGTTATACCTTTGCCCTGCGCATTCCATTTCATCTCCTCCGATGTTGATGCAACACATGCACCAACCTTGATCAACAAATGATATGATCCACTTCATATCATCACATGACCTTGTTGGTTCATCGATCTTGACCTCACTTGCTTTTCACTGTTGCCTTCATCCATCGGCGCTAAGTCTTGCTCAAGCTTCACCGCCACGTGGTCTGTAACACCCTAGTGTTAAGCATTGCATTTGGCACTTTCATTTCATGAGCACAAGCATCATCCAAGCATTCATGAGCATGAGCATATGGAATTTCATCTTATTCTTTAGATATTATCACATGTGATGTTGATTATATACATGCATATGCTTGTGATCATGTGTGACCAATGCAAGAGAAGGTTGTGAGGTCACAAAAACACCTTAGACATGTATAGGATGGCAATTAGAACAATGTTTGTATTCATGACATGGGCCAATTTTGCTTCTAAGTCCTAGTTTACTCAAAATGTCATTTTTCATGATCCTACTTTGACAAAAGTTGAACTATAGCATAGAGTGTTTGCATGGTAGTGCACCCTTAATAAAAGTTGTAGCTTATCTTATGTGGAACAAACTTTATTTAAGGGTCATGAGCTAATTAAGCGCCTAACATAGTCAAATAGGGCTTGCAAGAATCAACAAAATGTTGTTTCTAGACTTAGAAATTTTGCTAAAGTCCAAAATGCTCATTTCAGTTTCAAGTGCACCACTTTGGAGCTTTGTAACTTGCTAACCATGATGAATTAGATGCTACTCCCTAAAGCAAAGATGTAGATCTCACATAGCTCTACAACTTTCACTAATACCATTTTCACTGATTCACCATGAATTAGGAGTTACATGTGCACGAAGTCACGCTGTCAGTCACCTGATGCAGCTCTGAATCGGCCGGCGCCATGGCCGACCGACCACAGGCGGTGGCCGCCGTGTGGCTGTCATACGCCGGAGCCGAGCCCATGCCACGGTCGGGGTGGCGCTAAAGGCATCGTGGTCTCATGCTCTCTCTCGTGCTCACTCTCACTCTCCCGTCCCTCTCTCGCTCCCACACAGCGCCGAAGCAGAGGCGACCGCGTAGCGCCACCGTGGAGCTTTCGCTGGCCAAGCTCGCCACCCGCACCGCACCACCGCCCAATTCCTTGCGCCCATAGCTTGGTCGTGACCCACTCTATCTTCTCAAGCTGCACCAACGTTCGAGCCTAGGTGAGCACCTTAGAACCAATGCGCTGTCACTGCGGCCACCATTGCCGCCGTCGAGCTTGAGCTCACCGTGGCCGAGCCGCCTCGCACCTGTACTACTCTCTCTACCCTATTCCGTAGTCACTAGGGTTAGTGGTAGCTATAGCCATTGGCCTTTGGCTAATGTTGGCCATGCCAGAGGCTTAACGCCATGTCGCACCATCGTGAACTGGCCACTCCACCGCCATACATGCGGTCGTGCCTCACCGGAGTCACTACGAGCCTTAATCCTAACCCTAGATCTTTGCTAGGTCACCCTAAAGCTGTAGCCAAGCTTGTTTGAGCTTACCATGGCCGGTGATGGCCAGAGCGCCGCCATGCCTAGTCATTGTATTAGGCTCAATCACCTAGCCTAGTCAATGCGCGAGATCGAGTAGAGCACGTTGGTGACAACCCCGCCACTAGAGACCTCGTCGTCAGTGATCTTTCACCGGTCAGTGCCGCCTCTGCTCTTGTGTCGCTGACGGGTGGGACCTGTTGACCTATGGGCCCCCACTATCAGTCATAGTGGGTGCACTAGACCGGGTAACCTAGCAGCTGAGCTCAATTTGAAATTCGATTTTCTTTATTTATTATTCTAGATTTTGTAGCAAACTTCAAAAATTCATATCTAGGGCTAGGAGTGTCCAAATTGAGTGATACAAATTTTGTTGGATTATTTATGAAGTGTACTATTTGATAAAAATATGAAACCTACTATTTGGGATATTTTTCTAGGGAAATTAAATTGAGCTAGATAAGTGCTTTTAAATTTATTTCCATCTTGTAAAATGCATATCCTGAGCTAGGGAAGTGCAAAAATTGTCATTCCAATTTTATTGGTCTTATGTTAACATGATCTAGATAGGAAAAATGCTAAACCTACAATAGGTATACTTGGAATATGGTCTTCCTATTTAACTTTGATTGATTGCTAGTTTCTAGTGAAAATAAATGGGGTAAAAATACAGAACTTATGATGCTGCAAAATTTTACACATTGTTATGGTGCTAGGATGAAAGTATGAAAAATATGAAATCTATTGTTTGACACCTTTCACTAGGCTAAACTATTTTTGCTAAAATAAGCCTATGCAACTTGTCATTTTTGTAGAGATGACTATACTTATACAAATGGCATGAAATTTGTATAGTAGACATTTGGAGTCATATGCAGGCTACTGTAATTTTCTCAGAATTTATTGTGCAATTTTGATATATGTTCCTTATTTCACCTTAGTGTCCAAATAAATTAATAAAGGCATTTAAATAATTTATTTGGAATTGACCATTATGTTTTCTAAAGTGTATATGATATCTATGAACTGTTGGTACCATTGGTTGTGCCCATATTTGATTGCTTTTATGCAGTGAAATATTAATTGCTCTATAATTCAATTATAGTGACTATTTTGGATAGTTTCTGTTGTTTAAGTAAATTGCATGGGTAAAATAATGTTTGCTGTGAATCTTGTCAATAACAAAGATGTAGATAACTTACTTATCTTGCTTGTGTAAAATTTTCTTGGCAATAGGCTAAATGGTTTGAGAGTTATAACTGTTAGAAGTTGGTCTCCAGAAATGCTTATTCTCTAGAATTTCTGGATAGATCCGGTAAATTACTTTCTTTGACCTTGATAGCTATTGAATCATCTTGAGATGACTATAAGAAAGTTGTAGGAAGTTTTATAAGCTTTTTAGAAAGTCCAAAATCATAGTAATTGGTTGAGTAGAACTCCAGATATGGAAAAAATAATTAGCTATTGTTTACATTTTTGGAAATGACTAAGTCAAATTATAATTGTTTGCCTTATGTGATGCTTTTGTAGATGCTTAGGCTAATTGAGATTAGTTGTTAGTTGTAGGTTCTAAGCCTCTTACCGATGATGAACAATTTTACCTTAGGTTACTAAAACTTGGAGAGTGTATGCTTGTTGTACTATCAAAGAGATATGCACCTACTCAGTAAAGATCAACTAGAAGAAAGTTATACATCTACTTGGTCAACGAATTTTAAACTTATCATACATCTTACGGATAACCATGCTCATGCATATACACTTCATCAGGTCATCTCATCTCTTGTTCATTCATGATACTCATTTGTGCATATGCATGCAATAGGTTCTCCGGAAGGAGTGACGCTACTCGAGTTCAAACCCAAGCATCAGGAGGAGCAGCAGGTAGCCCAGGAGCAGGAGGTTTAGGCAGGAGGAGTCAATGTGGAAAATCTTCCTGAGTGTCCTGATCACCAACCTTTCTTATTTCTGAAAGGCAAGCTCCGGAGCATTCTAAGCCTCCTATGTTTTCTAAAGATCAACTTGAGTCCCTTTATATTGATGCATTAAGTACTAAGGGTTGATTAGAACCACTTGCTGCATATACTTTTCTTGTCCAGACAAATATATCTTGAATCCTATGTAGGTCTAGGATCGAATATATGCTTAGCCATACTTAGTCCGGTAGAAGTCGGGTGATTTTCTGTCACCTGCAAGATATAGGTAGATATCTGGTTACGGTTGGCTATAATTGCTATCAGAAAAATAACCATGTGTTGATGAATAAAAAGAGACCGGGTAGGATTGTGATAGAGAAGCAACAAGGCATAGAGGTCTTGGTGCCTATTTATCCCTGTCTGTGTTAGTTAAGGACCGATTCGTTGTACATCCTCATATCATGTTGAACGCATGCCTAGCACTTAGTTGGCCGAATAAGCCGTTTCAACCGTGAAGCCGACTAGCTCAACTCAGGCCAGGACCTGATAAGTGAAAGTGTGCACACTGGAGGAAGTAAGGATGTGCACGGAGCTAGTGGCGTGAGTCCAAGGGCAGGCCGAGCCTAAACTTCCTGGTAGACTAGTAGTATCCCTAAGGGTGCGGCGCTGATCGGACCCGTGACTGTACCGGAGTTATATCAAAGGTGACCCGATGCGACCCCAATGGGGGAACTATAAGTTTGTGTTAGGAATAACTCCCTAACTGGTTGGAATCGATTCGAGTCACCGTCCCTCTCGGATAGTGAGAACTTGACTGAGCAGCGGCAACATAGCATTAATTGATGGAACTTGATGGTTATGATGATGCTCAAATTAATACACCAGATATGATTACTAGTGCTTGTTAGCTTAATCAAGTGATTGCTCCAGTACAGGTGCTAATCTAGAGATGCTTAGTTAAATAGGTAGTCAATTTGATGCTAAAGATATTAAATCTCCAAGTTATGTTACTTAAGCTTTTATGCAAAATGTTGTCAAGCTAACTCCACCGATAAAGCCTTGCATACTCCTTGGTGTCATATTATATCTAGTTTACAACGGGTAAGTCTAGCTGAGTACATTCTCGTACTCAAGATTTATTCCCTCTTGTTATAGATGATATGATGTATCATGGGTACTATAAGAACTGCCTTCATCCTGCCATGGATGAGGACTAAACCATGAGGCATGGTACTCCTAAGTTATCCTCTCTGTTATGCTTTTGCTAGAAGTGGCTGTGGTACTAGCATGTATTTGAACTAAGTGTGATGTTGATGTCAAACTACTTTGCTTTTGCTATTTGAACTTGGTTTGAAATAACTATGTGAACTCCGATGTATGTGAAATACTTGTGAACCATTTGTGAACTGTGATGTAACAAGTACTTGTGTTTACACCAAAATTTGGGAAGAAGAATGCGGGAACTCGAAGCTTCTAGAATTGTGCCGATCAAGGAATCGATTGCATAAGGATCGATATCAGCTGATTCAGATGTAACACTATAATCGACTCTCTTTAAATAACGTCAGCAGATAACGATAATGAGCTACGGTTAGCATCGAGAAATACATATTGGACTCTACAAAAAAGGGAAAGATTAGGGTCCAAGTTATCTTAAATTAGGAATGTTTTATTCTATATCAAAGATTGTAGTGAGTCATACTTAAGTAGGATTCATATTTGGGCTCTGGGTATAAATATTGGACCCCGGCTATTGTAAAGGACATCCAATCGATCAAATATAAGTTATTTACTTTTTTGGCTCCGGCCAACCCTTAGGAGTAGGAGTAGAGTAGATCTCGACAAGTTCTTCAGCAAGTAGGGCTGCATCGGTCCGACCAACCTCCGGATCGTCTATAAGTACTGTCATGGTTTATACTTTGGTTTGTATGGCTGCATCGATTCAGTCAACCTCCACTGCGAACTTTAGTATAAGCTAGTTATCGACCCTTGTCTAGTTCAAGTACCGCTGCATCGATCCGATCAACCTCCATTGCTTGAACTAGATTAAGGTCAAGTTATTGGCTCTATCTAAGGGTGGCGTCCTTCAGGTAGATTCATTAAGTTACCGATCTTACTGATGTTTTCATTGTTATTAGTTTGCAGCAACATCAACTCATCCGATTGAGATCGATTTAGATCGGCCTCCTATCCTTTTAGCCCGTCGTTTGCTTTGTTACAACATGATACTGCTTACCTTGAGCGATGGTTTATGTTTCATCGGCTATTTTACTTCGATCTTGATCATGCATAGTACACGGTTAAGGCATAAATAATATTAAAGAGGTTTGTTGGTTAGTTAAATTTGGTCTATGGTTCACTATTATGGCTGTAATGATCTGGTCGATCCCCACTGATAGCACTGTAGATTGGAGGATGTTGGTTAACAGATTTGTTCCTGACTAGGTGTGACTTTAACTATTTGTTATGCCTGCATCGGCTAATAACCGATCGCCTGTGCGTTAACACCTACAGTGTGCATCCATGATTCTGTTAAGCGTGAATAGATCTATGTATTTTAAGGGTTTGATTCATTATCTTTTTCATGGCTGCATCGATCTGGCAAACCCCACTATTAGAGATAGCAGGTTAAGTCTGAGGAGACCATAGGTTTATTCATATGAAATAGTCGATTGTTCACACGCCGTAGTCCCCTTTCACCTGAATCGACTATTTCAGCCGATCTATCTGAGCCTTCACGTATAACATGTCTTTTAGAAAGCCTATCGAAGTATAGATGGTTTTATGGATTCTTCGGTTTTAGTTTGTTATTATCATCATAGCTGCCATCGATCCGGGTGAACCTCACTATTGATGGTAACAAATTAGATTTAGAGTGTTTGTAGGTCTATTTTTATTAGATAGTCGATTTGTTTGCATGCTATATCTTTTCCTGATTAGATTCATCTGATCAATGATTCATACTAGTAATATCCACCAAGCTGATGATCTCATTTACATCTATGGGCATTGTGCTTATCAACATAAAATCAATCACTACCTACGAGCTTTACTGTCCATAACAACCGATTTCTGTGCGTATCGGCTATTTGGTCGCTTTTCATGTTTGGCTGCTCTCAAAGCGGCACACTTGGAACTATCTGAGCATAGACCGACATGTTCTACCTTAAATTACTAATAAACTTTCTCTACCTTAAATTGTAGGGCAAATTGACTGGCATGCCTCGGGAGGAATACATAGGATATGATTACTAGGGCAAATTGACTACCTTAAATTACTGATAAACTTTCTCTACCTTAAATTGTAGGGCAAATTGACTTGCTGTGTGTCGATGCATTTTCACGCCAACATGCATTTTGGCATGCCCGATGGGACCCCACAATCGTCATGGTGGCTTACAACAACAATGACATCCTTATGGTACCTTATGAAGACCTACCTGATGGAGATAAAGATGTTATCAGCAAAGCTATAGAAGAATTTTAGAACAAATGTTTGTTGTCCTATACCAAGACATGTGACAATACAATTGTTCAGAAATATCCACTACCAAGAGTTCTGTTGCATGGGCAGACAGATGTAGATGAAGCTGAAGACAGGCATTTCTTCGTGGAAGCTATAAACAAATCTGTTCATGATGCCATATCGAACCATAATAAAGTCTTCTTGGACACATTCCACAACACCATGAAAAGAGGTGTTTCATGGGTTCCCAGTTGATCAGGTTAGGCTAGCTTATTATAACATTCCACATCCATCGACTTAGGGGACTAATCAAGCCAGCACTAGCCATCAAGAAGCAGCACCAGCCAGTAATGATGATATCTAGGTAGTTCAGAGCTCATGCGAGCAAGTTCAAGGTGCTACTAATAATCAGATATAGCATAATCTTGGGTCGTCAGTACAGCATGTGCAACAACCAACAGGGCAAGGTCAGAATCAAATGGTCAATTTTGGCGCATTAGGCCAAATACCATTGTCGGCTCAAAGAATAGCGCCATCAATTCAAAGGATTTGTAGAGATATAGATCCTAACATCTATAATCAGAGACTTCAAGCAGCAAGCCAGCAAATGACCCAACAGATAGAGATTCCATAAGGATATCATTATGGCACAGATTATAATACTCTTCAGATGATTCTGAATCTAGGGTACCAAGGTACCTAGAATTTTAATCCATAGATAGGTCAATAGTGTAGAGAAATCCAAATTCAAATGCTAATGAGTTGTTGCTGAGAGTGACCGAGATGATGAAGAATCAGTTTGGTTTGAAACCAAAAGGGGAGACCATCTCGTACAAATGCCCATATCCAGAATAGCACGATTTGGTTGCTCTTCCTACAAATTATAGGCTCCCAGAGTTTACCAAGTTCACTGGCCAAGATAGCATAGGTACAATAGAACGTGTCAGTCGGTATCTTACATAGTTGGACGAAGCATCCATTGAAGAGGCCCATCGAGTTCGTTTCTTCTCCTTGTCATTGTCAGGGCCGGCCTTCACTTGGTTTTTATCATTGCCAGTTAACTCCATTGCTAGTTGGGATGACCTAGAGAAGAAGTTTCATACATATTTTTACACTAGGACTAGAGAAAAGAAAATTACTGATATGACGACCATAAGGTAGAAAACTAATGAATCGGGCACCGAGTTTCTTCAGAGGTTTCGAGAGATTAGAAATTTGTGCTTTTCATTGAACTTGACTGATGATCAACTTGTTGTTTTGGTCGTTCAAGGAATGTTGCCAACATGGAGAGAGAAGCTGCTAGGACAAGAATTTGACAACTTGGGTCAGTTGGCTCAACGAGTGGCAGTGCTCAATAGCCAATTTCAGAATATGCGAAGAGACACCCGATTCTAGAAAAGTACCATAATGGCCGAAGCCTATAATCCATATTTAGTCGATGATGACTATGAGGACGACGAAGAAGAAGTGGTTGCTATGGTCGAATGGAATTAGGGTAATAAGATAGTAATGGTGTCAAATCCTTAGGGAAGAGGAGTTGAAGAGAGCTACGATTTCAATGTTATAAAGTCAGACAAACTCTTTGATTTCTTGCTTGAGAAAGGACAGATCAAGTTGCCCGATAATCATGTTATGTTGCCTCCCGATCAGTTAAAGAATAAGAAGTTCTGCAAATTTCACAATGCCACTTCTCATTCTACTAATGAGTGTAGAGTTTTCCGACAGCATATACAGAGGGCTATTCAACAAGGAATGCTCAAATTTGATACGCCTCGAAAGATGAAAGTTGATGATAATCCTTTCCCTAGAGATCAGAACATGGTTGATGCTAGACTGCTCAAAGGGAAGACTAAAGTCCTAACATCAGTTAGATCAAAAGAAACTCGAACAGTCGATCCCGAGATGCAAATATTGGCTGAAGAATACAGAGAAATTAGAAAGTGTCGTGACCAACAAAAGAGCCAATATGAGTAGGGACAAACATCAAAGGAAGGGGTGACAAGGCCGCGTGTTACATCTTGAATTTTGTTGAATAAATGGCAGTGGCAGAAGGAAAAGGATTATCAGCATTGGTTAGAAGAGCAAGAATACCAGCATCAACAAGAGAAAGAGGTATGAAAGAAAGCAAGCTGAATCACATTGGAATTGTCCTTTCTTTAGACATTACTGGACACAAAGGTTTGAAATTGCCTACCAGAAATAATTGTCCAGAATGCAGCGAGTAATATTGGGAGTTCAGACAATCTGAAGCCAACCGCCGGTCTATCCATGCTTAAGATGAGTACCATCATAATAACATGGATCATCGTCTAAAAAATAAAAGTGTTCATGATCGGCTAGGAAAACGAGTTGTTGATCAAAACTGGGCTGATTATGAAGAAAAATATGTTTGGCAGGAAGGCCAATGATGTCCAGGAGGTCTAACAAGAAGCTAGAAAAGAAGAGTGCAACAGCTAAGAAGTAGAGAACTGGAATAGGCTCAAGCATCTGGTAGACCTCAAGTATGGCGTGCTAAGCAAATAACCGATAGAAAGCAACCATCGGCTAATATTCAAATGGCTTTTCTGTTGCCATCATAATTCAGAGCTCCAATAGATCAAGAAGTTTACTCAGATTTTGATGAATTAGAGTATGAAGAAATAGTTGCCAAGTTGACAGTTATACAGTAGGTTATATTCGATAAGCCAGTCAAGCACTAGCACTTGAAGGCTTTATATGTAAAAGGTTTTGTTGATGGGAAGCCGATGAACAAGATGTTGGTGGATGGAGGTGCTTCTATCAATCTTATGCCTTACACCATTTTTCATAAACTTGGCAAGGGATCAGGAGATCTGATTGAGACCGACATGATGCTTAAGGACTTTGGGGGTAATGCATCTAAGATCCGGGGGGCAATGAACATCGAACTAACAATCGGGAGTAAGATTCTGCTCACCACATTCTTCACCATCGATGGGAAAGGGTCATATAGTTTACTCATTGGTCGTGATTGGATTCATGCAAACTGTTGTGTGCCATCAACCATACATCAGTGTTTGATTCAATGGCATGGAGATGATGTTGAGCTAGTTCATGCTGATGAATCTGTGAGTATCGCAACAGTCAATCCAGTATACTGGGAGCTAGAAGACTTTGAATGCTTTTCTAATAAGTTGTGGGAAGAAGGCTTCAATAAGATCAGTAATGAAGGCCAACAGCCGATTCAGGCAATCGGCTCTGAGAGTTTGTTTTAATGGATAATCATGGCTTCGTGTTGGTCGATGAATTAAGGGAAATAAACATTGGTCATGAATATAAGGCTAGACCAATGTATGTAAGCGCTAAATCGGATCCTGAGTACAAGCCAGAGTTGATAAATTTATTAGAGGTTGTTCTGCTTGAAGAGATGCTTGGCTTAGATTAATCGATTGCTTAATCTTTGGTCTGAAAAGTTCTGGTGCAACCTATCAATAATAGTCGATAAAAATGTTTAAAGGGATATTATCCTAGCATTTGATCAACACTTGACAACCGATTCGTTTAGTCATCGACTCTAATAGCCGATACTAGAAAGGTATCACCTTTAGTTCAATATAAACCTAAAGATGTAAGAGTCGATATGATTTGTATCGCCTATAGAGCAAAAGCGAAAAACAAAGACAATCATGGCATATATAAGGACATTGCACTGAGACACTGTCATGGAAGAGTAGAAGATTTTATTCATTGGTTTGCCCTAAATACAAACTAATCAAAGATGTTGTTCACCACATCTTGAGCGGTTGTGATGTCCACAATGGCCCCACTACGATGACAAACTCTTCGATCAGATCCTCATGCGCCTCGCAGCCATCACCCATTAGAAAGCCAGTCTCCATGGCGTGGAGCTCATACCTAGTCTGAACTTGCACCATGACCAGCACCACCAATGCGCCATGACAAATGCCGTGAAGTGCGATCTCTTGGATGCGTGCTAGAACGTCCTGGAGGCGGGCGTTGATGAGGGGGCCCTGAGCGTTGACGGCATCCATAGCCACGTTCATCGCCAGTTGAAGGGACTCCAACTGCACTATCTAGGCTGGTGATCATAGAAACATGAGAGTTATCAATATAGAGACAATGGAGATCAGAATAAAAATGTTCCTAGAATTTATCTTACCCGCCACCATGGCATCGAACTCGGCTAGCCCTGCCTGAATGACACTGGCCTCTTCTTTGGTGGCATGAAGGGTAGATTGAGAGACCCCAAGGTGGATCTCGAGCTAGCCATTTTCCCGAGTTGCCTCAGAATAATGGTCATGGGCCGCCCTCCACTCTTGAAGGAAATGACGGGCATCATCGCCGTTGTACGAGTCAGAAGAATCCGATGACGAGGCCGGCGCGGAAGATGCAGCATCAGAGGGCCTACTGACCCTGGGGAGAGGACGAAGACTATCATTCAGGATGAACCTATAATCAAGTTAGAAAAGTTCATCACCATGAATAGAAGATATCAATCTCACCTCATGCATCGCAAGCGCTGGTTCTCTGGCATATCCTCCTCCAGAATCTCATCTGCCACACGTTTGCTGTGGTTGTCCTCACCGGCCATGTAGTTTGGTTGGATCTACAAGAAGGGGGAAGAAAACTGCTATAGAATTAGCAAGGGCGGAGAAGTGCGAAGGAATAGGAACAGTTGCGAGTGCAGATGTGTTCGAGGCTGGAGCCCTCGGCTAGTATTTGAAGCCACGGAGCGAGGAGGTGGACGCCTTAGGATGAGCAAAAGGCAACCACAATTAATAGAAGGCGAAGCGCCACTTCACTAATGCCAAAGAGAATATGTTGTTTGATGACTAAGGACAGAAGATCGAGGGGTTCTCTTAATAAAGGCCATGTTTTTAGACTTAATCAGATCGAGGATAGAAATATGGAATCAGCTATTTTCAAATTGGCTCTTTAGCCAAAACAAGAAATACAATGAGGGGACAAAAAGTATGGTTATCATTGATTCTATGCAAGATGCACGTTAATATACAAATTACAAGTCTAGAACATCCTGGATTGCTTTCAGTACTTCTAGCTGGATAGTATCAACTTCTACAATTTGTTGCTTGTCCTCTTCGAATGATCTAGGAATGTCCTCAAGGCTGCTGTGGATGACCCTACCTTCTCTGACCCTGGCCAGTAGTTCTTGTTTCTTTTGCTTAATGGCATTGGGTATTTGAGCCAGGTTGGACTTGTGGTGATCAATGGTAGCTTTCACCTTCTCTAGTTCCTTCTCAAGTTCTGCATGCCTGATTTCCAATTGGGTTAGCTCTGGATCGATCCTAAGGGAGGAGTTCTTCAAATCATCGATCAGCTGTGTCAGCTCTTTGGCCTCTTGCATGTTGGAGGTCCTCTTGGCCAATAAAGCTTTATGGTTGGATAGATTCCTCTGGGCCTTTTTCACCTTTGGGACTTGATCTTCAATAATGGATAAAGGTGACATGACACTAGAAAGAACTAGAGATGGATTATCCTTAATAGCTAAGAAGATACTTTGCATTAAATCAGTGTCTTGAACCAAATCGGCTATATTCTTCTCAAACATCGGTAGTATATCCCTTAGCCGATTCCTGGTATCTTCTGGCAAAGCCTCCTTAGAGGAGATGGCTGATGAGCTGATTTCATCTTCATCTAGATACTCCTCATGATTGAAAGAATAGCTCAGAGCTAGAAGAGTGTCTGCCTACATTTAAAAGAATCTTGATTAGGAGGATTGGATCAATTTATGATGAAATGAACGGTGAAATGGATACAATACCTTTTCTGTGGTAGCCTCTATCTAAAGAAGAGGAACAACTGATGATGCACCAATAATATCTGGTTGAATCAGCTCTAAACTCTCAACATTAACATCCACAAACATCAGGGAAGATTTTTAGTTCATGTTTGTTGTAGAGAAATAGGCTAAGCATATGACTTTCTTACCATCAGTTGTGTGCTGGACTAGTGAATCGATACTTTGAATGTTAGCAACAGCAGGATCATTTTCAATAAGGAGACTATCAGACTCCTGCTCTTGCATAGGTGTTTCCTCAGGAAGTATCTGGCATGGTAAGAAGTCAGATGAAGAATAAAAGTTGAATAGAATCAAGAATTTTTTGAGAAAATACTTCGGCAGCATCAAGGATAAGATGGAAGGACTCACATCTTCTGCCAATTTGGGAACATCTGTTGTTTCAACCAAAATCGACTCTTCTCGGGGATCAGTCAATGAAGTTCTAGTTGATGCCGAATCGAACACCTAGGACAATAGCTCCACACCCAGAACCAATTGGGATGCAATGGTTGATAACTATGAGGAAAGGGGATCAGAAGTTGAACATCATTTATAAAAAAGATGAATTGTTTACTTGAGCAGCTGATGGTCTTGTTCTATGGAATCTTTTCCAAGTAATGGCTTTCTGGGTTGCCTCTTGGACCGCCTTGCGCTTTGAAGATTGATATGTCACGATCGTGGGGGCAGCATGAGTTTTCATCAATTTCTTCAGTGAAGGTGTGGCCGATCCTATTCTTGAAACTGGGTAGGGTGGCTAATAATCTATAGGACGCCCCTTCCTATCCAACCTCAGAGGATCAAATTTAGTGTCCTGAAAGGGTCAGTTAGAACAGTTGGCAAAAGAATTCATCGAACAATTTTCTTAAAAAGAAATGGCAAGTTACCTCTCCATTAGAAGCAAATTCCCTATCTAGAGCTATACACAAAGGGTGGACCAACCCATAGAAAAGATGGGAGTGCCGTTCTTGGGACCAGAAGTTGAAGAGAGTGGAAGAGAAGCTGACTCTGATCTAGTCATACAAGTAGAGGGAAAGAAGATCCGATCCCAGTTGGAAAACTCTGGAGGCTTCTAGTACTTCACTAATACCTTCTCTTTGCCTCAATATATTCTTGAAGAAAAGTTGAGGAGGTAATGGACCAACATCAAACTGATGAGCTACAAAAGAGGGGTTGTAAAACTCATAGGTTGGAAGGTTGCCTAGGAGGAAGGAGCCTATAGCCATTTTACCACGACCATGATAAAATTCGGCTAGAAGGGCATAGGGCTTGATGAAGGAATTGAAGATTGCAGCCGCTGTCTTGTCCAAATAGCCTGATTCAAATTGAAATTTGAATAGAAAGATCAACTCATTGTTCTCATCCTCATCATAGGGTAACCAAGTCAGGATATCTACATCAAACCCTCTATAAAACTTTTTGAAGAGGTGGCCAACATCGACAGCAATTGTTATGGCCGATGCAGCTTCACCATAACTCATGCACTGATGGGTTCTTCCATCTTTGCCTCTATATTCCTCATCAAAGTTGGAAGAAGGAAACCTTAGGTTTCTAAAATCAGGCCTTACCATCTTATGCATATACAGGTTCAGCTATAATTGTATCAACCGCCAAGGGCCACTAATAGTATGCACTGGTTCATTCTTCAGTAACTGGGTAGCTACTTGGTGCATCAGATAGTAAGTCGCTCCTAATAAATACTTTCTAAGAGGGATATCCTTGCCTACTGCCAGATACTTTGCCATAAGCTTATGATTGTAAGTTGGACCACAAGATGACTCACAGAAGATGAATCTCTCCAACCACATATTTAGAAAGGCCACATATTCCCTTTCACTAACATTTGATTCGTCTCCAATATGATTTAGAATGTAGCTTGCCCATCCTATGCAGTCTGATATTTTGGCTAATTTCTTAGATCCAGCACTTAAGAAGTCATAAGGCTACATTGATCCTGTTATTCTAAGGTCGGTTAGCATATAAACATCGGCCAAAGTGATTGTCATTGGGCCGTGACAAAAAACGAAAGCATTCAGGGTGTTGGACCAAAAATAAGATGCAGAAATCAGGAGTGAATCATTTCTCTCCATCCTAGACAATGAAAGTGTCAAACATTGATCCAGATCATAAAGCTCCCAATCTCCATCCTTTTCCTCAGACACCCTACGAAACCAGTCTCTCCATCCCTTAGGCATTTTGGGCCAATTTCTGAAAGGGGTTTTGGTGTTCCAGGAGGATGAATCCACTGCATATTGTTTGAAGGGGATTTGGTTGGTTTCTTGATGGATAAAATCAGATGGATCGGGGTCACCCATAGGCCCAAGAAAATAAACATTAGAAGCAATAGCTGATGGAATCAAGATTTTATTCATCATCTCCTAGAAATCGGGTGAAATAAATTTGAGAACAAATGAAATACAGGGTAGCGACCGATACTTTGAGAACGGGAACTAGAAAGCATACCTTAGGGACATGGTCGCTGGTCGCCATTACAGCTGAGATAGATTTTAATCTGAGGAAGACCACTTGAATAAAAGCTTGATAGGGCAGAAGATTTGTTAGGTTTGAAGCCTTAGTGAAAGAGGCATCAGCTGTTAAGATTTTGCTCGAGAAAGAAGGGGAAAGCAAATAGGCCGAGTAAGTTGGGAAAGATACTATTGGGATATTATATAAGGCTCAGACTGTGAAGTCAAGAGTCATGCATATATCTCAGAACAAAACGGTTGCGGCGTGATAAACGGATAAATAGGAATTTTGGAATAAAATCATTTTATCCCAAAATTGGTGGCATGTGTTTACACCAAAATTTGGAAAGAAGAATGTGGGAACTTGAAGCTTCCAGAATTGTGCAGATCAAGGAAACAATTGCATAAGGATCGATATCAGCTGATTTAGATGCAACACTGGAATCGGCTCTCTTTGAATAACGTCAGCAGATAACAATAATGAGCTACAGATAACAATAATGAGCTACGGTTGGCGTCGGGAAATACATATTTGACTCTACAAAAAAGGGAAAGATTTGGGTCCAAGTTATCTTAAACTAGGAATGTTTTATTCTATACCAAAGATTGTAATGAGTCGTACTTAAGTAGGATTCATGTTTAGGCTCTAGATATAAATATTGGACCTCGGCTATTATAAAGGACATCCAATCAATCAAATACAAGTTATTTACTTATTCAGCTCTGGCCAACCCTTAGGAGTAGGAGTAGAGTAGATCTCGACGAGTTCTTCAGCAAGCAGGGCTGCATCGGTCTAGCCGACCTTCGGTTTGTTTGTTAGTATCATCATGGTTTATACTTTGGTTTGTACGGCTGCATCGATCTGGTCGACCACCACTGTAAACTTTAGTATAAGCTAGTTATCGACTCTTATCTAGTTCAAGTACAGCTACATTGATCTGGTCGACCTCCACTCGAACTAGATTAAGGTCAAGTTATCGGCTCTATCTAAGGGTGGTGTCTTTCGGGTAGATTCATTAAGTTACCGATCTTGCTGATATTTTCATTGTTATAAGTTTGCAACAACATCAACTCGCCCGATCAAGATTGATTTAGATCGGCCTCATATCCTTTTAGTCCATCATTCACTTTGTTACAACACGATATTGCTTACCATGAGCGACGGTTTATGTTTCATCAGCTGTTTTACTTTGATCTTGATCGTGCATAGTATGCGGTTAAGGCATGAATAATCTTGAAGAGGTCTGCTGGTTAGTTTAATTTGATCTACGGTTTACTATTATGGCTGTAATGATCTTGTCGATCCCCACTAATAGCACTATAGATTGGAGGATGTTGGTTAGTAGATCTGTTCCTGATTAGGCATGACTTTAACTGTTTGCTACGCCTGCATCGGCTAAATAGCCGATTGCCTATGCGTTAACGCCTACATTGTGCGTCCATGATTCTGTTAAGCGTGAATAGATCTATGTACTTCAAGGGTTTAATTCGTTGTCTTTTTCATAGCTGCATCGATCCGATCAAACACCATTGTTAGAGATAGCAAGTTAAGTCTGAGAAGTCCACATGTTTGTTCATGTGAAATAGTCGATTGTTCACACGTTGTAGTCCCCTTTCACCTGAATCGGCTATTTCAGCCAATTTATCTGAGCCTTCACATATATCATGTCTTTTAGAAAGCCTATCAAAGTATAGATGGTTTTATGGATTCTTCGGTTTTAGTTTGTTATTATCATCATAGCTGTCATCGATCCGGTCGAACCTCACTGTCGATGGTAACAGATTAGATTCAGAGCGTTTGTAGGTCTATTTGTATTAGATACTTGATTTGTTTGCATGCTATATCTTTTCCTAATTAGATTCATCAGCTCAATGATTCATACTGGTAAAATCCACCTAGCTGATGATCTCATTTGTGTCTGCGGGCATTGTGCTTATCAACATAAAATCAACCGCTACCTACGAGCTTTACTGTCTGTAACAGTCAATTTCTATGCGTATCGGCTATTTGGTTGCTTTTCATGTCTGGCTGCTCCTGAAGCGGCACACTTGGAACTGTTTGGGCACAGACCGACATGTTCCGCCTTAAATTACTGATAAACTTTCTCTCCTTGTCAATTGTAGGGTCAAATTGACTGGCAGGCCTCAGGAGGAATACACAGGATCGACTAACCCTGCGTTGAAGCCAAACGGATCTCCAACTCCATCAAGCAGATCCTTCCAGCTTGCTGTGTGTCGACGCATTTTCACACGACAACTTGTTATGTCGAATCATGTATGATCTTGGCTTGTATGTTGGTTGGTTTGAGATCCTTCATGATTTCATCGGACCACTGGATTTATATAGGCTCAAGTATGATAGTTTGATCGTTTTGGTGATTGCTATTGTACCTATGCTCTTATAAATTGGACGGTTCTATTATAGCTAGTATCGGAGCAAGGTTCAACACTAAACTTGTCATATGGGTATTTAAAACAAAGGTTTTGTTTTATAAAATCAGTTTGACAACTTATAGCTATATATACAAGTATGTTAAAATCTAAATTTTAAATTTAGATTATGCCAGTGGTCATATCCTTTATGCCTAGTTAAGGACTATTAGGTGGCTAAATAAGTACTAACATGGGGGTTTTAATTTCGTCGCCCATACGGCATGCTATTGTACGGATGCCATTCACTTGAGTGGTAATGTATGGATCAATTGCTTCTACGCCCAAGGTAAGAGTGGCAAGACTGCAAGGGTGAGCGTGCGGTCTAAGGGGAGAGGTAGCTTTGGTACTACAGTATATATATGTCCCATATATATACTAAGATATTTAATTGTGGGTTAGGTTTGATATGGCTGTAGATGCATATTTATATGTATGAATGGCATGTATTTATTTTCAGGTAGCTTTGATACGGAAGTATATGTATGAGTATATATATGGAAGTATTTAGTTGCAACCTAAAGCCCAGATTTACATTTTGGCATATATAATTGTTGGGTTGGGCTTAAATGAAATTCTTGTGCAGGTACACAAACAACAAAATGTGTAGCCCGATTAGTTACATATATGGAGAGAACATATGTATGCCACCATGTATGTCATTAGAATTTTAAATTTTTCCTAAGATTCGTGAGGATGTACGAAACATGCATGCATCATGTTCACTCATGCGTTTACATTTTTGCATTCCTCCCTCCCTTATAATTGCTTACCCCATTCATTAAATTTTTTCTCACATATTATATCCTCTCACAAGAGTTGTACACTTTGCTACAGATGGTAACACGAGGAGCCCCGCCTCACAGTGACATGTTCCTAGCTATGTTTGGCACTCCTACCTTACTGTGGAGGGTGCTAAACTCAGTTGGATACGCTGAGCCACCCCGCTACTTCTAGAGGGAAGTGGCAGCTAAGGGGCTGCCATGGTATGATGTGCGGGTGACCATTCTAGCCGGTGCAGACAATCCATAGTGGCAAGGTTGGAGTATTGAGTTAGATGGGTAGTCTCCTTGGGAAGGTCCCCAAGTGGTAGCTTTGGAGGCACTGAGTGAGATATGTCAGGAGTTTGGTGATGAGCTCGTCAACGGTCCAGCCAGAACCTTTCCCCAGGTGGATCCATTGTTGACCGCTTGGATATAGCCAGGTGGCAATGCACTAGTGAGAGACCATGATGAGCAAGCATAGAGCTCTAGTGCTGCTATGAGTGCTATGTTCGCTGTCCTAAAGTTGTTCTACTCCCACCAAGACAGCTACATCAGCTGCATGCTGGAGTTCCAACAAGCATAGACCCCATAATGCTAGCTGCGAGGGCATGTGCGTAGGCATCAGAGGGCAGCTAGAGAGGCTCAACAGGAAACTGATAATGCTATTACAACTTTGGAAGCTCGCCGGGTTCAGATGGTGAATGCTGTTTCAGAAAGAGATTTAGCTAGGGCAAAGATACAGGACGTCCATGCTGAGAGGGATGAGGTTATTCACCTTGCTGAGGCTAGGGAGGTAGCTAGAATCTAGACTATGTTTTAGGCTACTAGGCAGGCAATGGAGTTTGATCACAGAGAGTAGGAACTCATACACTGGATTGAGGAGCTTCAGCTGGATGTTCATCCTCTCAACAACATGGTGAACACAATTCTTCCTCCAGCTCTAGCGGCGGAAGAAGATCCCAATGTGTTGATTGCTAAGGATGATGGCATGGAGGTGGACGCTGAGGCTAAGCTGAGGAGGAGGAGGAGGTCAAGCCTTTTGAGGACAACCATGGTGATGATGTTTCCAACATCAATAGCGACCACTCCGAGGCGTAGCTTAGCTATAGTACCTAGCTAGATGCACTAGCTCTCTATCTTCTATCCTTTATGTAATCTTGGGTATGAAATGGATGAGTGGCCATGGAGTTCTCATTAACACTTTGACTAGAACCATCGTGTTGAGGGAACCCTAGAGTAACAATGCTTTCCTAGTGCCACTTCGTAGGAGTTTTGATCTCCAAAACTTAGCCTATGCTATTCACACCATAGTATGATGTGGCAGCTAAGGGGCAGCCATGGTATGATGTGTGGGTGACCATTCTAGCCCATGTAGACAATCCATAGTGGCAAGGTTGGAGTATTGAGTCAGGTGGGTAGTCTCCTTGGGAAGGTCCCCAAGTGGTAGCTTTGGAGGCACTGAGTGAGATCTGTCAGGAGTTTGGTGATGAGCTCGTCAACGGTCCAGCCAGAACCTTTCCCTAGGTGGATCCATCGGTGACCGCTTGGATGCAGCCAGGCGACAATGCACTAGTGAGAGACCATGATGAGCGAGCACAAAGCTCTAGTGCTACTATGAGTGCTATGTTCACTGTCCTAAAAATGTTCTACTCCCACCAAGACAGCTACGTCAACTGCATGCTGGAGCTCGAACGAGCATAGGCCACACAACGCTAGCTGTGAGGGCATGTGCGCAGGCATCGGATGGTAGCTAGATAGGCTCAATAGGAAACTAATAATGCTATTACAGCTTTGGAAGCTCACCGAGTTCAGATGGTGAATGCTGTTTTAGAAAGAGATTTAGCTAGGGCAAAGATACAGGACGTCTATGCTGAGAGGGATGAGGTTATTCACCTTGCTGAGGCTAGGGAGGTAGCTAGAATGTGGACTATGTTTTAGGCCCCGTTTGGCATGGCTTCGACTCTGGGTGGAGCTGCTCCACTCCAGAACTCCAGGTGGAGCCAGCTCTGGGTGGAGTTGGAATTGTCTGATGGAGGTGTTTGGCTGGGCGGGTGTCCTTATCTCCAAAAAAGAGGAGTTTGAGGGTAGATTGTCATTCTTGCCCTGCTTATGTGGGTCCCATTGTCAGTGACTGCATTGTGTGGCGTTGGCCATTTGGAAGGGAGGAGCCATCACATCCGCGTCACGTTCTCATGCCGTCGGCCATCGGGAAGGGGAGAGCCGCTGTGTCCATGCGGCCCCTGCACCGCCGGCCATCGGGAAGGGGGAGCCATCGCGTCCGCATCATGTTCATGTGGGATCTGCGTCATCAGGCATCGGGCCTGTGCGCATCCGCATCATGTTCTCGCACCATCGGCCATCGGGAAGGGGAGAGCCGCTGCGTCCATGTGGCCCCTGCGCCGCCGGCCATTGGGAAGGGGGAGCCACCGCATCCGCATCATGTCCACGCGGGATTTGCATCACCGGGCATCGGGCTTGTGCACCAGCCGGTGAGCTCGGAGGAGCCACTCCCATGCTGTGCTCACCGGAGGGAGACGGGTGGGTAGCCATAGTCGCTAGAGGGGAGACGGACGACCACGCTCGATGGGAGGGAAACGACCGTAGAGGAGCTTAGGTGCGAGGGGGAGGGCTTGGTCGCAGAGGAGCTCAGCGGCCACCCATGGCGGTGTGGGAGGAAGATGGCGGCGTGGGAGGGAGAGAGTCACTATGCAGGGGGCTCGGGAGAAATAGAATCGAACCATTTTTCTATGTAACCAGTGGCAGTGGTGGGTAATTTGCCACCAACTCCACGAGGAGGTTCATATTGAGTGGTTTTGGAGCTACAAAAGAGGTGCTCCAAAACACCACCTCCATTTGTACTACAGTTCCATGGAGTTGGCAGCTCCATAGAGTTTCGGAGTTGGGGTTGAAAGGATCAAGATGCCCAAGAGGGGGGGTGAATTGGGCTAATTCTAAATTTCTTTCAATAATTAAGTCCTATGGTTAGCCCAATTAACCCCTTGTGCCTAGAAAGTGTTTCTAATTGTTCTACCATACAAAAGACTTGCAACCTAAGTTCCAATCCTACTCTAGCATGGCAATTCTAAGAATGTAATGACATGAATTGATTTGCGCAAAGTAAATGCTCAAAGTAAATAGAGACGAAAGAACGCGGCGATGTTTTACCAAGGTATCAGAGAGTCACCACTCCCCACTAGTCCTCATTGGAGCACCTGCGCAAGGGTGTAGCTCCCCCTTGATCCATGCAAGGATCAAGTGCTCTCTACGGGTTGATTCTTCGACACTCCATCGTAGTGAATCACCCACAACCACTCACAACTTGAGTTGGGTCACCCACAAGCTCCGCTAGGTGATCACTGAACTCCCAATTACTACCAAGCCATCTAGGTGATGGCGATCACCAAGAGTAACAAGCATGAACTCTCACTTGACCATGAGAAGCCTAATGAGAAGTTGGATGTACACTTTGCTACTCTTGATCTTCACTAATGAGGTCTCTCTTTGGATTCTCAAATCTCAATCACCTCACTAGGACCTTGCTCTTCTTGGCACTCTTTAAGGTGTTTTTCAGCTGTTGAAATGAGCAAAAGTACCCCCACACACGAGTGGAGGTGGTATTTATAACATTGGCTGAAAAACAAACCGTTATGTGGCTCTACGGGGTGACCGGATGCTCTGGTCATGTTGACCGGATGCTCCGGTCAGTACACCCCGAACTCTAGAGTTTACAGTGTGACCAGATGCTGCCAGCGTTCGGTCAGCACTGATCGAACGCATCTGATCATGATTTTCCCTCTCTAGAACCTTACTAGAGTCAACCGAACGCTGCCTCTCAGCGTTTGGTCACTTGACCTTCTAGCGTCCGATCACACCGAATGATTTCACCACAGTCAAATGAACTGACCGGACTCTGCGCCAGCGTCTGGTCACACTAAAGCCAGCGTTCGGTTAGTATTTGACCCTCCATTCACTTCCAACTCTTGATCATATGTGAATGAAGTTTGCTCCATTGGATCTTAGGCATATGTAGGAGCTACCTAGTGCTAGTTTTAACAAGTGTGCACCACACCTAACTCACTAGACTCACCTAGGTCAAGCTACCCGTTCATACCCCCCTTAATAGTATGACCAAAGGAAAAACAAAGTCCTAAACTACTCTAAGTGTCTCTCCAACTCCAATCAACACTTAGAACTAGTCATCCTTAACCTTGTCGTCCATCCTTTGAAAACCGAAATGATTTCCATCGTAGGGGCATGACCACCTTGATTGCCCAATCGATCTCCATTACCATGACCTAACTTAATTGCCTCTACAAAACACACGTTAGTCATAGTGATCTTATATTGTCATTAATCACCGAAACCCTACTGGGGGCCTAGATGCTTTCAATCTCCCCTCTTTGGTGATTGATGACAATACCACCTCGAGTATGTGAAAGAGTTGAGGTTTTTAACATGCTTGGATCATATAAGTTTTGTCAATAAGAACAAAGGTGTTAGTCAAGCTTATATGAACAAAGCCAACATGATGTACTCAAAAGATATGAAATAAGCATGAGTACAAGTAATAAAGCTCATTTGCATCGGAGTAAAGCACAGAAGCAAAGGCAAATGAGCATAACACAAGTGATATGACATAAAAATAATTCAAAGTAGAGAGCACACATGTCATATATCATGGTCACGTAGATACCACTATCACATATATATAGTTCAATGCATGAAAGTAAACACACGATGAATGCATAATAGTGAATCACACATAAAAACTCCAAATGTATTATATAAGCTAATAAGATAACTAAGCTCCCCCTAAATATGTCGCTCCCCCTAAATCTATCATACTCGAACCCTATCCCCCTTTGGCATCAAACACCAAAACCTAAGGGTCGGTCGGCGGGGCTGCAGCAGACAAGTCGGGCACTGAAGTATGAGGAGCAAGCTGAAACTGAGTGCCATCATCATCTAACCCTGAGCTCTGAGCAGTCTGACCCTCAGTAGCTATAATCAGTGTTGTAGCAGTCTGGGTCGGATCAGGAACTGGAGCTGCTGTAGACTGAGCTAGTAGGACTATAGTAGGCTCTGATGATGCCACTGAGGAAGGGAGCATCTTTGTAGTCCCGATAACAGGTGCAACTATAGAAGGACCTAGGATATGTAGATATGGAGGAGTGGGCATCCCTGTCAACTCACTGAATGAAGCACCAAGGCTCCTGGACACTGTGGTCTCTGGCACAAGCAGCAAAGACGTCCCAACCAGTGTGAAGCCTGTCTAAAAAGGTGTGAACTACGGGGCTAGTGCTAGAGAAGCAAAATACTAGGACACCTACTCTGTAGGAGAAGCAAACGGCACTAGTGGCTGTCCCTGACTTTGAAGCCCACTAGGCTGTAACGCTGGAGTCATCGAAGTAGTGGCTGCCTAACCAAGCTGGGGCAAAGGCTGTGGCAGTGGAGCCCTAATAGCTGTGACTACATGCTGCATAAATCCAAGAAGTTGCTGCTGCATGAGTATCTGCTGCTGATGTGGCAGAACCTCCTAAATTATAGGACCCACATGCACTTGTCACTGTCCAACGACCTTTGATAACTATGCATATGTTCCTGGTAACTTAAGAAGTCTATCAGGTGTCCTCGGGGAACCCTGAATCATCCATGATTTTCGAGCAGGATCACATTATAGAGTCATTGCAGTATTACAACATTTATTCAAATATATACATCAGAGTAAAATAGCAGAAGTCTTACGATAACATAGTTTACAAACCAGTTGTTTCAAACCTTACAAACTAAGTTCGATAATTATTACAAACCATAGTAGTAGTGGAGTGGCATAATTAACATAAACATAACACACAAAATAAGCATCCTACCCAAGGATCACACATTCACTTATCGTCATCGACAGGAACAACAGTCATGCAACAAGGTCCAAAATAGACCTGCTCATGAGGCTCACCTACAACAAGGGTCAACAAACCCTAAGTACAAAAGTACTCAACAAGACTTAACCAAAATAAAAACTGAGAAGACTCAGGAATGCAGGCTCAGGGATTCAAGGTTTGGCTTTAGCAATAATCAAAGTTCTTTTGCGTAAAAGCTCTTTACAAAATTTTAGTATTTCAATATTTAAACTTCATAAGAACAATATATGAATCTACCATGATCCGTAATGAGATCATGAACTTCATATCAACACTTTCTCAAAACCAGCTCAAGTTTTAGTTATTAACTACGATAATGAACAGTGAGTTGAGTCTCCATAACCGAGGAGCAATGATGATTCGAACCGATTATTAACCTAGCTGGGGATTCTAGACCACACAACATATGCAGGTCCCCAACTTACATATATCAACCTACCCTCGGATCTTCTAAAACAAGAACGGGTCTGCGCCACCCGAGAATACAGTACTCCACCAATCTGGCCCATTGCCATGTGGGTACACGCTATTCCTACCATCTCTCCACTCCTAGTGCGCGAGTAGCCATTCTTATAATAGAATCGCCAATAGAATCACCAAGTTAAGGCTTACCGGAGTATGTGGTTAGTACTACAAAGTCTCATCTCATGCAATTCAACAACGGACGGACCTTAATCGATACAGGCGGAAAGAAGCCGCTCACAAGACCTCCATGTCTTGTGGCTCTCACACACCGAGTCCGCCCGGTCTAGATTTATTACTTCCATGCTCATATCTCATGATAACATAAGTAACCAAATATCCATTTAAAATTCTCAAGTGATAGGTAATCACCCGACTAAGCATATCTAGTCATTTATGAATTAAAACTGGTAACAAGGTATATATGGAAAAACAAGGTTGGTAATGCACCAATTAGGTTTCCACTTGACTCCTAATCACTTAATGCAGTATATAAAAGCAAAAGCGATAAAATTTGTAAAACACAAGGTAGGTTTAAATGCATCCGGGGCTTGCCTTCATTGATGGAAAAGTTAGGTTCCTACGACGTTCCACAATTATCCGATCTGACCTCAACAGATGGATTAACCTCCTTCGCAAATTGATTAACTACCACGTGTTCACCTTTGTTCACTACACGTAGTAACAATGCTATGCTTAACATGATGCGGGATACGAAACATGATGCTCGATGATAGATGCAAAAATTAACAACTCGAATACAACTTTCCTTCGTGGTATAGTTGCAAGTCAAACGAACTAAATCTTTTTCGTAACACATACATCAATTGCCAAGGATCATTACCAACTAATGATTCAAGGTCATCACTCAATCCAAAATTCAATCAAAACCTAAATCATTAAAGATTACTATTTGCTTTTATGAATTAATTATTTAATTCAAAATTATGAAATAAATTAACTTATTCCAATTGAGCTCTGAATTTTTGTAAATGTTCATCACATGATAACTAAGTGGCAAAACAATTTTCATAATTTTTGGATAATTAATTAAGCCTAGAAAAATCATGGAAATCCATTTATTAATTAATTGAGTAATTTTTATCACATTCAAAAAGTGCTGAAAAATAACATTTCATATTTTTCCTAAATAATGTTCGTCACAGAGAGGTCACACAAAACTTTTCATAATTTTTGGAGCTCTAAATAAATCTATACAGAAATAACAAAAATAAACACTATTCATTCAATTCTGAAAAAGAAAAAAATCATTTTCAAACTGCTGAGTCACTGACATTGAGTCCCACTTGTCATCTTCAACCTCTAGCTTTGACCATGACGGCGATGGTGCTGACCGACGCAAACTCGCCGACGGTGAGACCAACAGCGACAGCGAAGACACCAACACAATCACCATGACTAGGCGCATCGATTTGAGGCACTACGGAGATTAATTATGACACGAAACAAGCCTGACGCCGGCCACGACGCATGCGGTGGCACGGCGGCGCTACGCCGGCAACAGGAGACTGGTAGCAGTCAAACAAAGGGTCTAGGAAGCATCAGTAGCTCACCCCGAACGTGTTGAAGCAAAGAGCGAGACCGGAGGAGCAACGGCGACACGGGTCAATGTCCACGGTGATCATGGCGGAGCAAGGATCATCAGTGACGGTGTTTCGGCGACTCTAGTGGGCAAAATGACCAAGCAACAAGGGATTAAGCACCACGGCATTGAGATGAAGCTGTAGATACACTGATCAAGGACAACGGCTCACCGGAGGGCGCTGGCCATGGTGAAACAGGATCTCTAGTGAGGTTGCCGGCCACGAGGAAGAAGGGTGCTCACAGCGATTTCCCAGCAAAATCAGATGACCTAAGCTGGCTAGATGGATGCACAAGGAGTAGGTGAAGCTAGAACTATCTTAGCTGCGACGACGGAGGCACTACAGCGACGGTGTGAGCTCGCCGGAGATGAGCAAGGCGATGGGAAAAACAGAGCAGCGAAATGAAGAACGGCGATGTCGTCTAAGCTTTATAGAGCGACCGAGAGAGCAAGGAGATGACACGCAGTGGCCTTCTCCGCGCCAGCACGAAGCCAAGGGCGACCACAGGCACGTCTAGAACCGAGCAGAAGGTCACCGGCGATGGGGCGGTGGTCGAGACACTGTTCACCATATTTACAGAAATGCCATTCATTTTAAAATCCAAATTACTCCCAAATTTGTATAACAACTCCACAATCTCCAAAAATAAAAGTTGCTCAAAATTCAAAGTTCTACATCTTTGCTTTTATAACCACCCCCTAATTCGGTCTACATTTTGAAATGAACTTTTGAACTCAAATAGGGGACATTTAACGAATTACGCCTTTTCAAATTACTTCAAAATTTTCATAACAACTTTGAAAACTCCAAAAACAAACTTTATATAACTTGTAAAGCTCTACACTTTTGCTTTTAGGCTCAACCCCAAAATATGCTTAGATTTTGAAATGAGTTTTTAGGGTAGGATTTAAATGCTGAAAATCAGGGTTTTCTTGAAAATTCAAATCCAAACCAAACTTTGAACTTGATTCAAACAATACAATTCAACACATACCACATAAAGGTAAACTTGTTTTAGTGTATGCATATCAAAATTTTCACTAAATGCCAAATGCTTTGCAATGCATATGATGACATGGCAGGTTTTAATATTTAAACACCTGAGGTGTTACAGCTGATGCATGGCCTGCTGCTGCTGTACAGCCTGAGTCTGCTGCTGAATAGCTAGCTACTACTGCTGGATCACCTATTACTGCTGCTAGAACTCATCCTACCAAGTCTGAAACTGTGCAAACGTAGCAGCTATCTCCTGAGCCTAGCGTGCCTGGTCCTGCCTCATCCGCTCAAGTATAGCAAGGAGAGCGGGGTCTGTCTGCGGGGCAGGTGGGGCTGAGCTAGAACTATCGGCCTCATGATCATGTCGCTGTGGAGGCATCCAAGGAATGGGCTAGTAGTCATCATCAGAACTATCACTAGGGTCGCTCATGACTACACCCTCCTGCTGAGCAAGCTCCTCCTCCTTAGTAGCTGCAATGCCCTTGATAATATCATCCCGCTGGGCTACAGACTCTAGCACCTCATGACATCGACGTGGCTGACTGGGTGCTGTAGGTGTACTGTGCCTGATCATCTGTGTCATGTTATAGGTAGGAAACTCTATGGTGGCACCACTATACTCAGCAAGCATCTCTGGTGGCCTCACTATGACTGCCATGTGGATAAGCCATGTGATCCAGTGAGCATAAGGTAGCTGCCTGTGTCCTCTAAAGCCCTCAGCATAGTGTCCTCCATCTCTGACAGAATAAGATCCCAAATATCAAAGACTGTCTGCTGCATCAGAGAGTTGATCAGCCACAATTATATACGTGTCAAGCCCTCTCTATATCCCATCCTAGGAAGTAGTGTCCTCCTCATAACAGCCTTAAGCACACGAGTAGTGGGGTTAAGGTCACTGGGGTTCCTCCTCGACCCTTCGCTAAAAGGCTCCTTGAAATAGTGACGGACCAAGTCAGTAAGGGGCATGTTGCCACCATGAGGGCGTCTGGGGTGCTATCTAGCCATAGCACACCTCGTGAAGTCTGATTGGCTGCTCCTGAAGTCTAAGAATCTCCCTGGCCCTGGTGCTCATCAATCGATAGTCTCTCCCACCAAATACAAAGTGAATAAAGTGATGGTGTGGGTGAATGTGCTCTCCAACTACTGCAACTATAGAGTCAATGTGGCACAGCCTCTGAGATCTAAAAACTACCCCACTATTGAGATAGGCATTGTAGCAATCCTACTGCAGTGGAGTGTAGAAGCCCTCTGAAGCTCTTTCATCCCTCCTCGGCGGAAACCATACCTCAAAATCAACAAATCTCAGCTGCTGAACCTACTTGGCCGTGGTGGCCCTCAAGTCAAGATGGGTCACTAGAGGCAGACCCTATGGTCTGGGCGGTGGACAAGAACCCCTCCACTGTGTGTTAGCCCTCAGTGTGACTAGGCACGAGTATGACTAGAGCGGCGAAGCTGTGGCTGAGGTGCCTACTCTATCTCCTTGGCCTGCTGGCCCTCCTGAGTCTGCTCTATCGGCTCTACTAGTGGGGGCTGCTGTGGCTCCTACTATGACTCCCCCTGAGGCTGAGGTTCCATAATGGGAAGATGTCGTCCTTGCATCATGACAGTCCTAGGTGGACTACCATCAAGACGCTCAATATCCTCAAGTCTATCCTATGCCTCTGGTGATAGATGATCTACAATAACAACTCCACTACGAGCGCCTCCTCTCTCAGCACGCTCTACGACCTCTGCAACTGTGGTGGCCCTCGCTGTATATGCATCTGGATACTTGTGCTTCCTAACTACCAGCTTCTTGGTCGCCTTGCCTTTAGGATCTATAGGCTAGCTAGGTGGGGGCCTCTGATCCTCATCTCCTAGACCACCTCCAACGTTCTTCGTCCGAGCCATCTGAAAGATCTGAGGAAAAACTATCGTTGACAAAGAAACAACTGCCTCTATCGAAGATCTACTGCTGCTGACACTTTCAAGGCTTGGCCTCAATCCTTACTCATGAGCTTGGCCCCGAGTTAACTGACAACTGTCACATGATCTCAATGGCACCGACTCGTTGCACGATGGAATAGATAGGATATACAATAAATACGATATATCTAATAGATGCGAAAATCTAGGAAGCAAGCAATTTAGATACGTAATTGAAACACAGGCATGCTACCTGACAAACCAGTGATCCAAAAAGAAGAGAAGCAATCCACAGGAAACTACCAAATCTAGGGTTAGGGTTTGTAGTGAAGTGACAAAGCAATGTGGGTTAGGGTACGACGGCGATAGGACAAGGCCTTATCGGCGCTGGATGGCTGAGGGGTGGCTCTGGACCACAACGGCGCATGCCACGATGTGGGAGAGGTAGCTTGGTGGCGGCGCTGGAGTAGGGGCAGTGGCGGCACATGGGCGAGCGGCGCAAGGAGCGGTGGCACACGGGCTTGCGGCAGTGGTGCATGGGCGGGGCGGTGGATCTGGTGACCTAGGTGCGGCTGTGGTGGCGACATGGAACAACGGTGGCTGGGGCGTGCAGCGGCGTGACGGCACAGAGCAGGGCAGCACGATGGCACATGGGCAAAGTTGGCGTGGTGTGGGAGAGGAATAGGATAGGTCAACGCTGGCAGTTGGTTTAAATAAGGTGCCCCTCGAATCAGAGAAGAAAACAAGAAAAGTGATCTGATGCCGCACGTTTTCTACTGACCAGACGCTCTGGTGGTAGCAACCAGACGCTACCACCCAGCGTCCGATCGATTCCAGGGAGGTCCAAATCCTCTAGAATCATGACCGGATGCGTCTGGTGGACACCGACCGGATGCAGCCAGAGTCTGGTCACCTAGCCTTGACGTCTTTATGATCGACCGGACGCTAAAGCACCTTCTAACCGGACGCTGGAAAAACACTATTTTAGCGTTCGGTCACTCCTTTGATAGTAGGTTCACCTCCTATGAATTGACCGGATGCTGGACATCAGAGTCTAGTGCAGCGTCTGGTCACTCCTTCAGCGAATCTTCAAATTCCTTCGCACTGCCTATTCCCAATCAAGTCCCAACTCCAATAAGATCCAAATAAACACCAATTGGGACTGATGTGAGTGACCTCTCTCAAACCCTCAAGCTTTTCAAAATATTTTGCCTTAGGCTATAATTCTTTTTAAGAAAATAGGCGAAAAGAGGGCGATTTGAAGACAAACGACAAAACAACATTCATGCATGTGCAATACTTGAATGTAAATCTAGTTGCTTGTCAAGTTTGATCCAAGGTTAAGCTTCTTCACACGCTTTTCAGCAGTTATCTTAACCATGTTAGACAAGCCCTATATGCATTATAAAGCATTAAACATGTTGTATATTACAATGCAATGCAAGGGACAACACAAGCTCAATTTTTAGTGAAGTTGCTAAAATCAAGCACATTGAGTTCATTCCGCAATCTACAAAATGTTGCCTCATCTAGCGGTTTAGTGAAGATATCTGCCAATTGATCCTCGGTCCTCACCTTCTAGTGATATATCATTTTTAGCCACATGATCTCTTAGAAAGTGATGGCGAATATCTATGTGCTTGGTGCGAGAGTGTTGAACCGGATTATTTGCAAGTTTTACCGCACTTTCATTGTCGCACAAAAGAGGTACTTTCTCTAGAACTACACCATAGTCTAGCAAAGTTTATTTCATGTAAAGTATTTGTGCACAACAAGCACCTGCGACAATGTATTCCACTTCGGCGGTGGACAAAGCCACACTATTTTGTTTCTTGGAGGACCAAGACACAAGTGATCTACCAAGCAAATGGCACCCTTCGGATGTGCTTTTTCTATCAACTTTGCATCTGGCATAATCCGAATCAGAATAGCCAATTAACTCAAATATAGCTCCTTTGGGATACCAAAGGCCAATGCTTGGTGTGTGCTTAAGATACCTAAGGATTCTTTTTATGACAATTAAATGAGTTTCCTTAGGATTAGCTTGAAACCTAGAACACATACACACACTAAACATGATGTCGGGCCTAGATGCGGTCAAATATAACAAGCTACCAATCATAGAGCGGTAGAGAGTTTGATCAACCAGGTTACCTCCCTCATCTAGGTCGAGATGTCCATTGGTTAGCATTGGAGTCTTGATTGGCTTACATTCATCCATCTTGAATCTCTTGAGAAGATCATTGGTATATTTCTCTTGAGAGATGAAAATCCCTTCTCTCATTTGCTTGACTTGAAACCCAAGAAAGAATGTAAGCTCTCCAATCATTGACATCTCAAACTCCTTCGACATCAATTCACCAAATTCTTTGCATGAATCTTCATTTGATGATCCAAAGATAATATCATCAACATACACTTGACAAAGGAAGATATGCCCATCAAGCTTCTTGGTGAATAGTGTGGTGTCGACCTTCCTAATGATGAAGCCCTTCTCAATGAGGAAGTCCCGAAGGCGCTCATACCAAGCTCTTGGGGCTTACTTAAGCCCATATAGTGCCTTGGACAACCTATAAACATGATTAGGATAACTAGGGTCTTCAAACCCGAGAGGTTGATCAATATAGACTAGTTCATTAATAAAGCTATTTAAGAATGCACTTTTCACATCCATTTGATAAAGTTTTATTTCATGATGTGATGCATATGCAAGGAGGATATGGATGGCTTATAATCTTACAACTAGGGCAAAGGTCTCCAAAATCCAAACCTTCAACTTGAGAGAACCCCTTTGCAACTAGTCTTGCCTTGTTCCTCACAACAACACCTTGATCATCTTGCTTGTTTTGGAACACCCACTTTGTTCCAATGACTCTTGCACCTTTTGGCTGCTCTTCAAGAGTCCAAACTTCATTGTGAGTGAAGTTGTTCAACTCTTCATGCATGGCATTTATCCAATCCAGATGTTGAAGAGCTTCTTCTACCTTAGTAGGCTCAAAGCAAGAGACAAAAGAGTGATGAGCAATAAATGAAGCAAGTTTTGAGATCGAGTCATTACACCCTTTGATCGACTCCCTATGATGAGATCTTGTGGATGATCTTGAAGTAGGGGTGTATTTCTTCTATTGACCACTTGAGGGGGAGGTTGTGGAGCATCAACATCTTATGCTTGTACCACCATTTGTTCATGGGAGACATGAGTATCTTCATTTTTCTACTCCCATCTTTTTCATCATCTTATGGCACACTTGATGAAGAAGGTGGATCAATCACTTGTACATCATCTTTAGGCTTGATGTCTCCAACCAGAATGTTCTTCATAGCCTCCCTCAATGGTTCATCACCTACATCATCAAGATTCTCATGTGCTCCTTGGGAGCCGTTAGATTCATTCCACGGCACCGGAATCCTCGGCGTCGACCACCTCCCGCGCCTGGGAGGTATCATCGGAAGAGATTGGATAGACCTCCGCCTCTCGGGCGCTCTCTCGCAACAACAGCGGCTCCTGGGCCAAGGGCGCCACGAGAGCCTCCGCCGCCTTCATCTCCGCCTCCTGGACGGACGGCCCCGCCGCCATTACGATGGCCTTGGTGATCTCGGGGGCTCCGCCTCCGCATTATGGCCCCGACGGCCTCGGGGGCTCCAGCCTCCGCCATCGTGGCCTCGGAGGATGTAGAAACACTGGCCGTGGCACTCGGTCTCGGCGGTCTTGGGCGCCCTATCCTCCGTCGCCTCAGCCTCGGAGACCCTGGGGCCTTGGCAACCAAGGGCACGCTGGCCCCATCTGACTCGTGAGCCTCGCCCCCGGGACGGGAGCGCTCCCTCTCTCGTCGGTGTAGGGGCCCCTCGGCAGCCCCTCCTTGGGTGACCGGTTCTTTCAGGTCGACCCTCGCCGACGCCGTGCCGCGGTGGATGGCGGCTTGTGCCTCCACCACCTAGTGGGCGGAGGAGCCGGGGCTCGCCTTAAGCGCCTTAAGGGGTGCCAAGGGAAGGTCGTCCGCAGGCCACTTCTGACTAAGGAAAATTAACCTACAGGGTCAACGCGAGACCAAAAAAACGAGCGGGGAAGGCACCACTATGGCCCTGCCAAAAATACACTTACTTCGAACGGGGGCGGCAACCGCTTTGCCATGGCAAACCCTCATCCGCAACGGTGGAGGCGGCGGCAGACGGCGTCGCCTCCCGTATCCATCGGCGCGGTCGATCCTCAGCGGACCCCGGCGCCCCTTCGGTCCTATGCGGGGGCGTGGTGGCGTCGCTCCACCGCCACCGCTCCACCACGGCCGCCGAGCCCACCGAGTGACGACGCGCTTTGCCCTACCGCCCACGCCTCGGGCAATGTCGGCCTCGGCCCCGGAGAGGGCAACCGCGGCCTTGGGTCGCTTCTCCTCCCCCCTCCCGGGGGTGCCGACTGCTTGCCGACGCCCCGGGCACCACCTCCCAAGATGTTAGAAGGTGGTCCAGGGGACCTCGCCCTCCCTCGCCCTTGTCGTTCCCGTCCGAGGCCTCCGTCGACAACGACGTCGACCGGGGATTCCTCCAACAGGAGACCATCCTTCCATTGTTGACGGCGGCGCTTATCCAGCTCCTCGCGCATGAGGATGTGCTTCATGCGCTTCGCCACCTTGGCATCCTTTCGCCTCTTCTGCGCATCGGCGTGAGCGTGGTTGATCGCCCGCCGCCCCACGTCCTCGGGAACGGGCGGCGGAGAGGAGCGCACGTCCCTCATCCCCTGAAGGAACGACAAACGCGCATAAGGGAACAAGGGGTAAGGGGAGACTGAGGAGGTTCAGAGGCTACAGCAGGCACACAACTTACCAGCGATAGGAACCCCTGTGACGGTCCGCATCGCGAAGGGGGTCAAGTTGTCGCCCTTCAACTTCGCCTCTAGCGTCTCCCCCACCCGACGAAGAATTTCCTCGTCGGAGAGGGCCAGAGGGAGGACATCCGGATGCCCTCCATGGGTTCACCCGGCCTCATCTCAAACAGCCATCGCCGCTGAGCCATCAGCGGCAGCACCCTCCGGCGGTGGAAGGCGGCCACGACCACAGCCACGGTGAGGCCATGGCCCTGTAGCCTCGCTAGCCCCTCCAGGAGCGGCTCCAGCTTGGGCTGGTCGTCCTTCGGGACGCCCCACTTCCATCTCTCCGGGCAGCTCCCCACAATCCGCCTAGTGTAAGGGGGAAGTCCTCCGTCATCATTACGAAGGTAGAACCAGCTCGTGTACCACCATCGGTTGGAGGACGCGAGCTGGGCCGGGATGTAGAGGTGCTGGCGGTCCTGGTGCACTTGGAGAGTGCAGCCGCTGGCCCTCGTCGCCTTCCTCTTACCCGACGTACCCGTCGGCTTGGTAGTGTGCCCCGCCCGGAATAGGTGGAGCCACAACTCCCAATGGGGAGCAATCCCCAAATACCCCTCGCAGACGACAACAAAGATAGCCTCCTGAGCGATGGAGTTGGGATTGAAGTTATGGAGTTCCACGCCATAGTAGTGCGGGAGCGCCCGCAACCGGTCCGCCGGGACGCCGAGGCCGCACTCGTGGAAGGAGACGAAGCTCACGACGTAGCCGTCGTGAGGCCTCAGCTCTGGCTCGCCGTACGGAGCAATCCACTCTGGCCTAGCGGGGTCTGTCGCCGGGCGAAGGAGTCCACCGTCGACGAGCGACTGAAGCGTCTCCTCGGTGACGTCCGACGGGTCCCAGGGGTCCGCCTCGACAACGACGATGTCGCCGGCCATGGGTGCGATGGAGGAATCAGGTGCAGCGGTGAGTTTTTTCTCTCTCCCACGCTCTCACTTTTTTCTCGCTTTTTCCCTAGGCTCGCTCTTCTCTCCTCTTCTTCCCGACACCCGCTGCTCTAGCGACGGCTCAACGGGGGCGGTGCTAATGCAGGCAAGGTAAGACGAGGAGGGGCAAGACTCTTCGGGTATTTATGCAGGGAGGAGGCAAAACGAACAGGCGACGAAATCGGGGAGGTTTTCCCCTCGATCCGGCGTGGTTAACCACGAGCCGATTCCGCCGGCCCACGCGCCCATGTCTCCCACATTAAATGCGAGGACAATTACGTCCCATCCACCACGCCACGCTCGGCCACTACGGCAGCAGGCGTCGTTTCGACTCCCCATGAAACCGCCTCAAAAGGCGTGCCGCTCGTGCCGAGCCAATAGGGAAGATATTCCCTGCGGCCTATTCCTTTCGTATGAAGGAACCGGGCTCTAAACCTATTACGATCCAGGGGTTCGAAGGCTGGGCCCCAAAGGGTTTCGACAGCCACCCTAGGATAACAGAGTCAGGGACGACCGTGGGCGAGCCCATATGGGGCTGAGGCCCAAGCAAGCGAAACGCTTGGGACGCCCAAAGTTGTGTCCGAGACCGGAGGAAAGTCTTCGAATGGGATCCCACCGTAGGGAGGGCACCGAGCCACCAAGGCCTAGCGAACGGCCTCGACACCCACTAGAGACATCCTCTGGTACTCTTGGAGTGTGTCTCTAGACCACTAGCCGTCCCCTAGTGAACGGGGTTCGGGCCTCCACTCGGACTACCCGATAATAGCTCACTGGAGGTGCAACCGCTTATGCCCACCGAGGGTAGCGAGGCACATTCCACCCCTCCTTCCGAGCGAAAAGGAAGCGTGAGGGTCACACAAAAAGTCAGGGGAACCCCCGACGGCCTTCTCTTTTTATGCAGAGGCTAGGGGGCTCTTCCTGCAACCTTGCCGAGACCCAGCGACCCCAGCTCGCACTCAAAGGGGCTCGGCAAAACAAACCCTCCTTCCGAGCGAAAAGGAAGCGTGAGGGTTGTACAAAAAGATAGGGGAGCTCCTGACAGCCCTCTCACCCTGTGCAGAGGCTAGGGGGCTCTTCCTGCAAATACGCCGAGACCCCAACTCTCGGGCTCGCGCCCAAAAGGGGCCTCGACAAACAAACCCCCACGCGCGAGGGGCGTATAAAAAGTTAGGGGAACTCCTGATGGCCCTCTCACTCCGCGCAGAGGCTAGGGGCTCTTCCTGCAACCTTGCTGAGACCAAAATAGGCTTGGCAAACAAACCCTCTGTCCGAGCGAAAAGGACATGTGAGGGTTGGATGAAAAAGTCAGGGGACCCCCGACCCGCCCTCTTGCTCTAGGCGGAGGCTCGGGGGCTCCTCTTGCAACCCGAAGACCAAGACAAACGGTCCAAGCCCACGCTAGAGGTTTCATTACAAAACACGATAAAGGGCACCGAGCCCGTTACGGTCTAGGGGTTCGAAGGCTGGGCCTCCAAGAGGTTTCGACAGCCGCCCTAGGGCAACAGAGTCAAGGACGACTTTGGGGCGAGCCTACGAATGGCCCAGGCCCGAGCAAACAATCGCTCAGGGCGTCCTAAGTCGTGTCCGAGACCGGCAGGGAAGTATCCGAATGGGATCCCATCATAGGGAGGCACCGAGCCACCGAGGCCCAGCGAACGGCCTCGGCACCCACTAGAGAAACCCTCTGGTACTCTTGGAGTGCGTCTCTGGACCGCTAGCCATCCCCTAGCGAACGGGGCTCGGGCCTCCACTCGGACTACCCGATAACAGCTCACCGGAAGTGTCCACGCTCATGCCCATCGAGGGTAGCCCGGCACATTCCACCCCTCCTTCCGAGTGAAAGGAAGCGTGAGGGTCATACCCAAAGTCAGGGGGGCCCTAACGAACCTCTCGCTCCGTGCGGAGGCTAGAGGGCTTTTTCCTACAGCCTCGTCGAGACCCCCGCAACCCGAACTTGCGCTTAGGGGCTCGGCAAATGCTATAAGAACTACTCATTCAACATGAAAATAAAAAAAGCCCCTGGAGGAGTAACTCCACTCCTCCAGGGCCTCGGGGGCTACACCCGGCGGGTGTGCTCGCGTGCACCCACCGGAACCCCAAGATACAAATCCCAATTCCTATGGGAGCGGGTATGAACTAAGCCTAGGTAAACCCTCAGGGAGAGTGCACGCACTCCCCCGGAGGCTCGGGGGCTACTGTCGGGTACCTTAGAACGGGGTACCCCGAGCGAACAATCAAAAGGGTCGCTAAAGTCCCATCAAAAAATAAAGCTAGAAGGTAAGCCGTGGGCCCCTCACTCGCCACAACTGAGCCCATTGGGCCCTCCTCCTCGCCTCGAGCCTCGTGCAGGAGGTCTCAGCATCCTGACATTAACTCCGCCTCGTGCGAGGCTCTCCATGGAAGGCCTCGGCAGGGGGCGCATTCTCCGTATCGTGCGAGGCCTCTCGCGGCATGCCTCGGTAAGGAGTCCGATCTCCGTCTCGCGCGAGGCCTCATTCTCCATCTCGCGCGAGGTCTCATTCTCCGTGTCGCTCAAGCCCGGCTCATCCGCAGCCCGTCGCCCCCCGCCTCGACTGACCCTCCAGACAGCGCGTCATGTCTCATTAATGCTTCAACCACTCCCGCAATCTCAGCCGAACGATGGCTCAATGCCATAGAATGGCCGACGGGACCCGAGGTCGCATCAGCGCCATACCAGCTGGGATAGGGCACGGCGGGGATTACCGGCCACTGTGTCCTAACACTGTGCCCACGATCAGCCACCCACTCAAGGTCTTGGCACTGTACACCAAGGTCTCGGCTATCTTGGGGTTCGTGCCTGCCAAGACCCCTCCACTACGGTGCAGCCTCAGCACCGACCAAGTCTCGGCCTCACACACAGTTCGTCCATAGTGGCTTGCACGTTCACCGCCGCACCCACTCCGAGGCAGTCCCGGGGCTCCCACGATGCATAGGATCGGATGAGATGACCACGCTGCCCCAGTGCTCCAAGGACGGACCACTCCGACGACCATGCCGCCACAGGAACAGGCTACAGGGCCCAGACACGCCGCTTCTATTCACACGACACCGTATAGTTAGCTCATGTACCATCCTTGTCCTCCCTTCAGGCTATAAAAGGCAAGGACTTGGGCCGTTTTGTGGGGGAGAGACCCGGTAACACATTGTAACACACGCACACATCCCAGCCGCCTAAGAGCAACGTCTCAAGCGGCCCACACGACGCCTTGCCGAGACCTGGGACTAGCTCCCTCTCTCACCTAGCTTGTAACCCCCTACTACGAGCACTTTGGTGCAAGGAATACAAGATCGATCTCTCAGACTGGACATAGGGCATCGATTGCCTGAACCAGTATAAACCTTGTGTCTCTTTGCATCACCATCCAGGATTGGGAACACGCAGAACAAATTCACTGGTTGGTTGAGGACCCCCCAGTCCGAAACACCGACACTAACTACTCCCAACCAATGTGGAGCATTCACCACCTTCTATCACTGTGGATCGTCAGATTATGTAAGTTGTCATGAAAGCAATCTATCTCTAAGCTTGTATGCGTTTTGCACATACAATGTTACACTTGGAACATTTGTTTTTTTGCAGAGAGGGTTCCCATCTTGTGACTTTGAGGAGTACAACTATGGACCCAAATCGCACTGGCCTTCTGACTATGAATTTGCGGAGTTCGAAGCAGGCATTAAGCCATGGCCATGCACAAAGATGTCGGAGCATAAGTGCAAGTGTGGCATCAAGGCTCGTGAAGGAGTTGTTCCGTCTGAGCTAGGATACGGATACTACTATGGCAATGCTTATGGAGGGCTGTCTGAGTTATGGGTGAGTTGACTGAACCGGTGAAGTTACTACATGAACATAGGCCACCGGTTTGTTTGCTCATTGCTTTGTGTTTGCTTAGGTGGGGAGGACATGCGATTGTGAGGACTTCCCTGGTCATGGAGAGTTAGTAGAGAGGCTGAAGATACATTTGCCTCTCGAAAAAGACAGGAAGCGTTGGATGCGGGAGAAGCAGATAGAGGTGAGGACGAGGTACGGGGTAGAGATGCCATCATGGAAAACCCGTAACAAGATTTAGAGGACATTCCTCGAGTGACAGATCGATAGCTGAATTTTTACAACAACGTGGCCAAGTTGATGAGCTTTTGGCGACAAAACAAGGAGGCCTACGACTTTAAGGAGGCCAAGGATGTGAGGGAGATGGCCTTTTTCCACAGGCATATCCGTCGCTTATGTGAGTAATTGATTTTGAAATTTGTTTTGACTTGTGCATCTTCTTACAATTGTTGGCAATGAGACATTGTTTGGTTCTTGTAGTCCCCGATGATGCACCGAATGACGGCCATATCCCCGCACCCATGGAGGAGGACGATGACGATGACGAAGACCATGACCATGACGATCATGATGACGATGATGAGGATGATGAGTAGTGTTTCCTCTCTACTAATGCCTACAAGGTGCAGTACATATTTTGCAAATGCCAATAGGTTGGCATTACGTAGGTCTTGTATATGGTAGATGGAAGACTGGTACAATAGCGTTGCTTCTTTTGTGCAAAGGCAGCAAGATCCGTACATATTTTGCAAATGGCCATGGGTTGCCATTTGGTAGTACTTCTTCATGGTAGATGGACAACTAGTGTTAGTAGTAGTGGTTGTATATGCTAGATGTAACACTTATGTAAGTGATGATGATAATGATGTCCTTGAGTTGTACGAACAATGCTTTGAACTCCTTATCGTGTGTAATGCTTCGAACTCATTATGGTTTGACTCCTTATGGTGTGTAATGCTATCTGAACAATGTTTAACTTTGCAAAGCACTATGTACCACTTGTTCTTGTCAGAGTGGGTCACATAATTTGGTGCACATGTTTCGAAAAAAACATGAACAATGACGTAGAGAGAGAGCGTGCCACGGTGTTTGTTGGCTGTTGCTGCTGGCTATGCACTACTCCTACAGTATGCTTGATGCACTCTACTTATCTCATCTCTTTGCAAAGAAAAAGTTTACTACTACCTCAAAGATTTTGAAAGGAGAGAGAGTGTGTACATGTGTGTGGCCTATGACCTGTGTGGATGCAGGACGAGAGAGTGTAGCACGGCTAAGGAGGCTAGAATGGCATGTTATTTCTAGGACTGCCGTGCAAGGCTGACTAGCATGACAAGCCTGTCACACCGGTGTCGATGGCGTGACAAGGCTATCGCGCTAGGCGCGGTGGCGCGACGAGGAGGCACCTAAAAGGTCCTAATGGCTAGAGGGGGGTGAATAGCCTAATAAAAATTTCTACAACAACACTTAACAAAATGGTTAGACAATTATGAGGCGAAGCAAGTGTTGCGCTAGCCTACTCAAAATGCAAGCCACCTACCACAATTCTAGTTTAGATAGTATCTATTCACACAATAGCTATGACACTACTCTATGTTAGTGTGCTCTCAAAGGCTAACTAAAGAGCCACACCAACCTAAGCAAGCAAGCTCTCACAACTAGCTACACTAAAGAGCTTGACAACTAGTTTGCGGTAATGTAAAGAGAGTGATCAAGAAGGTTATACCGCTCGTGTAGATGAAGGAACCAATCAATCACAAGGATGAATAACAATGAAGACCAATCACCTCGGAATCAATGATGAACACAATGATTTTTTACCGAGGTTCACTTGCTTGCCGGCAAGCTAGTCCTCGTTGTGGCGATTCACTCACTTGGAGGTTCACGCGCTAATTGGCTTCACACGCCAAACCCTCAATAGGGTGCCGCACAACCAACACAAGATGAGGATCACACAAGCCACGAGCAATCCACTAGAGTACCTTTTGGCTCTCCGCCGGGGAAAGGTCAAGAACCCCTCACAATCACCACGATCGGAGCCGGAGACAATCACCACCCTCCGCTCGATGATCCTCGCTGCTCCAAGCCTATCTAGGTGGCGGCAACCACCAAGAGTAACAAGCGAATCCCATGAGCAAACACGAACACCAAGTGCCTCTAGATGCAAACACTCAAGCAATGCACTTGGATTCTCTCCCAATCTCACAAAGATGATGAATCAATGATGGAGATGAGTGGGAGGGCTTTGGCTAAGCTCACAAGGTTGCTATGTCAATGCAAATGGCCAAAGGAGTGAGCTTGAACCAGGCCATGGGGCTTAAATAGAAGCCCCCACGAAATAGAGCCGTTGTACCCCTTCACTGGGCACAACGCGGGGTGACCGGACGCTCCGGTCCGATCGACCGGACGCTGGCCCTCAGCGTCTGGTCACTGATCCACTGCCACGTGTTCCCCTGCTTCAAACTGTTGATCGATTTCAACAGTCATCATGTTACCGGACGCTGCACAAACTGACCGGACGCTCACCTCAGCGTCGGTCGTTTCCAGTAAGGTTCCAGAAGCGATTTTCTTCGACCGGACGCGTCGTCATGCTTGACCGGACCCTGCAGCTCCGGTCACTCAATGACTTTTCTCGTCGCTGACCGACACAGGACCACCCTGACCTCTAGGTCGTTCTGAGCCAGCGTCCGGTCATTTGACCGAGCGCAGCGTCTTCGCTGTTACAACTGACCGACGCGCGGTCCTCCGAGACCAGCGTCCGTCACTCTTGTGACCAGCAGACTAACTCCTTTTCACCTCTAACTTCTCACCCTTGCTCAAATGTGCCAACCACCAAAGTGTATCACCTATGTCAATATGTGGTTAGCATATTTTCCACAAACATTTAGAAGTGATGTTAGCACTTCCACTAGATCCTAAATGCATATGCAATGAGTTAGAGCATCTAGTGGCACTTTGATAACCGCATTCCGATACGAGTTTCACCCCTCTTAATAGTACGGCTATCAAACCTAAATGTGATCACACTCTCTAAGTGTCTTGATCACCAAAACAAAATAGCTCCTACAATTTATACCTTTGCCTTGAGCCTTTTGTTTTTCTCTTTCTTCTTTTCAAGTCCAAGCACTTGATCATCACCATGGCATCATCATCGTCATGCTATGATCTTCATTTGCTTCACCACTTGGAGTGTGCTACCTATCTCATGATCACTTGATAAACTAGGTTAGCACTTAGGGTTTCATCAATTCACCAAAACCAAACTAGAGCTTTCAATCTCCCCCTTTTTGGTAATTGATGACAACCCTTTCACAAAGATATGAATTGAAATTCAATTGAATCCATGTTGCTTGCCCAAGCATATTTACCATGTGTAAAAGGATATGGACAAGTTTCATGAACCCAAATGGTAGCAATTGCTCCCCCTACATATGTGCTAAGAGTTTGGATTGTAGCTTGCACATATGCTTGGATAGGAAATATAGGAGACAATGTCTACCAAATGATGCTAAGGTATAAAAGATGGACCTTTGAAGAGTGATACCAATTGGAGTGCACCATTATACCATCCTTAGCATCATGGTTAGCTTGATACCACTTGGAAACAACACTTTGAAAATGAAATCACTATATAACCTATGCATGCTAATTTTTCATTTCATCATTCAATCCTACAACTAGCATACACCACACAAGCATGAATATTGAAATTTTAAAACTTGTGCCATGCAAGCAAACATATGAAATGCACATTCAAATGCACCATACAAGTTCATAAGCTTGCTCCCCCAACTTGTGTGCTTAAAAGTTTTAATTGATCCCTTTCCTTGGTCATATCTCTCCCCCTATGTCAAAGTCTTTTTACTATCTTTATTTTTCTCCCCATAACTCTAATATTTTTACTATCTTTGTTTTTCTCCCATAACACTATCTTTGTTTTACACTAATTTCTTCTCCCCTTTGTCATCAATGACCACAAAGGTTCAAAATGTAGATAGGTTAGGATTATCAATGTCAATCAATGGGGTGAGGATCATTTTCCAAATTTGGTCCAATCTAGATCATTTGCCAAAGATATTTAACTCGGTTTGATCCAAGGACAAGCTTCTTCACACCTCCAAATAAGGGTTATCTTGTACCATGTTGAGTTAAACACTTAGAGCTCATTTTCTAGATTAAACACTAGGTTTACAAGCCCACAAACATGTCATATGCTACCACTAGATCAAAATAAGCATAGAAGCAATAGTGGTACCATACAATCATCAAATTTATTTGATTTTCATGAATGAGCCTAATAAAATGGAGAGATGACTAGATGCACTAAACATGTCCTTAGCAAGGATGTATGCCATGCCAATCAACTTTTACCTTGGATTGCTCGAAGGAGAGGCATGTCATATAAGTGGGGAGTGCATCAACACATATTTGAGAAATCCAATATGTTCAACTCATTCCTTAGCTTGCAAAACCTTTTCTCATCCAATGGCTTGGTGAATATATCGGCAAGTTGATCTTCGGTGCCTACACTCTCAATGCAAATGTCCCCTTTTTGTTGGTGATCTCTTATGAAATGGTGGCGGACATCAATGTGCTTTGTTCTTGCATGTTGAACCGGATTGTTGGTCAACTTGATTGCACTCTCATTGTCACATAGCAATGGCACTTTCTTGAACTTGATTCCAAAGTCACTCAAAGTGGCCTTCATCCAAAGTATTTGTGCACAACAACTACCGGCGGATATGTATTCGGCTTCGGCGGTTGATAATGCAACACTATTTTGCTTCTTTGATGACCATGAAACAAGTGATCTTCCCAACAATTGACATGTGCCCGAGGTGCTCTTCCTTTCAACCTTGCATCCCGCATAATCCGAGTCGGAGTAACCAACTAGCTCAAACTTTGCTCCTTTGGGATACCACAAACCAACATTTGGTGTATGCTTCAAGTACCTCAATATTCTCTTTGTAGCCTTCAAATGACTTTCTCTTGGTGAGGCTTGAAATCTTGCACACATGCATACACTAAACATGACATCCGGCCTTGATGCGGTCACATAGAGTAGGCTTCCAATCATAGACCGATACAATTTTTGATCCACCATATTTCCACTTGCATCACTATCCAAGTTGCCATTTGTTCCCATTGGTGTGCTAATGACTTTGCTATCACTCATGCCAAACTTCTTGATCATGTCCTTGATATACTTGCCTTGACTCACAAATGTACCATTCTTCAATTGCTTGATTTGAAGACCAAGGAAGTAACTTAACTCTCCAATCATGGACATCTCAAACTCATTAGCCATCATCTTTCCAAACTCATCACAAAAGTCTTGATTGGTTGATCCAAATATGATGTCATCAACATAGATTTGCAATACAAATAGATCTTTTCCAATCTTCTTGATGAAAAGAGTGGTGTCAACCTTGCCCATCATGAACCCTTTAGAGAGGAGGAAGTCCCTCAATCTCTCATACCATGCTCTAGGTGCTTGTTTCAATCCATACAATGCCTTCTTCAACTTGTACACATGGTTGGGCTTCTTATCATCTTCAAAACCGGGAGGTTGCTCAACATATACTTCTTCATTGATGTAACCATTGAGAAATGCACTCTTAACATCCATTTGATAGAGCTTGATGTTGTGGGCACAAGCATAGGCTAGCAAGATTCTAATTGCTTCCAATCTAGCAACCGGGGCATATGTTTCTCCAAAGTCAAGACCTTCAACTTGTGTATAGCCTTGTGCTACCAATCTTGCTTTGTTCCTTACTACTATCCCATCTTGATCTTGCTTGTTTCTAAAGACCCATTTGGTTCCAATCACATTGTGTCCCTTTGGTCTCTCTACTAATTCCCATACTTGATTTCTTGTGAAGTTATTCAATTCTTCATGCATAGCATTCACCCAATCAACATCCTTCAATGCTTCATCTATCTTCTTTGGTTCAATGGATGACACAAATGAGAAATGCTCACAAAATGATGCCAATCTTGATCTTGTTTGTACACCTCTAGAAATATCACCAATGATAGTGTCCAATGGATGATCCCTTGCAACATTTGTTGGTTGGAGTATTAGGAACTTGATTGCTTGCACTTGCTTGATCATTAGGTTGAGATGATGTACTAGCCACTTGATCTTGTTCATTATCATGAGAGCCACTTGCTACTAGCTTGATTTGTATCATCTTGCACATTTGAGTTGGAGAGCACTTGCACTTGATCATCTTCATCATCATTCACTTGCCTAGGCCTCAATTCACCAACATCCATGTTCTTCATGGCATTTGAAAGTTGAATGCCTCTAACATCTTCCAAGTTCTCATTCTCTACTTGTGAACCCTTGGTTTCATCAAATTCAACATCATGAACTTCCTCAAGAGTACCACTATCCAAATTCCAAACTCTATATGCTTTGCTTGTAGTGGAATAACCAAGTAGGAATCCTTCATCACATTTCTTGTCAAACTTGCCCAATCTAGTGCCTTTCTTCAAGATATAGCATTTGCAACCAAAGACCCAAAAATATGCAATGTTGGGCTTTCTACCATTCAAGAGCTCATATGGTGTCTTCTCTTTCAATGGGTGACAATAGAGGCGGTTGCTACAATAGCAAGCCGTGTTGATAGCTTCGGCCCAAAAAGATTGACTCACATTGTACTCACTAAGCATAGACCTTGCCATATCAATGAGTGTTCTATTCTTCCTCTCAACAAGGCCATTTGATTGTGGAGTGTACTTGGCCGAGAATTGATGTCTAATTCCAAATTCATCACATAACTCATCAATTCTAGTGTTCTTGAACTCACTACCATTGTCACTTCTAACTCTCTTGATGGTTGTTTCAAACTCATTGTGAATGCCCTTGACAAATGATTTGAATGTTGCAAACACATCACTTTTGTCCACTAGAAAGAATACCCATGTGTATCTAGTGTAATCATCCACTATCACAAAGCCATATTTGTTACCACCAATGCTAGTGTATTGTGTTGGCCCAAACAAATCCATATGCAATAACTCAAATGCTTTACTAGTGCTCATCATGCTTTTCTTAGGATGGGTGTTTCCAACTTGTTTGCCGGCTTGACAAGAGCTACAAAGCTTATCCTTCTCAAACACAACATCTTTCAAGCCTCTAACCAAGTCATGCTTAACCAATCTATTCAATTGTTTCATTCCAACATGACCAAGCCTTCTATGCCATAACCAACCCATGCTAGACTTAGTGAACAAGCATGTAGATAATCTAGCTTCACTAGCATTGAAATCAACCAAGTATAGATTCTCATATCTAAAGCCTTTGAAGATCAAGTTAGAGCCATCTACACTTATGATCTCTACATCATCTACCCCAAATATGCATTTGAATCCAAGATCACACAATTGAGCCACGGATAGCAAATTGAAGTTCAAGCTCTCTACTAGCAATACATTGGATATGCTCATGTCATTGGATATTGCAATCTTACCAAGCCCTTTGACCTTGCCTTTGCCATTGTCACCAAATGTGATACTATCATAACCATCATTGCCATTGGTGTTGATTGAGTTGAACATTCTTGCATCACCGGTCATGTGTTGAGTGCACCCACTATCAAGAACCCAATGCCTTCCTCTGGCTTTGTAATTGACCTACAAAAGAAGATCAATTCTTTTTAGGTACCCAAACTTGCTTGGGTCCTTGAAGGTTAGTCACTAAGCTCTTTGGTACCCAAATGACTTTCTTCTTTGAGCCCATCCATGGTTTACCAATGAACTTAGCCTTCACACCATTTGTACCCTTAGTAAGCATATAGCATGAATCAAGCTTAAGGGAGGATACATTAGCATTTTTGCTCTTGTTTTTGCACTCTTGCTCTTTATGACCAACTTGCTTGCAACTAGTGCAAAACCGACCATTGTTCTTCACAAAACTAGTCTTGTGAGGAGCAAAGGCCGCCTTGCCTTTCTTGGGGGTATAGCCCAATCCCTCTTTGTAGAGAGAAGCTCTTTGGCTACCCAAGCACATAAGCAAGCGGTCCTCACCACCATAGGCCTTAGCCAAAGTGTGAGTGAGCTTGTTGACCTCCTTCTTGAGATTCTCATTCTCAACCATTAGTGAGGCATCACAAGTGAAACCATCACTACTAGATGAGGTAGAAGTAGAAGTACTACAAGAAGGGTTAGTGGGAGGAACAATGATAGGCATAGATAATGATTCATCAATTATATCACAAGTTAAACCTACATTGCAAGTTTCAACATGCTTCTTTTTATTTTGCTCATCAAGCAAAGAGGAATGAGCCTTTTCAAGCTTTTTGTGAGCTTTGCCAAGCTTCTCATTGGCTTCCTCTAGCCTCTCATGAGATGCATTGAGCTCATCAAAGGCTTGCTTAAGGGCTTTTAGTTCCTTACGCAAGCTTTTGCATTCCCTTCTCTTGATATCAAAGTGTTCTCTAGCATCTTCTAGCATGTCAAATAATTCATCCTTAGTAGGTTCATCATCATCACTATCACTATCATTTTCATTTTCATTATCATCATCATGTTCTTCATCACTTTCATCATCACAAGTTTGTACCTTAGTGGCCTTAGCCATGAAGCATGATGAAGAGTCGAAGAGAGAAGGCTTCTCATTGATAGCAATGCTTGCAAGAACCTTCTTCTTGGTGGTCTTGTTATCATCACTATCGTCATCATCATCACTTGAGGAAGCATCACTATCCCAAGTGACCACATATGAACCACCCTTCTTCTTCTTGAAGGTCATCTTGTCCTTCTCTTTCTTTTCCTTCTTGTCCTTCTTCTTGTTCTTCTTCTTGTCATCATCATTGTCGCTATTGTATGGACATTGAGCAACAAGATGATCTTTGCTTCCACACTTGAAGCACCTTCTTGACTCTTCTTTGTTCTTGGATGAAGACTTCTTTCTTCTAGCACGGTAGCCCTTCTTCACCATGAACTTGCCAAATCTCTTGACAAAGAGAGCCATCTTCTCATCATCATCATCATCCCATGAATCATCTTCTTCACTAGATGTTTCTTGCTTAGCTTTGCCCTTGGATGATGTGGCCTTGAATGCCACACTCTTCTTCTTCTCATCCTTCTTCTCATCTTTCTTCTCCTTCTTTTCTTCCTTCTCATCTTCATCTCTATATGTATCATCGGTCATGATGTCTCCCAACACTTGGTTTGGTGTCATGGTGTCCAAACCACTCCTTACTAGAATAGTGACCAATGTGCCAAATCTTGAAGGTAAGCATCTCAAGAACTTGTGGGAGAAGTCCTTGTCCTTCACCTCTTCTCCAAGTGCTTTGAGATCATTGACAAGCACTTGAAGCCTATGAAACATCTCCGGCACACTCTCATCCTCCTTCATCTTGAAGCTTGCAAACTTCTCTTTGAGAATGTATGCCTTTGCACCCTTCACGGCTTGAGTGCCCTCAAATGATTCTTCCAACTTCTTCCAAGCCTCATGAGCCATCTCAATGTTCTTGATTTGCTCAAATGTTCTTTCATCCAAAGCATCATGGATGGCACTAAGAGCAATGTCATTATTTTGGAGTAGTATTTCTTCGGCGGCGGTGGGAGCCTCTTCATTTTCAATCTCAATCTTTGTCTCTACCACCTTCTAAACCTTCCTATTGATTGACTTGATATAAGTTGTCATCTTAGCCTTCCAATAGGGATAGTTGGAGCCATCAAATTGGGGTGGCTTCTTTGTGTTGTTGATTTGAGCCATTTTTACACCGAAGGTTGTTAAGCCTCAAATCACGGTGACCTCGGCTCTGATACCACTTGAAAGGTCCTAATGGCTAGAGGGGGGGTGAATAGCCTAATAAAAATTTCTACAACAACACTTAACAAAATGGTTAGACAATTATGAGGCGAAGCAAGTGTTGCGCTAGCCTACTCAAAATGCAAGCCACCTACCACAATTCTAGTTTAGATAGTATCTATTCACACAATAGCTATGACACTACAGTATGTTAGTGTGCTCTCAAAGGCTAACTAAAGAGCCACACCAACCTAGCAAGCAAGCTCTCACAACTAGCTACACTAAAGAGCTTGACAACTAGTTTGCGGTAATGTAAAGAGAGTGATCAAGAAGGTTATACCACCATGTAGATGGAGGAACCAATCAATCACAAGGATGAATAACAATGAAACCAATCACCTCAGAATCAATGATGAACACAATGATTTTTACTGAGGTTCACTTGCTTGCCGGCAAGCTAGTCCTCATTGTGGCGATTCACTCACTTGGAGGTTCATGCGCTAATTGGCTTCACACGCCAAACCCTCAATAGGGTGCCGCACAACCAACACAAGATGAGGATCACACAAGCCATGAGCAATCCACTAGAGTACCTTTTGGCGCTCTGCTAGGAAAATGTCAAGAACCCCTCACAATCACCACGATCGGAGCCAGAGACAATAACCGCTCTTCGCTCGACGATCCTCGCTGCTCCAAGCCATCTAGGTGGCGGCAACCACCAAGAGTAACAAGTGAATCCCATAGCAAAACACGAACACCAAGTGCCTCTAGATGCAATCACTCAAGCAATGCACTTGGATTCTCTCCCAATCTCACAAAGATGATGAATCAATGATGGAGATGAGTGGGAGGGCTTTGACTAAGCTCACAAGGTTGCTATGTCAATGAAAATGACCAAAGGTATGAGCTTCAACTGGCCATGGGGCTTAAATAGAAGCCCCCATGAAATAGAGCCATTGTACCCCTTCACTGGGCACAACGCGGGGTGATCGGACGCTTCGGTCCGATCGACCGGACGCTGGCCCTCAGCGTCCGGTCACGTGATTCACGCCACGTGTCCCCTGCTTTAAATACTATTCATCAGATTTCAATGGTCATCTATTGACCGGATACAGCGTACAAACTGACCGGACGCTCAGCCTCCAGCGTCCGGTCGTTTCTAGTAAGGTTCTAGAAATGATTTTCTTCGACCGGACGTGTCCGGTCATGCTTGACCGGACCCTATGAGCGTCCGGTCACTCAGTGACTTTTCTCTGTGCTGCCTAACAACAAGACCGGACACACCCTGCCAGCGTCCAGTCATTGAGCGACCCAGCATCCGGTCGTTTGACTGACGCCAGTGTCTTCGCTGTTACAACTGACCGGACACGTCGGTTCCTTAGAGACCAGCGTCCGGTCACCTTGTGATCAGCGAGACTAACTCCTTTTCACTTCTAACTTCTTCACCCTTGCTCAAATGTGCCAACCACCAAGTGTATCACCTTGTGCACATGTGTTAGCATATTTTCATAAACATTTTCAAGGGTGTTAGCATTCCACTAGATCCTAAATGCATATGCAATGAGTTAGAGCATCTAGTGGCACTTTGATAACCGCATTCAGATACAAGTTTCACCCCTCTTAATAGTATGGCTATCAATCCTAAATGTGATCACACTCTCTAAGTGTCTTGATCACCAAAACAAAATAGCTCTTATGGTTTATACCTTTGCCTTGAGCTTTTTGTTTTTCTCTTTCTTCTTTCCAAGTCCAAGCACTTGATCATCATCATGGTATCATCATCATCATGCTATGATCTTCATTTGCTTCACCACTTGGAGTGTGCTACCTATCTCATGATCACTTGATAAACTAGGTTAGCACTTAGGGTTTCATCAATTCACCAAAACCAAACTAGAGCTTTCAACACCCCCAGGCAAAACCAAACTGGGTACGGGGGCTCACTGGTGCGATAGTGTCGCGCCAGCCGCGGTGGCGTGGTAGTGTCGTGCCAGTGAGAGTGGCGTGACAGTGTCACGCCAGTGAACCCCCGTACCCAATTTGGTTTTGCCTGGGGGTGCCTCCTCATCTCACCACCGCGCCTGGCGTGATAGTCTTGTCACGTCACCTACTCCAATGGGATAGAGTTGTTGCGTCGCCTAGGCTAGCCGACAGTCATTGGCACAGTGCTCGGTCATGGCTGTCGCGCCAGCAAGCCTGGCACGACAGGCCTAGAAATAATTTTTTTCTTTTCTTGCACACTTCTTAAGACAGAAATACAATTGACACATCATACATAGCATATAACAGTTCATAGATGCCCAACATGGGTCACAAGTTCACAAATAATACATGACCAACATACCATATAACATCAACTCCACATAGTTCATACACGATGAACTTAGTTCACAAAGTCCACATAGTTCACAAGTCATTGACAAAGTCCACATAGTTCAGACAGTCCACACGACGAACAGAGTCCACCAAATGAGCACATAGTTGACATAGTTGTACCATGACCAACATAGGCAATAAAAGAAGCACAAAGTTCACAAAGCATGCTTGAGATTAAGGGTTAGGCGTTAAGGGCTCATGAGGACGACGCAGGCGACCTAGATTTGTCGGTTGGAGATTAGGAGTGCCGACGTCGGAGCGATCACAGACATGTTGTCGCACGTTTTGTCCTTGACCTCATCGTGGGCGTTGGGATGAACTCTACACAAAATATATACAACATAGGGAGTTTGTATCGCTAGAGGACCATCAAAAATCATGTAGTACTTGATGATGACACACGCACCTGAGTTTGTGTACCCTGAAGAGCATCAGCAAGATGGGAACCCGTCTGCTCATCTTGCTCTTAAGTTGGATCATCGATGTCATCATGACCTTCATCGCTGTCGTCTTTGTCATTAGCTCTCCAGTCTATCAATCGTTGCCCTTTGGCTTGTACGGGTTTGTCGTCCTTGCTACGATCTGGGAGGTGGCACTTTAACCTCTTCGGCTCACATGCAACTCAGCTTGTGAGCCATCCGTCAATAGGATGTCAACACCTTCTACAACCATGGTCATGTGAAATGAGAAGTGGTTACATATCATTCCGGGTGAGTAGGAAAATACATAGGCATAGGGGCATTACCTTGGCAGATTCTTCAAGGTATGAATTCTCGATCCCTCTTGCACGTCCAAGGTAAACTCCGGCCTCATTAGAAATGTGAGATAGCTGATTTGCCTAGAGTACATGCATAATCATCATTACCATGTACTTTTCAAGTGAAGTTGCATGAAGGCATAGTTCAAATGAAATGCTTACCATGTAGTTCTCAAGTGGTGGTCTCTCTGGCTGCACGCTCGTCCTTGTCACGACATCATAGGGGTCGTCGTCATCACTCCCTTCTTCATCTATTGGAATGCTGGACAGCAGTGGATGCACACTGATTCTGGTGGACCTGTGAAGCCACGCCAGGTACTCACGGTACTCGGTGGACAAAGACTGCGTCCCACTATCCGGTTCCACCCTCTCTCTAGCTTCCCACTGTTGCACGTACTTTTCATGCTTAACAAGCCAGTTGTTGCCGCCAAACCTTTTCCTCCTCGACACCCTGCAAGGATGATACATATTACATTTTGAGGACCTATACCAAGCATGCAATGGTGAGTCATGATATACACAAAGTCCAGCTTACTCATGCAACTGACGGGTTATCGACTCATGCTGTAGAGGGAAATTTTGTTTCCTACCAAACTGCTTCATCACTCTTTAGGGTAGGTGGTGCTCGACCACATAGTATAAGATCATTGGTACATTGGATCGCTACAACACCTTCTCAGCCTCAACATGTGGGGTCATGTTCAACTCCCGTATGTCTCGTCTGTCATATGGATCCCATTCAACCTATAACTTGTGTTACTTAGTACATGGCCTTGTTCATACTTTGGGAAGAAAAGAAATGGAAGCATCGGTGGTACAATGAACCTGATTCGGAGTTAAAACATCCAAATCATTGGAGTATTGAATGTAGCGACGTTGCGGCTGACCCCGAACCAACTTAATTGCCCTCCAAAGGTAGCATATGGGGGGCAACAATCACCATGTGTCCAAGCCTACAAAACCAAACAATTCTAAGGATGTCACATAGTGCATGCAACATATGAAACACATATACCAAATAAATGCAAGGTACTTACCGAAACTTGGCCTCTATGCACCCATCCTATAGGAATGCGCTCCCAAATCCAAATATGAAGCAAGTATGTGCAACCACCTATGTTTGAATTGGGGTTGGCTCTCCTACATCCCTCACATAGCTACCGATATAACCAAGCAAGAGTGGACGACCCCCAACTATATTGGGTGATGTTTTCCCATGGTTCATGTAGCTAGGGTACGACCACCCATGAGATAGTGTTCCTAGAAGCATTTGGAAAGAGGAAGCTTGCGACCATGTGATACAGCCAGACACGAGCATGACTCTCAACGACGTCCACCGGTGCATGGGGTGGGCACCTATTAAAGCACTACCGTAATGAGGCTAAGCTGACACCCGAGGTCTTCTTCTCCTTCTTCCCTTCTTTAGGGTGGGGTGGTCGGTGGCTGATGGCCGGTAAACTGCTCCACCATATCCTTCTAGTTCTCTGTATCTATCGTGCCTGTCACTGTCGGACCATCCAAGCGAAGGCCCCAATGTAGCCAACGTCTTGCATGAGCACGGACATCTCTCTAGAGGGTAGGTGGAAGCTATGGGTCTCTGGATGCCACCTATCAATGAAGGCGGTGATGAGGGTACCATCCATGTCTGGGAGGCCAGCATTGATAGCTCGAGCTAGGCCTAGAAAACTAGCTCTGGCTCTTGACAGGTACTAGGCGTAACGCTCATCCCACTCGAGCGGTTGGTGAGTTCGGGGATGCAGTGGGACCAAGGCCTAGAAAAAAACAACATTACAATCGATAGCAGGGTTAACACATTATAAATGGCAACGAATTATTGTGTGTAAATGACTTACCGCACCATCGTCGACCATCAAGTGCGCTTGGTGGTCCTTGTTGTAGTAGGTCTCAAGAATGGGGAAGTGCGGGTGCGCCATGCTGCAATTGTGAAAACGATGACACAACGTTAGAATATGGAAAAAGTAAATGAAACATGCTAGATGGTACAAAAACAACAAACAAATGTATGGAATATATAAGCAACACATATTTGAATCTATGTATGTACCTTTATAACCCTAGAACCACTATGACTCTCATTTCATGTTTCTAATTTCTTTGACTTCTTATGCTTGTTATGTGTGGCAGTGGTATGACCGGTTTTGTGGCATTTGGAGCAACAAACCTGTCCTGGTGCCTCATCAAAGTCGCCAAAACCACACATGTCTTCACCATACCCGTTCGATGCATCCATAACTCCTCAGAGCTGCTTCTTTATCCTTCTACCCTTCTTTGTCTTCAGAAGGTCCGGGTCGGGAACATAATCCAACCCATAGTACTCAGGCCATTGTGTCGGATCTAGGTAAGGCTCGAAGCTCGACTCCCACACTTTGAGAGTGTTTGACATGAGGTAAAAAGGAGACATGAACTTTTCACTTTCATGGTCTAGACCCCTGCATCTGCAAGCTATAATGACATGCGAGCAAGGAACATGGAGGAGTTGTGGAATGTTACAAGAGCATTCCACTTTCTCAAGGTCCACCCTATAATTCCTACCACCGTACTTCTCACCCCCCAGGTTCATTCCTCCGGCTGACCTGATATTGCACACTAACCTCGATGGCCCAAAGGCCTCCCCCACTTGGTTGGAAGCTATCTTCTCTGAGAGATCCAAGTGTTTTCTACTGGCTCTACCCCATTTCTTTTTGGACGCCTTTGCTATGTTCCATCGATTGATAAAGTATTCATTGCACTTCCTGAACGAGTACTCCATAATACCTGACATGGGGACTACACGGATACCCTTGAACACCTTGTTGAACGATTATGAAGAATTGGTAGTCATCACGCCATATCGAAGACCACCGGGATCGAATGCAAGAGCCCACTTGTCCCTTTGAGGCATCTAATCCTGAAGCCAACTCTTTGCCCTAGCATTGAGGACCTTCTGTAACTCCGCAAGCATCTCTTCAAACTTCTCCTTGGTTCGACACCCACATAGTAACATCAACTTCTGCACTACCTCCTTTTTCTTCTGCCTTCTCCATATGTTGGCAGCAAAGTGCCTCATGCACCACCGATGCTCAAGAGGAGGGCATCCATCTACATGCTCTTTCATAGCTATCAACAGACTATGATGCCGATCTAAGATCATGCATATGTTCCGAGATGAACGGAGCACATTCTATCTCACAAGCTTCATGAACCAACACCAATTGTGGTCGTTATCACCCTTAGCCAAAGCAAATGCTAAAGGGGCAAGTTGATTGTCCGGGTCCACTCCAACGACAATCATCAATACACCCCTGTACTTCTGTGTCAGGAATGTACCCTCAACAAGTACTAAGGGATGACAATGCTTGAAGGCTTTCGCGGACTGAGCAAAACACCAAAAAATTCTCTGTAGAACATGCTTTAGAATGCCATCCACGTCCATGACAATGCGACCCACATAAGGATACCACCTAAGGCCTGGATTGTAGTGTTTCATGGCACTTAGAATCCTAGGAACTTGGTTGTATGCCTCTTTCCAATTGCCCCATAGCAACTCTATAGCATGTTGCTTTGCCCACCATGCCTTTGAGTACTTGACTCTATAACCAGTGAACCCAAATATGGTCTCGATCATGCTTGAAACTGATGTGTCAGTATCAGCCCTAACCGCGCCAACAAGACGATGACTAGGGTAACGGACTGTGTTTTGGGCGTGCATACCCTTCGGCTTCGAAGATCGACACGTGTGAGGTTGCCTCACATTATGAATCTTCCACTTTTCATTTCTCTGCCTCCGAACCCATAGACCCCATTGACATCCATTCTTGCAAAGGACCATGTACCTCTTGTTCTTGTAGAAGTGACTCACATAATACGTCCTATGAAACTGAATGACATAATCCATCAGGAAATACTTCAGATGCTCCAATGTATCAAATACCATTCCCTTCTTAATCTCCACCTCCTCACTATCTGGTACCTCATCAGCCAACAACATCAAACTGGTGTCACATATTGCCTTATTAACCATACTAATGTCCATGAAATTTGGTATCGAAGGTACCTCCACATGGACAGCCTTCAATTGCCTTAACTCAATGTCATTGTACTCCATTCTCAATGACCCATCAGCTGGGACTCCTATTGCATCTAGAAACCCTCCCTCACAACAATCACTTTCATACTCTCTACTAGGCTCAGACCTGTACTCGTCCTCCAACTCATCATCTGAAGTACTTGGCCCCGAAGTCAAGTCATCTTCATCCATGGGGGCAACATCAACTTAGTCAACCTTCGATCCTTGGGATATGTCATCCATATCATGTGTTCCATCTCCGTTTCCACCATCCTCATCAAACGTTTCTTCATCAAAATCATCATTTAAGGCACCGGGCTCACATGACCTATCAACTTCTCTAACGACAACTGCATGTAACTCTTCGTCTTGGGTAAGGTTCTCTATGGGCTCCATATCCACATTATCATCCACAGCCACAACAATTGAGCTACACCCCTTCTCCACAACAACTTCCAAGCACCTAACACTATTACTCTTGACAACTTCTACGTAGTTCTTCCATTCATCCTCACGTGACAAAGACATCAACACATAGTGTGCTCATTCCTTCCCATAATCAAATTGACCTCTCAATCTTAGTGGCCACCCAAATTTATCCCAGCATTAGCTAACCAAACCATCAAAGGTAGGAGGTGTACTAAAGAATTGAATATGTTCTTGCATACTTTCAAACTCCCCATTTCCTTTAACTTTGCCACCATAAAATAATCGCACTAACCGATCCATCTACAAAATAGGAACGAACACATCAACAACACATGAACTACACATTTCAGAAATAAATCATATCCATTCAATAATACACTACAATAACACCAACTTCACAGTGATGTCAACAAATGCAACAAACATACCGATCTAAATACACCATGCATCAACTACCTACGTCCATACAACACCTAGTTTACGTCCAATCCACTAGCAGAGTATATCCTAAACCTAATCTACGTATCAAATACTAACAAGCAATGATAAAACCATTCACACCATCCCTAATTTCCTAACCCTAGTCATGCAACTCATGAGGCTAGAAATCAAGAAATCGAGGGAGGGAAGATCAACCTGGCGGTGTACTTGAGTCCACAGAGCAGGGAGGCCACGGACCACGCTGGGAGAAGCCTTGTCGGTGGCACCACCGTGGCAAGGCATTGAGATGTAGGGAGTCAGCCTGCTCCCCCTGGCGTAGCTCCCCAGCCATGCGAGGGAGAGGGAGAGAGAGGGTAGCAGGAGCAGCCACTCAATTCACCGGTGGAGCCGGCGGAGATGGCTGGGGTGGCTGGGGACATAGGGTGGCGGCGGTGGCACCCAAGCATGCGGTCGAGTGAAGGAGAGGGAGAGCGAGAGAGAGGAAGGAAAGTGGACCGGGCTAGCCAAATCCTATATGACCCCGTCATGCCAGCCCACCTGTCGTGCCTGAGTCACTGGCGTGATAGGGTAGGCCCCACGGACCGCCACTCTAGCTCCGGTCAATGATGTGTGCCGCTGTGGCTCCCCTTATCGTGCCACCCCATGTGGTGTGACAAAGTGGTGCAGTCGCTCTAGCGTGGCTGGCGCGACCAAAGGGGCTACCTTGTGCAATTTCTTTTTAGGAGCGGTTATTATTAAAATATTGATTAAAAAAGGTTTAAAATAAACCAATGAGAGCACTTAAAACCAATCAATCCTCAGCAATGGTCAGAAGCATCAATCCTTTGGCGCCAATCAATCCTCATCTTTAATGAAATTGAGCTACGGACTGGGTGACAATGCCATGCTTATCCATGTTTGTTAACAACACCTTATGTACTTTGTAGTTTGTACCTATCATTTTCTCCTGTAGTTCTGATTGCACGTAGAACTTCTTCGAGTTCCCAACTATCATAATAGGTTGAGCCACCTGTTGCCACCCTCCAAACTAGCCATGCAGTTCTAGGTCAGCTATAATCTATGATACCTACAGTAGGTATTTCTTTGGTTCCCCCCTTTCACCACAGGTATTTACCATATTCATGGCTAATGTTGCATATTGTGAAACAGACAATACAGGACTACCAGAATGTAGGGGAGAACTTGGCACTTGGCAGCCTAATAAGGATTGGTGTAACACCCCTGGTGTGAAGCATCACTAAAACTTGATCATATCATCATCATGCATAGTAAGCATTCTTAGTAGCTAACCATGCTTTGCATCTACTAAAAACATTGTTAATTGGGTAGCAAAGCATTGCATGTGTGATGTAATGTGTTAAAAACCAAAAATCCTTTTAAGGTACTTTGTGACCTTCTAATTTTGAATTTCACCAAAATACTTGGAATTATGCCCTAATAAACTTTGAGGTGTAAAGTGTGTACTTTACACTAGTGTCAAGTGTAGGGTATGAATCCAAGTCCAAACCATTAAAATTTGAGCTCCAAACTTGAATTCAAACTTGAGTTTCAAGCACAGGCAATTTGGCGAGGCTAGTCCAGCAGATGCTTACTTTGTTTGAGAACATTCAAGGTCAGTAGGATTCCTTTCAGGACCGCATGCTTGCTAGTGAGGTGCATCACTTTCACTACTTTGACCACATTCTACAGAAGACAGGCATCTCACCTCCACCGCCTCTAGTCCAGATAGCAGGTCCTACACCGGTTCAGTAGGTCTCTTTGGCCCCATCTATACAATACAATGTACTTCAGGGCCAGAGCTTCCCCTAGGTGTCTCCGATCCACCCCACGACCCTTGACTTCTCCTCTCTAGCAGCTCAGGGTGTGGATTCAGGGATTACCAGCGTGTCTCAGCCTCTCCCGCTTACAGTTACTCAGAAACCGTCAGTGATCGTGGTGACTATAGCAGTTCAGACTTCTCATATAGTCTCCGCCACACACAACTAGGTGACAGGAGAGTCTTCGCAGGCAGTGTCATCCACTCTAGCTCCTATGCTACCTATAGCTCCACCTCAGACAGGCATCGGTGACACTATACCTTCTTTAGTTGCCTCATCAAACCCACAACAGCAGACAGTCCTAGTTAGTCAGCCTCCTCCACCTGCTACTTTAGAGGCTCTAGTGACAATGATAGTGACAGTTGCAGCTACAACACCCGTCGATCAGCCAGAGAGATAGAGTTTAGATTCAGACCTTGACTATGACTAGTTCAAACTTACACCGCGCACCTCTACACCTGACACTACTGCACCTACCCCACCTCAGGACCCTTAGGTTTTGGTGCTTGACGCCAAAGGTGGAGAGGGTGAGAGTATGTGAGATAGGGGGAGAGCTTGTGAGAGGGTTTTGATATCTTTGTGTGCTACTCCCATATTTTGTTGCATGCATGTTTACATTTCCGATATGCATTGTATTATACGTGTGCTTGCATGTGTGATGTCTTGTGAGACATGTTGACTTATCAAATCATTTTATTTATATATCATGTCTCTTTGTTGCTCATTTATCATGCTTCCGCCATACTCCGATGTTAAATGAGCAATTACTTTCTTGTACCTGCACTTAATTCTTATATATTGAGTACATGTGGACTTGGTATGCATAAACTTGCTCTAACCCCTTTGCTCTTATTGCCACAAGTTCATGCAAACTAAGCAGTTGAAAACCTAAAATCTCTCTTATACACATACTCAAGGTTGTGTTGTCATCAGTCACCAAAAAGGGGGAGATTGAAAGCATCTAGGCCCCTAGTTGGGTTTTGGTGATTAATGAATACACAAGATTACCATGACTAACATGTGTTTTGCAGAGGCATTATAAGTTAGGTCATGGTAATGGTGATTGATTGGGCACTTATGGTATTCATGCCCCTAACGATGGAATTCATTTCAGTTTTCAAAGAATGGACTACAAGGTTAAGGGCAGACTAGTTCTAAGTGTCATTTGGTGTTGAGAGACAATTGGATTAGTTGTAGGACTTTGTTTTTTCTTTGGCTATACTATAAAGGGGGGCATGGATGGGTAGCTTGACCTAGGCGTGTCTAGTGAGAAGAATGTGGTGCACATTTGTTAAATCTCACGCTAGGTAGCTCAGAGGAAGCCCAAGATCATCGGAAGTTGGAAAGCAATTCAAAATGGTGATCGAATTGGAAGTTTGTAGCGCTGGTGGTTGCAGACAGGGTGGTGTGCACCGCCCCTTTTATATAGAGGCTGGGTACTTGGGCTCGGTCACCAGACAGGGCACCGCCCCTAGGGTGGCGGTGCCACCGCCATTTATTTCTAGAGAGGGGTGCTTAAGGGGCTTGGTCATCGCCCCTAGGGTGGCGGTGCACCACCATGAGGGTGGTGGTGCCAGCCCAGCAATGGTCACTTGAAAAATAGCCGTTGGAGTGGCACCGGGCAAGGGGTGGCGGTGTGCCACCTTGCTGTCCGGTGACCCCGACTTTGCTTAGTTGGAGGGTAACGGCTAGTTTCTTGGTTGGGCCTATTTATACCCCTCCATCTCGTGTATTGAGACTCTCTTGCCCATTTGTTCAGCTAAGGAAACCATTTGGTGTGCAAGGGAGAGCAAGAGCCTAGTGGGGAGATTGAGATTTGCTAATCCAAGATTAAGGACCTCATTAGTGCATAGAGAGTAGCAAGTGTGCATCCACTCTTCTCATTAGGCTTGGTTAGGTCAAGTGAGAGTTCGTGCTTGTTACTCTTGGTGATCGCCATCACCTAGATGGCTCGGTTGTGATTGGAAGCTTGGTGATCATTCAGCGGAGCTTGTGGATGACCTAAGTAAAGGTGTGAGCGATTGTGGGTGATTCACCACGATGGACTATCGAAGAATCAGCCCATAGAGAGCACTTGATCCTTGTGCGGATCAAGGGGGAGCTACACCCTTACGCGGGTGCTCCAACGAGGACTAGTGGGGAGTGACGACTCTCTGATACCTCCAAAAAACATCGTCGCGTTCCTCTTCTTCTCTTTACCTTGAGCATTTACATTTGAGCAATTCAATTCATGTCCTTACATTCTTAGAATTGTCATGCTAGAGTAGGATTGGAACCTAGTGTGCAAAACTTTTGTGCAGTAGAACAATAGAAACACTTCTAGGTACAAGAGGGTGAAATGGACTAAGTGTAGGGCTTAATTATTGAAAGAAATTTAGAATTAGCCCAATTCACCCCTCCCCCTCCTAGGCATCTTGATCCTTTCATGGAGTTTTTCAAGTTGCTACATGGAATTGAGAGAAAATGGAAGAAGAAGAAAAAGATTCAGGCTGCTACAGTATGCTGTCGAGTTGCTGCCATGGGCACCGTTGTGCTTGTTGCCGTGCTACACCCGTTCAACCAGCACCGCCAGGAGGTTCACGAAGGAGAGGGGAGTCCACCTGGGTACCTCTCGTCGCCGGCGAGTACCCGCCAGTCAACGACCATCGCGCCACGGTCAGCGCGGGCGCGACCCCGGGACCCGTTGTCAGTGAGAGAGGGTAGAGAGGGGGCGGGTGAGAAAAGAATTTAATCCTTTTTTGTTGTTCAGAAAATGTTAAAATGAGCTGAATCTTGTTTAATTCATAACTAATTAATCAGAGCCGATAAAATTATGAAAATTTTTATGTAAGCTTGTTATCATATGCTTAATCATAGACAAATATGAGTTTGCCAAAATCAGTAATTTTGCTAGGTTCAAAAAATTACATCTTTTAATTAATAAATAGACCTTCCATGATTTTTATAGGCTAAAATAATTATCCTAAAATCATGAAACTTTGTATATATGCTTTTATGCTTAAAACTACCTTCACAAAAAGTTTGGCTCTGTTTTGATAAAAATAAATTATCCACTTAATTCAAATACCTTTTATGCACTAATAAAAGTACCAAAATGTTTTATTTAAATCATTAAATGGTTTAATGTGATTTTGATGTTGATTATGGACCTTAGAACACTAAACCCTTGCTATTCCTTGGCAATTACATTACATGATTGTGTACTCATACTTAACTTGTTAATAATAATAACAATGTTGCTTCGTGAGTAATTAACCTAATTATTTAGTGAAGGAAAGTTGTACTCAAGTTGTTTAATCTTGATAGATCAACATACTCCATGCTTAGCATCCCATTATTCTAAAGCATGCATGTTTACTTATGTTTAGTGATCGAGAGTGGATTTCTGTTGTTAAGCCAGCCCTAGAAGTGGATTTCTTGTCAGTGGGAGTTGGTTATCTTTTATGTGGTTTACGGATGTGACTGACAACCCCGACACCGAAGGCAAGCCCTAGAGCATACCCCCTTCCTTGTGTGTTTACAAGTGTTATTCACATAAGTCTTATGCTTGTTGCATTTAAGTAAATAGGAGTTGGTTGAATACCAATTGCTGCATGCCAGCCTTGTGTTTTCAATATACATCCTTGTCACCCTGTTAGTATGGTAGTTGTATGATGCTTAGCCATGCTTAGTTGATAAGAGATGAGTAATGAGTTAATGGTTCTATACTCATGATTGGTCATGAGATTTTAATGATGATCATAAATTTAATTTGAGACCGGACGGACTCTTTGCTTACGTCAAGAATGAAGTCTTGACATAGTGCCCCACTTGTATCGATTAAGGGCTGTTCATTGTACGCTTGTATGTGTTTGAGACCTTGCAGTACTGGCCACATACTCCGGTAAGTCTGATACCTTGGCTATTCCATTATGTGAAAAGAAAACTGCACACTGGACGTGGGAGATGGTGAGAGTACCGTGTACGCATCCTGTGAATCCACCAGGAGCGGCGGAGGGAGATGGAGTACTGTGCTCTCGGGTAGCGCAGATCGGTTCACGTTTCGGAGGATCCGAGTGAAGGTTGATATATGTAAATCCGAGACTGTGATCTGCATATGTCATGTGGTAAGGAAACCCTAGCTGGGCCTAATCGATTCGAATCGTCGTGTGCCTCAGTTATGGAGACTCGATCCTCTCCCCGCATCGTAGTTAATTAATAAAACAATGGTACTTGTGATCATGAGATGAGATGGTTAAAGAAGTGATTGATTTAGATCAGGTGCAAACTGGAGACTTATAATTATTTAACTTGAGCTAAAATATTGAAAATGAGGATCATCAATCATTAGTAAGCTTTTCTGCAAAAGTTAATCTTGATTCTTGCTTCAGACTTACCTTGATTCCCCGTAAGCCTGCATATCTTTGGAGTCTTTCCTTTTCGCCGGTTAAGTCTTGTTGAGTATCTTTATACTCAGCGTTTGTTAAACCCTTGTTGCAGGAGGAGATCCAGTAGTAGAAGAGTTTGTTGTGCACCCTTGGGCAGGGTGAATCTCTCTTGTGTGTTGTTAGAGTAGTACCCGTCATGCTACCCTACTGCCTTGCCGGCTAAAGATTATGTTTTGTAATAACTTAATGAATGATTGTAAACTTATGGTTTATAAGACTTCCACTATTTACTCTGATGTAATATATTTGTATAAACTGTTGTAATACTGCAATGTAATGTGTCTTGTTCGGAAAGAAAAAAGAGGTTGATTCAAGTTTCCCGAGGACACCCGACATACTACCGGGATTGTGTGGCTTACGTGTGCAATAGTCAAAAGTCTGTGAGACAATAATAGACACATGTGGACCATATAATTTTGGTGGTTCTGCCACAGTTGGGTTATTACAGCTCATCAGCAGCATGAGGGTGTACAAAGGCAATCTGTTCCTGGGACATTTATGCTCAATTGGTTGAGGCTGCGATCTGTTCAGAGTTAATTTTTCAACAAGTGATTGTGATAGCGACAAGGTGAATCATTATCTCATCATTCCATGTTTCTTTATCATGTTGTTGTAATACCATCGTAATCTGCTAGAATGGAATGACCAAACCCAATTACCTTATTTTTCTGTTGTTTACGGCAAGCTTGTCTTGCATCAGGTCTTAGTGAGTGAGAACCCAAAGATTACTCCTAAGACTGTCTCCAACAAGCCGGACCTAAAAACAAGAGGCATTCGACGGTTTGGGTACCACACAGTGAAAGGGTCACGGACCCAAAAACTTTCCTTTTCCAACTGGCGACTCAAACGAGAAGCCGCGCGCCGCCCGCCTCGCCGCGCTCCTCCACCCGCTCGTCGGGTCTCCTTTCGTACCCATGGGTCCCCTTGCTCAGGTTGTTGTGCGGCGCCGCTGCCGCTTCCATGGGGTTGCTCGCGTGAGGTCCTCAACCGGGGAGGGCGGAAGCGAGTCCGGAGGCGGAAGTGGGGGCGGCGAGGGCGCCGGTGCCGCGGCGTATTGGCTGAGCTCGGCGGTGGGGGAGAAAATGGACGAGCTTCTGTGCCGCGAAGAGAACCGGGCCCTGCTCGAGGATGCCGAGCGCCGCATTGAGCGCGCGCGCGCTGCGCTCGCCGACATCGAGCGCCTGGAGGCCACCGCGCGCCTCACCCGCGAGGAAGTTCGCCGCCTCGAGAAGTGGCTCCGGCGCGAGATCTGGCGAGGCGCGGTACCCCTTCGCGCGGACAAGTTCTTCTCCCTCCGGTCCACCCTCTTCCCTCTTCCCTTTTCCCTCCTCTTCTTCTCCCTGCTCCCCTGCTTCTCCCTCCCTTCAATCCACGCCAAGGCAATAGCGCCGCCGAGCGCTCTCCCTTCCCCCTCTCCCCTTGCTGCCTCTCTCTCGTGGGAGATGGCCGCAGGCCGCCGAAGCCGTCGCCGGTGCTCCCCGGTCTGCACGCCGCCTTGCTTCTCTCTCTCCCTCCGCTTCGTTCTCTCCCCCTCGCTTTCTCTCTCTCTTGCGGACGGAAGGAACAGAGGAGCGCGGTGCCCCTGGGCGCGGACGAGCTCCGGCAGCGTGGAGACACAGAAGGACGGAGAGAAGACGCTTATTTGCGTCTCGTGTCGGCTCCCACTCAAAATGCGTCGCTCCTTTGCCTACTCCATTGGAGAAGTGTTTTACGCGGATAAAACAATGTAGACAACCCATTTTAAGTTTGGGTCACGGTATACGTGATCTGTTGGAGTCAGACTAAGCTCGAGAATGTGACTTTGGAACTTTTCAACGTCTCACAAGGCTACTAGACAACTTTCTAGATGTTGGCACTGAGAAAATCATTCAGGCCATGATGTATTCATCAACCTCAAGGAGCTCGTCAGATCATAAAATGATGGATACTAGAAAGGAGATATTGACTAGGTCTTCCTTAAAAGCCTCCAGACCGATGACACCATCTTCAAGAATGTTTCTCAGTCTGTGTACTGTGCGTTCCGTGCAATCACTCTGGGTGGCGGTGGGGAGAAGGGTCAGAAGGTCGCCGAGTCGAGTGTCACGTAAGCGTCACGTTAAGTGTGTGATAGTAATAATAAAATAAATTATAGAAGTCATCGGTAATCCGCAAGACGAATTTATTAAGCCTAATTAATCTAGTATTAGCACATATTACTATAGCACAACATTGTCAAATCATGGACTAATTAGGCTTAAAAAATTCATCTCGCAAATTAGTCTCAATCTTTGTTTTTAGTTTCATAATTAGTCTATATATAGTACTCTATACATGTATCAAATATTCAATGTGATAGAAACTAAAGTTTAGGAGACGGATATGTGTTGTTGACTTGTCTACATTCATTAATGGGTCATGACTAAGGATGAAAACGGTACGGATATTTTCTGACCGTATTTGAGATCGAATCCGTTTAAAGGGGTTCAGATCTGTTCGTATCCGAGTCCGGATATTCAACATCCGATATTGTATCCGTATCCGAATACTCAAATCGCATATTTATGTTGTCGATATCCAATCATATCCTATCCGATATGGTTGACACTATCCGTACTCGAATCCGAATCCGGACAAAAATATGAAAACAAATGTAATATTAGTGATATCCGTTCAATCTGATCCGTTTTCATCCCTAGTCATGACTATACTACGTAAACAAATATTGCTTGCTTCTACTTTGTATTTTTTTTTAATTTTTTGTTTTTAAATTCAAATGCATGATAAAACAGGTGACTTCTCTTAGCCACGCATGATAAAACAGGTGAAGTTTTGCTAAACAGTACATCAAAACAGCTCTAACTCCACCGGTGAAGTTGTTCTTGGATCTAAAGCAAAAAAAAAATAACACAGTTCCACTAGTGAATTGGAGTTGTGACCACGGTGAATTTGCAAAGAAGAGATAAAGAGCTTGAGACGGGGAAGGACTATTTGGTAAATCTATGTTTTACTGGTGAAGAAGAATTTTTTTTAGCTTTAGCTCTACTAGTGTAGCTGAAGCTATTTTAGTAAAATGTTTTGGATGAACACTCTTCTCCTAGTAGATAAAAATGGTAAAATGACTAAAATACCCATCTCTTTTTTCTTTCTTCCTTTATTTATTTCCTTTCTCCCTCCCTGTTTCAACTTATCCTCTTTATTCGACCACCATCCGTTTCTATGATCCAAATCCGCCGACCGCTTATCCCGCTACCCCATTCCCCAGGGCTTACCCGCCGCCCCTCTCCTTCCCACCGATTTCCTTCCTCCCAGCCGGTGACTCTGGCTCTGCCCAGCTTGGTCTGAAGTCTACTGTATCTTGGGCTTGTTCAGTTGATGCACTTTTATTTGTCACATACTCACGTACCAGCAAATAAAATCCTATTTGGATTATACCTAATTGTATGAGAAAATTACGGTGGCATACCCTAAACAAAAATTCTAGATCCGCCTCTGCAAAATACGAGCATGATAAAACCCGCAAAGGAGAGATAAAAGAGTTCAAGATGTACCTCTAGCGGTGTGCCGGCATGCACTATCACTGTCAGTCAGTCCCTCGGTGGTTTAGTCTCGGACTCTTGGTGACTACGAGTTACTCCCTCCTTTCTGATGAATGGTATTTCCATTTATGACTTCAAATCAATTTATTACGAGAATACATTTCATAATTAATCTAGTGGTATTATTTAATATCATAAATATTAATATTCTTTATCTATAATTGGCTAAATTTATAAGATACTAAAACATAACACTATGTTAGAATTACATTTTTTTCCATAAAAAGAGGACGGGCAACTCAGAATTGCACAGGGACACATGCAAACGTGACTGCGTGAATACGAGAAAGCGATAGTACTAGGCAGGAACAGGTCACCTGCAGACGAAGCAAGGGGCAGTCAATTCAATACATGAATATAAGAAGTCGCCGTCGATAAACCAAAATTTGATAGATATTGACCTTCAGGACGGGGACCACCCCGCCGCTCCGCTGATCGGTATGCAATATAATGGCCTATGGTAAGGTTTAAAACATGTATAAGAATGTCATTTTATATAAAGGTAATAAACAAAGTTGTATGGCTTTTGATATAGCTCCTGTGTGCAGAAGTGTACCGGAAGCACTTCGTAGTCTCTCCAAAATCCTATCGTGGCGACCTTAAAAAGTCATTATTCCCTCTACGAGGAACCGGTTAATAAGGGGTGGAATCCGTTCCGCTCGCTCCGCTGACAAACTTAAGAGTGTTTGGTTTGGAGAATTAACCCAAATGAGATAATATATCACGAGTTCATTTGTCGAATTCAGTGAAATAACCTCATTCCCTGTACTAGTACTAACTATTGGCTTATGAAAAAAAAGTGATGAAATGGCTATGGATCAACTCATCCATCCACTATCAGTGATCTTTCACCGGTCAGCGCCGCCTCTGCTCTTGTGTCGCTGACGGGTGGGACCTGTTGACCTATGGGCCCCCACTATCAGTCGTAGTGGGTGCACTGGACCGGGTAACCTAGCAGCTGAGCTCAATTTGAAATTCGATTTTCTTTATTTATTATTCTAGATTTTGTAGCAAACTTCAAAAATTCATATCTAGGGCTAGGAGTGTCCAAATTGAGTGATACAAATTTTGTTGGATTATTTATGAAGTGTACTATTTGATAAAAATATGAAACCTACTATTTGAGATATTTTTCTAGGGAAATTAAATTGAGCTAGATAAGTGCTTTTAAATTTATTTCCATCTTGTAAAATGCATATCCTGAGCTAGGGAAGTGCAAAAATTGTCATTCCAATTTTATTGGTCTTATGTTAACATGATCTAGATAGGAAAAATGCTAAACCTACAATAGGTATACTTGGAATATAGTCTTCCTATTTAACTTTGATTGATTGCTAGTTTCTAGTGAAAATAAATGGGGTAAAAATACAGAACTTATGATGCTGCAAAATTTTACACATTGTTATGGTGCTAGGATGAAAGTATGAAAAATATGAAATCTATTGTTTGACACCTTTCACTAGGCTAAACTATTTTTGCTAAAATAAGCCTATGCAACTTGTCATTTTTGTAGAGATGACTATACTTATACAAATGGCATGAAATTTGTATAGTAGACATTTGGAGTCATATGCAGGCTACTGTAATTTTCTCAGAATTTATTGTGCAATTTTGATATATGTTCCTTATTTCACCTTAGTGTCCAAATAAATTAATAAAGGCATTTAAATAATTTATTTGGGATTGACCATTATGTTTTCTAAAGTGTATATGATATCTATGAACTGTTGGTACCATTGGTTGTGCCCATATTTGATTGCTTTTATGCAGTGAAATATTAATTGCTCTATAATTCAATTATAGTGACTATTTTGGATAGTTTCTGTTGTTTAAGTAAATTGCATGGGTAAAATAATGTTTGCTGTGAATCTTGTCAATAACAAAGATGTAGATAACTTACTTATCTTGCTTGTGTAAAATTTTCTTGGCAATAGGCTAAATGGTTTGAGAGTTATAACTGTTAGAAGTTGGTCTCCAGAAATGCTTATTCTCTAGAATTTCTGGATAGATCCGGTAAATTACTTTCTTTGACCTTGATAGCTATTGAATCATCTTGAGATGACTATAAGAAAGTTGTAGGAAGTTTTATAAGCTTTTTACAAAGTCCAAAATCATAGTAATTGGTTGAGTAGAACTCCAGATATGGAAAAAATAATTAGCTACTGTTTACATTTTTGGAAATGACTAAGTCAAATTATAATTGTTTGCCTTATGTGATGCTTTTGTAGATGCTTAGGCTAATTGAGATTAGTTGTTAGTTGTAGGTTCTAAGCCTCTTACCGATGATGAACAATTTTACCTTAGGTTACTAAAACTTGGAGAGTGTATGCTTGTTGTACTATCAAAGAGATATGCACCTACTCAGTAAAGATCAACTAGAAGAAAGTTATACATCTACTTGGTCAACGAATTTTAAACTTATCATACATCTTACGGATAACCATGCTCATGCATATACACTTTATCAGGTCATCTCATCTCTTGTTCATTCATGATACTCATTTGTGCATATACATGCAATAGGTTCTCCGGAAGGAGTGACGCTACTCGAGTTCAAACCCAAGCATCAGGAGGAGCAGCAGGTAGCCCAGGAGCAGGAGGTTTAGGCAGGAGGAGTCAATGTGGAAAATCTTCCTGAGTGTCCTGATCACCAACCTTTCTTATTTCTGAAAGGCAAGCTCCGGAGCATTCTAAGCCTCCTATGTTTTCTAAAGATCAACTTGAGTCCCTTTGTATTGATGCATTAAGTACTAAGGGTTGATTAGAACCACTTGCTGCATATACTTTTCTTGTCCAGACAAATATATCTTGAATCCTATGTAGGTCTAGGATTGAATATATGCTTAGCCATACTTAGTCCGGTAGAAGTCGGGTGATTTTCTGTCACCTGCAAGATATAGGTAGATATCTGGTTACGGTTGGCTATAATTGCTATCAGAAAATAACCATGTGTTGATGAATAAAAAGAGACCGGGTAGGATTGTGATAGAGAAGCAACAAGGCATGGAGGTCTTGGTGCCTATTTATCCCTGTCTGTGTTAGTTAAGGACCGATTTGTTGTACATCCTCATATCATGTTGAACGCATGCCTAGCACTTAGTTGGCCGAATAAGCCGTTTCAACCGTGAAGCCGACTAGCTCAACTCAGGCCAGGACCTGATAAGTGAAAGTGTGCACACTAGAGGAAGTAAGGATGTGCACGGAGCTAGTGGCGTGAGTCCAAGGGCAGGCCGAGCCTAAACTTCCTGGTAGACTAGTAGTATCCCTAAGGGTGCGGCGCTGATCGGACCCGTGACTGTACCGGAGTTATATCAAAGGTGACCCGATGCGACCCCAATGGGGGAACTATAAGTTTGTGTTAGGAATAACTCCCTAACTGGTTGGAATCGATTCGAGTCACCGTCTCTCTCGGATAGTGAGAACTTGACTGAGCAGCGGCAACATAGCATTAATTGATGGAACTTGATGGTTATGATGATGCTCAAATTAATACACCAGATATGATTACTAGTGCTTGTTAGCTTAATCAAGTGATTGCTCCAGTACAGGTGCTAATCTAGAGATGCTTAGTTAAATAGGTAGTCAATTTGATGCTAAAGATATTAAATCTCCAAGTTATGTTACTTAAGCTTTTATGCAAAATGTTGTCAAGCTAACTCCACCGATAAAGCCTTGCATACTCCTTGGTGTCATATTATATCTAGTTTACGATGGGTAAGTCTAGCTGAGTACATTCTCGTACTCAAGATTTATTCCCTCTTGTTATAGATGATATGATGTATCATGGGTACTATAAGAACTGCCTTCATCCTGCCATGGATGAGGACTAAACCATGAGGCATGGTACTCCTAAGTTATCCTCTCTGTTATGCTTTTGCTAGAAGTGGCTGTGGTACTAGCATGTATTTGAACTAAGTGTGATGTTGATGTCAAACTACTTTGCTTTTGCTATTTGAACTTGGTTTGAAATAACTATGTGAACTCCGATGTATGTGAAATACTTGTGAACCATTTGTGAACTATGATGTAACAAGTACTTGTGTTTACACCAAAATTTGGGAAGAAGAATGCGGGAACTCGAAGCTTCTAGAATTGTGCCGATCAAGGAATCGATTGCATAAGGATCGATATCAGCTGATTCAGATGTAACACTATAATCGACTCTCTTTAAATAACGTCAGCAGATAACGATAATGAGCTACGGTTAGCGTCGGGAAATACATATTGGACTCTACAAAAAAGGGAAAGATTAGGGTCCAAGTTATCTTAAATTAGGAATGTTTTATTCTATATCAAAGATTGTAGTGAGTCATACTTAAGTAGGATTCATATTTAGGCTCTGGGTATAAATATTGGACCCCGGCTATTGTAAAGGACATCCAATCGATCAAATATAAGTTATTTACTTTTCTGGCTCCGGCCAACCCTTAGGAGTAGGAGTAGAGTAGATCTCGACAAGTTCTTCAGCAAGTAGGGCTGCATCGGTCCGACCAACCTCCGGATCGTCTATAAGTACTGTCATGGTTTATACTTTGGTTTGTATGGCTGCATCGATTCAGTCAACCTCCACTGCGAACTTTAGTATAAGCTAGTTATCGACTCTTGTCTAGTTCAAGTACCGCTGCATCGATCCAGTCGACCTCCATTGCTTGAACTAGATTAAGGTCAAGTTATTGGCTCTATCTAAGGGTGGCGTCCTTCAGGTAGATTCATTAAGTTACCGATCTTACTGATGTTTTCATTGTTATTAGTTTGCAGCAACATCAACTCATCCGATTGAGATCGATTTAGATCGGCCTCCTATCCTTTTAGCCTGTCGTTTGCTTTGTTACAACATGATATTGCTTACCTTGAGCGATGGTTTATGTTTCATCGGCTGTTTTACTTCGATCTTGATCGTGCATAGTACACGGTTAAGGCATAAATAATATTAAAGAGGTTTGTTGGTTAGTTAAATTTGGTCTATGGTTCACTATTATGGCTGTAATGATCTGGTCGATCCCCACTGATAGCACTGTAGATTGGAGGATGTTGGTTAACAGATTTGTTCCTGACTAGGTGTGACTTTAACTATTTGTTATGCCTGCATCGGCTAATAACCGATCGCCTGTGCGTTAACACCTACAGTGTGCATCCATGATTCTGTTAAGCGTGAATAGATCTATGTATTTTAAGGGTTTGATTCATTATCTTTTTCATGGCTGCATCGATCTGGCAAACCCCACTATTAGAGATAGCAGGTTAAGTCTGAGGAGACCATAGGTTTATTCATATGAAATAGTCGATTGTTCACACGCCGTAGTCCCCTTTCACCTAAATCGACTATTTCAGCCGATCTATCTGAGCCTTCATGTATAACATGTCTTTTAGAAAGCCTATCGAAGTATAGATGGTTTTATGGATTCTTCGGTTTTAGTTTGTTATTATCATCATAGCTGCCATCGATCTGGGCGAACCTCACTATTGATGGTAACAAATTAGATTTAGAGTGTTTGTAGGTCTATTTTTATTAGATAGTCGATTTGTTTGCATGCTATATCTTTTCCTGATTAGATTCATCTGATCAATGATTCATACTAGTAATATCCACCAAGCTAATGATCTCATTTACATCTATGGGCATTGTGCTTATCAACATAAAATCAATCACTACCTACGAGCTTTACTGTCCATAACAACCGATTTCTGTGCGTATCGGCTATTTGGTCGCTTTTCATGTTTGGCTGCTCTCAAAGCGGCACAGTTGGAACTATCTGAGCATAGACCAACATGTTCTACCTTAAATTACTAATAAACTTTCTCTACCTTAAATTGTAGGGCAAATTGACTGGCATGCCTCGGGAGGAATACATAGGATATGATTACTAGGGCAAATTGACTACCTTAAATTACTGATAAACTTTCTCTACCTTAAATTGTAGGGCAAATTGACTTGCTGTGTGTCGATGCATTTTCATGCCAACATGCATTTTGGCATGCCCGATGGGACCCCACAATCGTCATGGTGGCTTACAACAACAATGACATCCTTATGGTACCTTATGAAGACCTACCTGATGGAGATAAAGATGTTATCAGCAAAGCTATAGAAGAATTTTAGAACAAATGTCTATTGTCCTATACCAAGACATGTGACAATACAATTGTTCAGAAATATCCACTACCAAGAGTTCTGTTGCATGGGCAGACAGATGTAGATGAAGCTGAAGACAGGCATTTCTTCGTGGAAGCTATAAACAAATCTGTTCATGATGCCATATCGAACCATAATAAAGTCTTCTTGGACACATTCCACAACACCATGAAAAGAGGTGTTTCATGGGTTCCCAGTTGATCAGGTTAGGCTGGCTTATTATAACATTCCACATCCATCGACTTAGGGGACTAATCAAGCCAGCACTAGCAATCAAGAAGCAGCACCAGCCAGTAATGATGATATCTAGGTAGTTCAGAGCTCATGCGAGCAAGTTCAAGGTGCTACTAATAATCAGATATAGCATAATCTTGGGTCGTCAGTACAGCATGTGCAACAACCAATAGGGCAAGGTCAGAATCAAATGGTCAATTTTGGCGCATTAGGCCAAATACCATTGTCGGCTCAAAGAATAGCGCCATCAATTCAAAGGATTTGTAGAGATATAGATCCTAACATCTATAATCAGAGACTTCAAGCAGCAAGCCAGCAAATGACCCAATAGATAGAGATTCCATAAGGATATCATTATGGCATAGATTATAATACTCTTCAGATGATTCTGAATCTAGGGTACCAAGGTACCTAGAATTTTAATCCATAGATAGGTCAATAGTGTAGAGAAATCCAAATTCAAATGCTAATGAGTTGTTGCTGAGAGTGACCGAGATGATGAAGAATCAGTTTGGTTTGAAACCAAAAGGAGAGACCATCTCGTACAAACGCCCATATCCAGAATAGCACGATTTGGTTGCTCTTCCTACAAATTATAGGCTCCCAGAGTTTACCAAGTTCACTGGCCAAGATAGCATAGGTACAATAGAACATGTCAGTCGGTATCTTACATAGTTGGACGAAGCATCCATTGAAGAGGCCCATCGAGTTCATTTCTTCTCCTTGTCATTGTCAGGGCCGGCCTTCACTTGGTTTTTATCATTGCCAGTTAACTCCATTGCTAGTTGGGATGACCTAGAGAAGAAGTTTCATATATATTTTTACACTGGGACTGGAGAAAAGAAAATTACCGATATGACGACCATAAGGTAGAAAACTAATGAATCGGGCACCGAGTTTCTTCAGAGGTTTCGAGAGATTAGAAATTTGTGCTTTTCATTGAACTTGACCGATGATCAACTTGTTGTTTTGGTCATTCAAGGAATGTTGCCAACATGGAGAGAGAAGCTGCTAGGACAAGAATTTGACAACTTGGGTCAGTTGGCTCAACGAGTGGCAGTGCTCAATAGCCAATTTCAGAATATGCGAAGAGACACCCGATTCTAGAAAAGTACCATAATGGCCGAAGCCTATAATCCATATTTAGTCAATGATGACTATGAGGACGATGAAGAAGAAGTGGTTGCTATGGTCGAATGGAATTAGGGTAATAAGATAGTAATGGTGTCAAATCCTTAGGGAAGAGGAGTTGAAGAGAGCTACGATTTCAATGTTATAAAGTCAGACAAACTCTTTGATTTCTTGCTTGAGAAAGGACAGATCAAGTTGCCCGATAATCATGTTATGTTGCCTCCTAATCAGTTAAAGAATAAGAAGTTTTGCAAATTTCACAATGCCACTTCTCATTCTACTAATGAGTGTAGAGTTTTCCGACAGCATATACAGAGGGCTATTCAACAAGAAATGCTCAAATTTGATACACCTCGAAAGATGAAAGTTGATGATAATCCTTTCCCTAGAGATCAGAACATGGTTGATGCTAGACTGCTCAAAGGGAAGACTAAAGTCCTAACATCAGTTAGATCAAAAGAAACTCGAACAGTCGATCCCGAGATGCAAATATTGGCTGAAGAATACAGAGAAATTAGAAAGTGTCGTGACCAACAAAAGAGCCAATATGAGTAGGGACAAACATTAAAGGAAGGGGTGACAAGGCCGCGTGTTACATCTTGAATTTTGTTGAATAAATGGCAGTGGCAGAAGGAAAAGGATTATCAGCATTGGTTAGAAGAGCAAGAATACCAGCATCAACAAGAGAAAGAGGTATGAAAGAAAGCAAGCTGAATCACATTGGAATTGTCCTTTCTTTAGACATTGCTGGAACAAAGGTTTGAAATTGCCTATCAGAAATAGTTGTCCAGAATGCAGCGAGTAATATTGGGAGTTCAGACAATCTGAAGCCAACCGCCGGTCTATCCATGCTCAAGATGAGTACCATCATAATAACATGGATCATCGTCTAAAAAATAAAAGTGTTCATGATCGGCTAGGAAAGCGAGTTGTTGATCAAAACTGGGCTGATTATGAAGAAAAATATGTTTGGCAGGAAGGCCAATGATGTCCAGGAGGTCTAACAAGAAGCTAGAAAAGAAGAGTGCAACAGCTAAGAAGTAGAGAACTAGAATAGGCTCAAGCATCTGGTAGACCTCAAGTATGGCGTGCTAAGCAAATAACCGATAGAAAGCAACCATCGGCTAATATTCAAATGGCTTTTCTATTGCCATCATAATTCAGAGCTCCAATAGATCAAGAAGTTTACTCAGATTTTGATGAATTAGAGTATGAAGAAATAGTTGCCAAGTTGACAGTTATACAGTAGGTTATATTCGATAAGCCAGTCAAGCACTAGCACTTGAAGGCTTTATATGTAAAAGGTTTTTATTGATGGGAAGCCGATGAACAAGATGTTGGTGGATGGAGGTGCTTCTATCAATCTTATGCCTTACACCATTTTTCATAAACTTGGCAAGGGATCAGGAGATCTGATTGAGACCGACATGATGCTTAAGGACTTTGGGGGTAATGCATCTAAGATCCGGGGGGCAATGAACATCGAACTAACAATCGAGAGTAAGATTCTGCTCACCACATTCTTCACCATCGATGGGAAAGGGTCATATAGTTTACTCATTGGTCGTGATTAGATTCATGCAAACTATTGTGTGCCATCAACCATACATCAGTGTTTGATTCAATGGCATGGAGATGATGTTGAGCTAGTTCATGCTGATGAATCTGTGAGTATCGCAACAGTCAATCTAGTATACTGGGAGCTAGAAGACTTTGAATGCTTTTCTAACAAGTTGTGGGAAGAAGGCTTCAATAAGATCAGTAATGAAGGCCAACAGCCGATTCAGGCAATCGGCTCTGAGAGTTTGTTTTAATGGATAATCATGGCTTCGTGTTGGTCGGTGAATTAAGGGAAATAAACATTGGTCATGAATATAAGGCTAGACCAATGTATGTAAGCGCTAAATCGGATCCTGAGTTCAAGCCAGAGTTGATAAATTTATTAGAGGTTGTTCTGCTTGAAGAGATGCTTGGCTTAGATTGATCGATTGCTTAATCTTTGGTCTGAAAAGTTCTGGTGCAACCTATCAATAATAGTCGATAAAAATGTTTAAAGGGATATTATCCTAGCATTTGATCAACACTTGACAACCGATTCGTTTAGTCATCGGCTCTAATAGCCGATACTAGAAAGGTATCACCTTTAGTTCAATATAAACCTAAAGATGTAAGAGTCGATATGATTTGTATCGCCTATAGAGCAAAAGCGAAAAACAAAGACAATCATGGCATATATAAGGACATTGCACTGAGACACGGTCATGGAAGAGTAGAAGATTTTATTCATTGGTTTGCCCTAAATACAAACTAATCAAAGATGTTGTTCACCACATCTTGAGCGGTTGTGATGTCCACAATGGCCCCACTACGATGACAAACTCTTCGATCAGATCCTCATGTGCCTCGCAGCCATCACCCATTAGAAAGCCAGTCTCCATGGTGTGGAGCTCGTACCTAGTCTGAACTTGCACCATGACCAGCACCACCAATGCGCCATGACAAACGCCGTGAAGAGCGATCTCTTGGATGCATGCTAGAATGTCCTGGAGGTGGGCGTTGATGAGGGGGCCCTGAGCGTTGACGGCATCCATAGCCACGTTCATCGCCAGTTGAAGGGACTCCAACTGCACTATCTAGGCTGGTGATCATAGAAACATGAGAGTTATCAATATAGAGACAATGGAGATCAGAATAAAAATGTTCCTAGAATTCATCTTACCCGCCACCATGGCATCGAACTCGGCTAGCCCTGCCTGAATGACACTGGCCTCTTCTTTGGTGGCATGAAGGGTAGATTGAGAGACCCCAAGGTGGATCTCGAGCTAGCCATTTTCCCGAGTTGCCTCAGAATAATGGTCATGGGCCGCCCTCCACTCTTGAAGGAAATGACGGGCATCATCGCCATTGTACGAGTCAGAAGAATCCGATGACGAGGCCGGCGCAGAAGATGCAGCATCAGAGGGCCCACTGACCCTGGGGAGAGGACGAAGACTATCATTCAGGATGAACCTATAATCAAGTTAGAAAAGTTCATCACCATGAATAGAAGATATCAATCTCACCTCATGCATCGCAAGCGCTGGTTCTCTGGCATATCCTCCTCCAAAATCTCATCTGCCACACGTTTGCTGTGGTTGTCCTCACTGGCCATGTAGTTTGGTTGGATCTACAAGAAGGGGGAAGAAAACTGCTGTAGAATTAGCAAGGGCGAAGAAGTGTGAAGGAACAGGAACAGTTGCGAATGCAGATGTGTTCGAGGCTGGAGCCCTCGGCTAGTATTTGAAGCCACGGAGCGAGGAGGTGGACGCCTTAGGATGAGCAAAAGGCAACCACAATTAATAGAAGGCGAAGCGCCACTTCACTAATGCCAAAGAGAATATGTTGTTTGATGACTAAGGACAGAAGATCGAGGGGTTCTCTTAATAAAGGCCATGTTTTTAGACTTAATCAGATCGAGGATAGAAATATGGAATCAGCTATTTTCAAATTGGCTCTTTAGCCAAAACAAGAAATACAATGAGGGGACAAAAAGTATGGTTATCATTGATTCTATGCAAGATGCACGTTAATATACAAATTACAAGTCTAGAATATCCTGGATTGCTTTCAGTACTTCTAGCTGGATAGTATCAACTTCTACAATTTGTTGCTTGTCCTCTTCGAATGATCTAGGAATGTCCTCAAGGCTGCTGTGGATGACCCTACCTTCTCTAACCCTGGCCAGTAGTTCTTGTTTCTTTTGCTTAATGGCATCGGGTATTTGAGCCAGGTTGGACTTGTGGTGATCAATGGTAGCTTTCACCTTCTCTAGTTCCTTCTCAAGTTCTGCATGCCTGATTTCCAATTGGGTTAGCTCTGGATCGATCCTAAGGGAGGAGTTCTTCAAATCATCGATCAGCTGTGTTAGCTCTTTGGCCTCTTGCATGTTGGAGGTCCTCTTGGCCAATAAAGCTTTATGGTTGGATAGATTCCTCTGGGCCTTTTTCACCTTTGGGACTTGATCTTCAATAATGGATAAAGGTGACATGACACTAGAAAGAACTAGAGATGGATTATCCTTAATAGCTAAGAAGATACTTTGCATTAAATCAGTGTCTTGAACCAAATCGGCTATATTCTTCTCAAACATCGGTAGTATATCCCTTAGCCGATTCCTGGTATCTTCTAGCAAAGCCTCCTTAGAGGAGATGGCTGATGAGCTGATTTCATCTTCATCTAGATACTCCTCATGATTGAAAGAATAGCTCAGAGCTAGAAGAGTGTCTGCCTACATTTAAAAGAATCTTGATTAGGAGGATTGGATCAATTTATGATGAAATGAACGGTGAAATGGATACAATACCTTTTTTGTGGTAGCCTCTATCTAAAGAAGAGGAACAACTGATGATGCACCAATAATATCTGGTTGAATCAGCTCTAAACTCTCAACATTAACATCCACAAACATCAGGGAAGATTTTTAGTTCATGTTTGTTGTAGAGAAATAGGCTAAGCATATGACTTTCTTACCATCAGTTGTGGGATGGACTAGTGAATCGATACTTTGAATGTTAGCAACAGCAGGATCATTTTCAATAAGGAGACTATCAGACTCCTGCTCTTGCATAGGTGTTTCCTCAGGAAGTATCTGGCATGGTAAGAAGTCAGATGAAGAATAAAAGGTGAATAGAATCAAGAATTTTTTGAGAAAATACTTTGGCAGCATCAAGGATAAGATGGAAGGACTCACATCTTCTGCCAATTTGGGAACATCTGTTGTTTCAACCAAAATTGACTCTTCTCGGGGATCGGTCAATGAAGTTCTAGTTGATGCCGAATCGAACACCTAGGACAACAGCTCCACACCCAGAACCAATTGGGATGCAATGGTTGATAACTATGAGGAAAGGGGATTAGAAGTTGAACATCATTTATAAAAAGATGAATTGTTTACTTGAGCAGCTGATGGTCTTGTTCTATGGAATCTTTTCCAAGTAATGGCTTTCTGGGTTGCCTCTTGGACCGCCTTGCGCTTTGAAGATTGATATGTCACGATCGTGGGGGCAGCATGAGTTTTCATTAATTTCTTCAGTGAAGGTGTGGCCGATCCTATTCTTGAAACTGGGTAGGGTGGCTAATAATCTATAGGACGCCCCTTCCTATCCAACCTCAGAGGATCAAATTTAGTGTCCTGAAAGGGTCAGTTAGAACAGTTGGCAAAAGAATTCATCGAACAATTTTCTTAAAAAGAAATGGCAAGTTACCTCTCCATTAGAAGCAAATTCCCTATCTAGAGCTATACACAAAGGGTGGACCAACCCATGGAAAAGATGGGAGTGCCATTCTTGGGACCAGAAGTTGAAGAGAGTGGAAGAGAAGCTGACTCTGATCTAGTCATACAAGTAGAGGGAAAGAAGATCCGATCCCAGTTGGAAAACTCTGGAGGCTTCTAGTACTTCACTAATACCTTCTCTTTGCCTCAATATATTCTTGAAGAAAAGTTGAGGAGGTAATGGACCAACATCAAACTGACGAGCTACAAAAGAGGGGTTGTAAAACTCATAGGTTGGAAGGTTGCCTAGGAGGAAGGAGCCTATAGCCATTTTACCACGACCATGATAAAATTCGGCTGGAAGGACATAGGGCTTGATGAAGGAATTGAAGATTGCAGCCGCAGTCTCGTCCAAATAGCCTGATTCAAATTGAAATTTGAATAGAAAGATCAACTCATTGTTCTCATCCTCATCATAGGGTAACCAAGTCAGGATATCTACATCAAACCCTCTATAAAACTTTTTGAAGAGGTGGCCAACATCGACAGCAATTGTTATGGCCGATGCAGCTTCACCATAACTCATGCACTGGCGGGTTCTTCCATCTTTGCCTCTATATTCCTCATCAAAGTTGGAAGAAGGAAACCTTAGGTTTCTAAAATCAGGCCTTACCATCTTATGCATATACAGGTTCAGCTATAATTGTATCAACCGTCAAGGGCCACTAATAGTATGCACTGGTTCATTCTTTAGTAACTGGGTAGCTACCTGGTGCATCAGATAGTAAGTCGCTCCTAATAAATACTTTCTAAGAGGGATATCCTTGCCTACTGCCAGATACTTTGCCATAAGCTTATGATTGTAAGTTGGACCACAAGATGACTCACAGAAGATGAATCTCTCCAACCACATATTTAGAAAGGCCACATATTCCCTTTCACTAACATTTGATTCGTCTCCAATATGATTTAGAATGTAGCTTGCCCATCCTATGCAGTCTGATATTTTGGCTAATTTCTTAGATCTAGCACTTAAGAAGTCATAAGGCTACATCGATCCTGTTATTCTAAGGTCGGTTAGCATATAAACATCGGCCAAAGTGATTGTCATTGGGCCATGACAAAAAACGAAAGCATTCAAGGTGTTGGACCAGAAATAAGATGCAGAAATCAGGAGTGAATCATTTCTCTCCATCCTAGACAATGAAAGTGTCAAGCATTGATCCAGATCATAAAGCTCCCAATCTCCATCCTTTTCCTCAGACACCCTACGAAACCAGTCTCTCCATCCCTTAGGCATTTTGGGCCAATTTCTGAAAGGGGTTTTGGTGTTCCAGGAGGATGAATCCACTGCATATTGTTTGAAGGGGATTTGGTTGGTTTCTTGATGGATAAAATCAGATGGATCGAGGTCACCCATAGGCCCAAGAAAATAAACATTAGAAGCAACAGCTGATGGAATCAAGATTTTATTCATCATCTCCTAGAAATCGGGTGAAATAAATTTGAGAACAAATGAAATACAGGGTAGCGACCGATACTTTGAGAACGGGAACTAGAAAGCATACCTTAGGGACATGGTCGCTGGTCGCCATTACAGCTGAGATAGATTTTAATCTGAGGAAGACCACTTGAATAAAAGCTTGATAGGGCAGAAGATTTATTAGGTTTGAAGCCTTAGTGAAAGAGGCATCAACTGTTAAGATTTTGCTCGAGAAAGAAGGGGAAAGCAAATAGGCCGAGTAAGTTGGGAAAGATACTATTGGGATATTATATAAGGCTCAGACTGTGAAGTCAAGAGTCATGCATATATCTCAGAACAAAACGGTTGCGGCGTGATAAACGGATAAATAGGAATTTTGGAATAAAATCATTTTATCCCAAAATTGGTGGCATGTGTTTACACCAAAATTTGGAAAGAAGAACGTGGGAACTTGAAGCTTCCAGAATTGTGCAGATCAAGGAATCAATTGCATAAGGATCGATATCAGCTGATTTAGATGCAACACTGGAATCGGCTCTCTTTGAATAACGTCAGCAGATAACAATAATGAGCTACAGATAACAATAATGAGCTACGGTTGGCGTCGGGAAATACATATTTGACTCTACAAAAAAGGGAAAGATTTGGGTCCAAGTTATCTTAAACTAGGAATGTTTTATTCTATACCAAAGATTGTAATGAGTCGTACTTAAGTAGGATTCATGTTTAGGCTCTAGATATAAATATTGGACCTCGGCTATTATAAAGGACATCCAATCAATCAAATATAAGTTATTTACTTATTCAGCTCTGGCCAACCCTTAGGAGTAGGAGTAGAGTAGATCTCGACGAGTTCTTCAGCAAGCAGGGCTGCATCGGTCTAGCCGACCTTCGGTTTGTTTGTTAGTATCATCATGGTTTATACTTTGGTTTGTACGGCTGCATCGATCTGGTCGACCACCACTGTAAACTTTAGTATAAGCTAGTTATCGACTCTTGTCTAGTTCAAGTACAGCTATATTGATCCGGTCGACCTCCACTCGAACTAGATTAAGGTCAAGTTATCGGCTCTATCTAAGGGTGGTGTCTTTTGGGTAGATTCATTAAGTTATCGATCTTGCTGATGTTTTCATTGTTATAAGTTTGCAACAACATCAACTCGCCCGATCAAGATTGATTTAGATTGGCCTCATATCCTTTTAGTCCATCATTCACTTTGTTACAACACGATATTACTTACCATGAGCGACGGTTTATGTTTCATCAGCTGTTTTACTTTGATCTTGATCGTGCATAGTATGCGGTTAAGGCATGAATAATCTTGAAGAGGTCTGCTGGTTAGTTTAATTTGATCTACGGTTTACTATTATGGCTGTAATGATCTGGTCGATCCCCACTAATAGCACTATAGATTGGAGGATGTTGGTTAGTAGATCTGTTCCTGATTAGGCATGACTTTAACTGTTTGCTACGCCTGCATCGGCTAAATAGCCGATTGCCTATGCGTTAACGCCTACATTGTGCGTCCATGATTCTGTTAAGCGTGAATAGATCTATGTACTTCAAGGGTTTAATTCGTTGTCTTTTTCATAGCTGCATCGATCCGATCAAACACCACTGTTAGAGATAGCAAGTTAAGTCTGAGAAGTCCACATGTTTGTTCATGTGAAATAGTCGATTGTTCACACGTTGTAGTCCCCTTTCACCTGAATCGGCTATTTCAGCCAATTTATCTGAGCCTTCACATATATCATGTCTTTTAGAAAGCCTATCAAAGTATAGATGATTTTATGGATTCTTCGGTTTTAGTTTGTTATTATCATCATAGCTGTCATCAATCCGGTTGAACCTCACTGTTGATGGTAACAGATTAGATTCAGAGCGTTTGTAGGTCTATTTGTATTAGATACTTGATTTGTTTGCATGCTATATCTTTTCCTAATTAGATTCATCGGCTCAATGATTCATACTGGTAAAATCCACCTAGCTGATGATCTCATTTGTGTCTGCAGGCATTGTGCTTATCAACATAAAATCAACTGCTACCTACGAGCTTTACTGTCTGTAACAGTCGATTTCTATGCGTATCGGCTATTTGGTTGCTTTTCATGTCTGGCTGCTCCTGAAGCGGCACACTTGGAACTGTTTGGGCACAGACCGACATGTTCCGCCTTAAATTACTGATAAACTTTCTCTCCTTGTCAATTGTAGGGTCAAATTGACTGGCAGGCCTCAGGAGGAATACACAGGATCGACTAACCCTGCGTTGAAGCCAAACGGATCTCCAGCTCCATCAAGCAGATCCTTCCAGCTTGCTGTGTGTCGACGCACCGACAACTTGTTATGTCGAATCATGTACGATCTTGGCTTGTATGTTGGTTGGTTTGAGATCCTTCGTGATTTCATCGGACCACTGGATTTATATAGGCTCAAGTATGATAGTTTGATCGCTTTGGTGATTGCTATTGTACTTATGCTCTTATAAATTGGACGGTTCTATTATAGCTAGTATCGGAGCAAGGTTCAACACTAAACTTGTCATATGGGTATTTAAAACAAAGGTTTTGTTTTATAAAATCAGTTTGACAACTTATAGCTATATATACAAGTATGTTAAAATCTAAATTTTAAATTTAGATTATGCCAGTGGTCATATCCTTTATGCCTAGTTAAGGACTATTAGGTGGCTAAATAAGTACTAACATGGGGGTTTTAATTTCGTCGCCCATACGGCATGCTATTGTACGGATGCCATTCACTTGAGTGGTAATGTATGGATCAATTGCTTCTACGCCCAAGGTAAGAGTGGCAAGACTGCAAGGGTGAGCGTGCGGTCTAAGGGGAGAGGTAGCTTTGGTACTACAGTATATATATGTCCCATATATATACTAAGATATTTAATTGTGGGTTAGGTTTGATATGGCTGTAGATGCATATTTATATGTATGAATGGCATGTATTTATTTTCAGGTAGCTTTGATACAGAAGTATATGTATGAGTATATATATGGAAGTATTTAGTTGCAACCTAAAGCCTAGATTTACATTTTGGCATATATAATTGTTGGGTTGGGCTTAAATGAAATTCTTGTGCAGGTACACAAACAACGAAATGTGTAGCCCGATTAGTTACGTATATGGAGAGAACATATGTATGCCACCATGTATGTCATTAGAATTTTAAATTTTTCCTAAGATTCGTGAGGATGTACGAAACATGCATGCATCATGTTCACTCATGCATTTACATTTTTGCATTCCTCCCTCCCTTATAATTGCTTACCCCATTCATTAAATTTTTTCTCACATATTATATCCTCTCACAAGAGTTGTACACTTTGCTACAGATGGTAACACGAGGAGCCCCGCCTCACAGTGACATGTTCCTAGCTGTGTTTGGCACTCTTACCTTACTGTGGAGGGTGCTAAACTCAGTTGGATACGCTGAGACACCCCGCTACTTCTAGAGGGAAGTTGCAGCTAAGGGGCTGCCATGGTATGATGTGCGGGTGACCATTCTAGCCGGTGCAGACAATCCATAGTGGCAAGGTTGGAGTATTGAGTTAGATGGGTAGTCTCCTTGGGAAGGTCCCCAAGTGGTAGCTTTGGAGGCACTGAGTGAGATATGTCAGGAGTTTGGTGATGAGCTCGTCAACGGTCCAGCCAGAACCTTTCCCCAGGTGGATCCATTGTTGACCGCTTGGATATAGCCAGGTGGCAATGCACTAGTGAGAGACCATGATGAGCGAGCATAGAGCTCTAGTGCTGCTATGAGTGCTATGTTCGCTGTCCTAAAGTTGTTCTACTCCCACCAAGACAGCTACATCAGCTGCATGCTGGAGTTCCAACAAGCATAGACCCCACAATGCTAGCTGCGAGGGCATGTGCGTAGGCATCAGAGGGCAGCTAGAGAGGCTCAACAGGAAACTGATAATGCTATTACAACTTTGGAAGCTCGCCGGGTTCAGATGGTGAATGCTGTTTCAGAAAGAGATTTAGCTAGGGCAAAGATACAGGACGTCCATGCTGAGAGGGATGAGGTTATTCACCTTGCTGAGGCTAGGGAGGTAGCTAGAATCTAGACTATGTTTTAGGCTACTAGGCAGGCAATGGAGTTTGATCACAGAGAGTAGGAACTCATACGCTGGATTGAGGAGCTTCAGCTGGATGTTCATCCTCTCAACAACATGGTGAACACAATTCTTCCTCTAGCTCTAGCGGTGGAAGAAGATCCCAATGTGTTGATTGCTAAGGATGATGGCATGGAGGTGGACGCTGAGGCTAAGCTGAGGAGGAGGAGGAGGTCAAGCCTTTTGAGGACAACCATGGTGATGATGTTTCCAACATCAATAGCGACCACTCCGAGGCGTAGCTTAGCTATAGTACCTAGCTAGATGCACTAGCTCTCTATCTTCTATCCTTTATGTAATCTTGGGTATGAAATGGATGAGTGGCCATGGAGTTCTCATTAACACTTTGACTAGAACCATCGTGTTGAGGGAACCCTAGAGTAACAATGCTTTCCTAGTGCCACTTCGTAGGAGTTTTGATCTCCAAAACTTAGCCTATGCTATTCACACCATAGTATGATGTGGCAGCTAAGGGGCAGCCATGGTATGATGTGTGGGTGACCATTCTAGCCCATGTAGACAATCCACAGTGGCAAGGTTGGAGTATTGAGTCAGGTGGGTAGTCTCCTTGGAAAGGTCCCCAAGTGGTAGCTTTGGAGGCACTGAGTGAGATCTGTCAGGAGTTTGGTGATGAGCTCGTCAACGGTCCAGCTAGAACCTTTCCCTAGGTGGATCCATCGGTGACCGCTTGGATGCAGCCAGGCGACAATGCACTGGTGAGAGACCATGATGAGCGAGCACAGAGCTCTAGTGCTACTATGAGTGCTATGTTCACTGTCCTAAAAATGTTCTACTCCCACCAAGACAGCTACGTCAGCTGCATGCTGGAGCTCGAACGAGCATAGGCCACACAACGCTAGCTGTGAGGGCATGTGCGCAGGCATTGGATGGTAGCTAGATAGGCTCAATAGGAAACTAATAATGCTATTATAGCTTTGGAAGCTCACCGAGTTCAGATGGTGAATGCTGTTTTAGAAAGAGATTTAGCTAGGGCAAAGATACAGGACGTCTGTGCTGAGAGGGATGAGGTTATTCACCTTGCTGAGGCTAGGGAGGTAGCTAGAATGTGGACTATGTTTTAGGCCCCGTTTGGCATGGCTTCAACTCTGGGTGGAGCTGCTCCACTCCAGAACTCTAGGTGGAGCCAGCTCTGGGTGGAGTTGGAATTGTCTGATGGAGGTGTTTGGCTGGGAGGGTGTCCCTATCTCCAAAAAAGAGGAGTTTGAAGGTAGATTGTCATTCTTGCCCTGCTTATGTGGGTCCCATTGTCAGTGACTGCATCGTGTGGCGTTGGCCATTTGGAAGGGAGGAGCCATCGCATCCGCGTCACGTTCTCATGCCGTCGGCCATCGGGAAGGGGAGAGCCGCTGTGTCCATGCGTCCCCTGCACCACCGGCCATCGGGAAGGGGGAGCCACCGCGTCCGCATCATGTCCGTGTGGGATCTGCGTCATCAGGCATCGGGCCTGTGTGCATCCGCGTCATGTTCTCGCACCATCGGCCATCGGGAAGGGGAGAGCCGCTGCGTCCATGTGGCCCCTGCACCGCCGGCCATTGGGAAGGGGGAGCCACCGCATCCGCATCACGTCCACACGGGATTTGCATCACCGGGCATCGGGCTTGTGCGCTAGCCGGTGAGCTCGGAGGAGCCACTCCCATGCTGTGCTCACCGGAGGGAGACGGGTGGGTCGCCATAGTCGCTGGAGGGGAGGCGGACGACCACACTCGATGGGAGGGAAATGGCCGTAGAGGAGCTTAGGTGCGAGGGGGAGGGCTTGGTCGCAGAGGAGCTCAGCGGCCACCCATGGCGGTGTGGGAGGAAGACGGCGGCGTGGGAGGGAGAGAGTCACTGTGCAGGGGGCTCGGGAGAAATAGAATCGAACCATTTTTCTATGTAACCAGTGGCAGTGGTGGGTAATTTCCCACCAACTCCACGAGGAGGTTCATATTGAGTGGTTTTGGAGCTACAAAAGAGGTGCTCCAAAACACCACCTCCATTTGTACTACAGTTCCATGGAGTCGGCAGCTCCATAGAGTTTCGGAGTTGGGGTTGAAAGGATCAAGATGCCCAAGAGGGGGGGTGAATTGGGCTAATTCTAAATTTCTTTCAATAATTAAGTCCTATGGTTAGCCCAATTAACCCCTTGTGCCTAGAAAGTGTTTCTAATTGTTCTACCACACAAAAGACTTGCAACCTAAGTTCCAATCCTACTCTAGCATGGCAATTCTAAGAATGTAATGACATGAATTGATTTGCGCAAAGTAAATGCTCAAAGTAAATAGAGACGAAAGAACGCGGCGATGTTTTACCAAGGTATCAGAGAGTCACCACTCCCCACTAGTCCTCGTTGGAGCACCTGCGTAAGGGTGTAGCTCCCCCTTGATCCACGCAAGGATCAAGTGCTCTCTACGGGTTGATTCTTCGACACTCCATCGTAGTGAATCACCCACAACCGCTCACAACTTGAGTTGGGTCACCCACAAGCTCCGCTAGGTGATCACTGAACTCCCAATTACTACCAAGCCATCTAGGTGATGGTGATCACCAAGAGTAACAAGCACGAACTCTCACTTGACCACGAGAAGCCTAATGAGAAGTTGGATGTACACTTTGCTACTCTTGATCTTCACTAATGAGGTCTCTCTTTGGATTCTCAAATCTCAATCACCTCACTAGGACCTTGCTCTTCTTGGCACTCTCTAAGGTGTTTTTCAGCTGTTGAAATGAGCAAAAGTACCCCCACACACGAGTGGAGGTGGTATTTATAACATTGGCTAAAAAACAAACCGTTATGTGGCTCTACGGGGTGACCGGATGCTCCGGTCATGTTGACCGGATGCTCCGGTCAATACACCCCAAACTCTAGAGTTTACAGTGTGACCGGATGCTGCTAGCGTCCGGTCAGCACTGATCGAACGCATCTGATCATGATTTTCCCTCTCTAGAACCTTACTAGAGTCAACCGAACGCTGCCTCTCAGCGTTTGGTCACTTGACCTTCTAGCGTCCGATCACACCGAATGATTTCACCACAGTCAAATGAACTGACCGGACTCTACGCCAGCGTCTGGTCACACTAAAGCCAGCATTCGGTTAGTATTTGACCCTCCATTCACTTCCAACTCTCGATCATATGTGAATGAAGTTTGCTCCATTGGATCTTAGGCATATGTAGGAGCTACCTAGTGCTAGTTTTAACAAGTGTGCACCACACCTAACTCACTAGACTCACCTAGGTCAAGCTACCCATTCATACCCCCCTTAATAGTACGACCAAAGGAAAAACAAAGTCCTAAACTACTCTAAGTGTCTCTCCAACTCCAATCGACACTTAGAACTAGTCATCCTTAACCTTGTCGTCCATCCTTTGAAAACCAAAATGATTTCCATCATAGGGGCATGACCACCTTGATTGCCCAATCGATCTCCATTACCATGACCTAACTTAATTGCCTCTACAAAACACACGTTAGCCATAGTGATCTTATATTGTCATTAATCACCGAAACCCTACTAGGGGCCTAGATGCTTTCAATCTCCCCTCTTTGGTGATTGATGACAATACCACCTCGAGTATGTGAAAGAGTTGAGGTTTTTAACATGCTTGGATCATATAAGTTTTGTCAATAAGAACAAAGGTGTTAGTCAAGCTTATATGAACAAAGCCAACATGATGTACTCAAAAGATATGAAATAAGCATGAGTACAAGTAATAAAGCTCATTTGCATCGGAGTAAAGCACGGAAGCAAAGGCGAATGAGCATAACACAAGTGATATGACATAAAAATAATTCAAAGTAGAGAGCACACATGTCATATATCATGGTCACGTAGATACCACTATCACATATATATAGTTCAATGCATGAAAGTAAACACACGATGAATGCATAATAGTGAATCACACATAAAAACTCCAAATGTATTATATAAGCTAATAAGATAACTAAGCTCCCCCTAAATACGTCGCTCCCCCTAAATCTATCATACTCGAACCCTATCCCCCTTTGGCATCAAACACCAAAACCTAAGGGTCGGTCGGCGGGGCTGCAGCAGACAAGTCGGGCACTGAAGTATGAGGAGCAAGCTGAAACTGAGTGCCATCATCATCTAACCCTGAGCTCTGAGCAGTCTGACCCTCAGTAGCTATAATCAGTGTTGTAGTAGTCTGGGTCAGATCAGGAACTGGAGCTGCTGTAGACTAAGCTAGTAGGACTATAGTAGGCTCTGATGATGCCACTGAGGAAGGGAGCATCTCTGTAGTCCCGGTAATAGGTGCAACTGTAGAAGGACCTAGGATATGTAGATATGGAGGAGTGGGCATCCCTGTCAACTCACTGAATGAAGCACCAAGGCTCCTGGACACTGTGGTCTCTGGCACAAGCAGCGAAGACGTCCCAACCAGTGTGAAGCCTGTCTAAAAAGGTGTGAACTATGGGGCTAGTGCTAGAGAAGCAAAATACTAGGACACCTACTCTGTAGGAGAAGCAAACGGCACTAGTGGCTGTCCCTGACTTTGAAGCCCACTAGGCTGTAACGCTGGAGTCATCGAAGTAGTGGCTGCCTGACCAAGCTGGGGCAAAGGCTGTGGCAGTGGAGCCCTAATAGCTGTGACTACATGCTGCATAAATCCAAGAAGCTGCTGCTGCATGAGTATCTGCTGTTGATGTGGCAGAACCTCCTAAATTATAGGACCCACATGCACTTGTCACTGTCCAACGACCTTTGATAACTATGCATATGTTCCTAGTAACTTAAGAAGTCTATCGGGTGTCCTCGGGGAACCCTGAATCATCCATGATTTCCGAGCAGGATCACATTATAGAGTCATTGCAGTATTACAACATTTATTCAAATATATACATCAGAGTAAAATAGCAGAAGTCTTACGATAACATAGTTTACAAACCAGTTGTTTCAAACCTTACAAACTAAGTTCGATAATTATTACAAACCATAGTAGTAGTGGAGTGGCATAATTAACATAAACATAACACACAAAATAAGCATCCTACCCAAGGATCACACATTCACTTATCGTCATCGACAGGAACAACAGTCATGCAACAAGGTCCAAAACAGACCTGCTCATGAGGCTCACCTACAACAAGGGTCAACGAACCCTAAGTACAAAAGTACTCAACAAGACTTAACCAAAATAAAAACTGAGAAGACTCAGGAATGCAGGCTCAGGGATTCAAGGTTTGGCTTTAGCAATAATCAAAGTTCTTTTGCGTAAAAGCTCTTTACAAAATTTTAGTATTTCAATATTTAAACTTCATAAGAACAATATATGAATCTACCATGATCTGTAATGAGATCATGAACTTCATATCAACTCTTTCTCAAAACCAGCTCAAGTTTTAGTTATTAACTACGATAATGAACAGTGAGTTGAGTCTCCATAACTGAGGAGCAATGATGATTCGAACCGATTATTAACCTAGCTGGGGATTCTAGACCACACGACATATGTAGGTCCCCAACTTACATATATCAACCTACCCTCGGATCTTCTAAAACAAGAACGGGTCTGCGCCACCCGAGAATACAGTACTCCACCAATCTGGCCCATTGCCATGTGGGTACACGCTATTCCTGCCATCTCTCCACTCCTAGTGCGCGAGTAGCCATTCTTATAATAGAATCGCCAATAGAATCACCAAGTTAAGGCTTACCGGAGTATGTGGTTAGTACTACAAAGTCTCATCTCATGCAATTCAACAACGGACGGACCTTAATCGATACAGGCGGAAAGAAGCCGCTCACAAGACCTCCATGTCTTGTGGCTCTCACACACCGAGTCCGCCTGGTCTAGATTTATTACTTCCATGCTCATATCTCATGATAACATAAGTAACCAAATATCCATTTAAAATTCTCAAGTGATAGGTAATCACCCGACTAAGCATATCTAGTCATTTATGAAATAAAACTGGTAACAAGGTATATATGGAAAAACAAGGTTGGTAATGCACCAATTAGGTTTCCACTTGACTCCTAATCACTTAATGCAGTATATAAAAGCAAAAGCGATAAAATTTGTAAAACACAAGGTAGGTTTAAATGCATTCGGGGCTTGCCTTCGTTGATGGAAAAGTTAGGTTCCTACGACGTTCCACAATTATCCGATCTGACCTCAACAGATGGATTAACCTCCTTCGTAAATTGATTAACTACCACGTGTTCACCTTTGTTCACTACACGTAGTAACAATGCTATGCTTAACATGATGCGGGATACGAAACATGATGCTCGATGATGGATGCAAAAATTAACAACTCGAATACAACTTTCCTTCGTGGTATAGTTGCAAGTCAAACGAACTAAATCTTTTTCATAACACATACATCAATTGCCAAGGATCATTACCAACTAATGATTCAAGGTCATCACTCAATCCAAAATTCAATCAAAACCTAAATCATTAAAGATTACTATTTGCTTTTATGAATTAATTATTTAATTCAAAATTATGAAATAAATTAACTTATTCCAATTGAGTTCTAAATTTTTGTAAATGTTCATCACATGATAACTAAGTGGCAAAACAATTTTCATAATTTTTGGATAATTAATTAAGCCTAGAAAAATCATGGAAATCCATTTATTAATTAATTGAGTAATTTTTATCACATTCAAAAAGTGCTGAAAAATAACATTTCATATTTTTCCTAAATAATGTTCATCACAGAGAGGTCACACAAAACTTTTCATAATTTTTGGAGCTCTAAATAAATCTATACAGAAATAACAAAAATAAACACTATTCATTCAATTCTGAAAAAGAAAAAAATCATTTTCAAATTGCTGAGTCACTGACATTGAGTCCCACTTGTCATCTTCAACCTCTAGCTTTGACCACGACGGCTGTAACACCCTAAAATTAGCTACTTTCTAAAAAGAGTAAAATAATTTCTGTTAATTGTTTTGTGCTCATAAAAACATAGGTAAAAGAAAATTTTCTTTAAATTAAAATCCAATGTAAGGGTAAAAACATGTTTGCGCATACATACCGTTGCATTGATACTTTTGTGATGAGTGGTTTGGAAAATAAATTCAAATCTCAATCTTTAAAATATTGCTTTCAAGTAGTGGTTTAAAAAGAATTTGAAAATTTGCAAAAACAAAAGTTAGATAAGATGCCTTATTTTTAAAATCTAAAGGCTTGGAAAAGGTTTTAAGACACGTTAGGACGATGCCTCATTTTCCGGGAATCTTTCTGACCTTTTTCGGGATTAAATTCATATTTCTTAGAGTTTTATCTTTTTCCTTGATCAATGCAAAAGTCTTTTTCGGGAGCTAAACCACTTTGGTTGTGTTCCTTATCCTTTCATCTATTCCTAGGAATTTTTATGGAATTTTTCGGAGCTCAGAGATATTTTTTAGAGCCTAAATAGTAATTCTCGATTTTCCGTAATTATTTTAATTCCGCAAATCAATATTTACTAAAATATCTCGGATTTCCAAAATATCCAAACCCTACGTATATATATATATATATGCCGGCGTAGCCCTCGACGCGAGGATTCCAGAAGTACAGCCCGTTTTTCGAGCCGCCGCTCGTAGCCCCGCAGATCGGACGCCGAAGTTGTCCACAGCTAGGTTTCTGGCGAACCTTCGGCGAGCTTTTCCGACCACCTCGGACGCCTCCAGCGAAAACCGTCACCACCACGAGGTAGATCTCGTCGTCCTCTACATCGGCATGTCCTTCTTTGCATCCATCCATCACCGTTTGATCGTTCCCCTTCGGTTTTCCATTTCCGTTGACGTTTTCCGGCGAACTTCACCATGGACGTGGTCTTCTCCTTCGTCTCCGGCTACCCAGAGCCACCACGGCACCGTCCCACGTCCCGGCCCCGTTCCCACGCCGCCGCCCCTGGCCCGTGGCCCTGCGTCGCCCTGTCCCGCGCCCCTGCTCGCGAGCGTGCACGACGACCGCCGCCACTGCCTGCTCGCTCGACCGGCCATCACCAGCAGCCACCGCTGCTGCCGCTTGGGCGAGGAGCGGGAGCGCCTCTGCGAGCCTCCGCCGGCCGGCCAGCAAGCCCCAGCCGAGGCCCCTCTCTCCCCCAACGTGCGCAGCAACAAGATTTTTGGCATGGCTGTGTTCGTATGGGAGATGGCTGTGTTGGTACGGGAGTTCAAGGAGGAAGACGAGGTATTTAAGAGTTTGCCACCAGTCGTTAAATAATCGTAGTTTATTTATTTTAAATCCGTTTCAGTTCGTTCCAGTTGCGTTAGTTTCGTGTCATCGAGATCTACGCAGTAGAGTTATTAGTTTTTATATCACATGTTTATGAATTTATTTTATTAAAATATTAATTGTGTCTATAATTAATTAATCGCTGATTAATTAAAGTCGATTTAGGTTTTTGATGTCGATTCGTTTGCACGAGTTTCATCGCAGTGTGTGATACGTGTTTACAGCGATGATTAACATATCTCACATCTTGGAAATTTATAAGTTGAATATTAATTTGATTAAGGATTATTCAATAACTTGTTAATTAAGAGCAATTTAAGTTCTAATTTCGTTTTGCACCGTTTAAGTTGCGTTTGGTACGTGCTGACGTGAATGATATGTTAGGGGCAATGTTTTTCATGTCACATGATTTTTCATATATAGCTAAATATTAAATTGGTTAACATGCTTATAATTAGTTTTATAACTAGAAACAATATAGGTTTTGTATTCCGGTGATTATACATAACCTGTTAATCTGATTAATCAGTAACATCAGTACAGTCTTAGATTATAATTAGTTGAATGTTGCATATGTGTTAAGTATGAATAGATGCCCTCACATGATTTATGTTTTTAATTTATAGATGTTTAAATGACTAAAAGTATATATATATAATCTTTTATAATTATAAAATATGACGTATGCCAACATTAATGCCTTTTTAATTATGACTTGCTTAGATCAATTATGAGACATAATATAATTGTTCTATTAGTTGCTCTCACATGTTCTATATTTCTAAAGTAAAGTTTAAATACTTTATATAATATGAGATATGTTGATTAATAAAATATGATTAATTAGTGACATAAACATGTATGTCTTTAAATTGTAATTTGCCAAGTTTAAATGTGACATATATACTTTGAATATATATACTCTCATTTGTTATTATATTTCAATTTAATTTGCATAAATGATATCAAGATATTTATAATTAAGATATGATTAATTTATCTTAGTTTTCTAAATCTAATAACTCAAGTATAAAATGACTTAACTCAATTTTAGATATTCCCCTGAGATATCTTATACATGTTTTATGATCATTAAAATAGATAAAGCATATAGTTTTCTTTCCAACGTAAATCCTTCGATAGATGTTTCTGTTTTACCGTAGCTCCGATTAGTGTGCCTTTCGCGTGTGTGTGATCGTAGCAATGCGTAGATTAGATTTCGAATCTTTTCATTGATTGGTGTATTGTTCTAATCTAGTATGTTTGCTATGCATGCTTGTACGGATGCTTGTGTGGTGTTTTTCGGTCTTGTCCAGTCGGTGAGTTTTGCGTTGGTGATCTATAAGAAGTTGGAGAAGAAGAAGAAGAAAACGTTGAAGATTAAAGCTTACCGAAGGATCGGTGTTTAAGGCAAGTATAGTTTGGGTTTTCTTTCTGTGACCATGATCTTGAAGCTTGATTAATGAATATGCTATAAACACATGAGATGACTTGTTAGCAACAACAGGAGGGTTAAATTCCCTCTCCACAAGGTCTCATTTGTAAGTGATCATCCGGGACTTACAGTACAGCTGTGAGGGCTATATGGCTCTGGCTCTAGTTGCTTGGGAGACCTTTTCTAGCAGGCTTAGAGGATACTGCGAGTTGGGTATAGGACAGCCTCTGTCCTGTTGTGCCTTGCTATGGAAGCGGCCTTTTAATGGAAGGGGGGTTCCTATATCCGATGACCCATGCGGCCCTTCCCGGTTAGACGAACTTCTGAGTAGCTTTATATGATTTCCGGTGTTTGGACCTTGCAAACCCGTACATTTGGAAATCATGACTCACAGTAAAAGTGTACACCTCTGCGCAGAGTTTAATAAACTGATATATCAGCCGTGCTCACGGTCACGAGCGGCCAAGGGATTCTTACGCCAAAGATGAGCACTTGTTAAATCATGCTTAACTGAGTTATTTTGAGCTATTTATTATTCAATTATACTTGATCATGTGGCTATGGAATGCACTACCTTGTTGCTATATTTGCTGAGTTCGACATGGACTCACCCTTGCAATTTCCCCCACACCTCAGGCTGCTGGAGTCTGAAGGAGTTAGGCTTGTGATCAACCAGTCAGTTGGATCCAGGGGAGTGAAGTCTGCACCCGGAGATCAGAGTTGTCTATCCATTAATTGCTTTCTAAGGTTATCTCTTTTGCTAAGTTCGCTATATATTAAGCATTGTGAATTGATACCGCCCCTTCATTTGTAGCTATATGTGAGGTTTGATTACCAGGGCTCACATATGGTGTGCATTCGGCTTTGTCCTTAAAACCGGGTGTTACAAGTGGTATCAGAGCAATGCTGACTATAGGACGCAAGCCTAGTAGAAACTGGTCGTTCTAAGGTTTACAAGTTACAGCAAAAATCCTTGTTCTATAAATCTTGATATTTTCTTCTCTACTACATTCTTACCCTTGATATTCGTTCCCTCCTTGATGCTTCTTTAAAAGCTTTTTGTTCCCATCTACTCCTTGCTTTGATATGCTTTTAGAATCTTGTCTTACCACCTTCTCGCGCAATTCGAAGTTAAGCTATAGGATCTTTACCCATAATATTAAGAAGACGATAGCATCGCAAGTTTAAGTCAATGATTGAATTGTGCACCCTAATTGCCTGTTGGCTTGTCATTATGATTATGTTTTGTTTTGAATCTTTGTAATGAGTGCAATGATTTTGTGGTATTTTCCACAAATTCATTTAGTTTATAAGCATAAGACATAAGGATTAATGAATAGATAGTTGGGTTTTGGTTTTCTCCTATTTTCCTATCCTATCTTTCTGGAGCAACCTATCATCTTTGGTTTATATCTCTATTCTTGGGTAATTAAAAATCATGACAAAATTCTGGAGAATAGTAGACTTCAACATGTTTCTTTGACCGCAAGAATCACCCTGATATCTAATTTGGTTATGGAGTTATCAAAATCTCAAGAGGATATAGCTGTGCTGACTGAGATCTGGAGCAGTATGTGGTTTTCTGGTTATATCACAATACCTGTTCGAGAAAATGTTACAAAATTTCTATGGGATCAACTGGACTTCTATACCTATCATATGCCTCCGGATTCACCCTCATAGCTATTTTAATTTGGGAAATATAGTCATCACAAGTTGAAGTTTCTGTGCAGTCTGAAACCTGGAACGGTTTCTGTTGTGCACTATTTTCGACCAACTTAGCTGTATAATCTGGAGAAGTCTTCTACATGAAAGTTATAAAGGATTTAATGAGCTTTCCAACGGTGTAAAGTACGACATTATTGGATTTACAGAACAGGAATTATAGTAGTTTTACTGCACTGCTGTTTTTCTACTCGCGGATAAACTGAGGTTACTTGTTCCTACTTATACACATGAGTTCCTCCTGGTTATCAAAGGTCATCCTGATAAGTTAACTCACTTAGAAGAAGATTCAAGCTATCCTTTGGTGCCCTACTTGATCTTTTCTTAAGGGGGGTAGCCAAGGCTTAAAGGAATCGCAAGATGGAGGTCTCATGCAATCTAGAGCTTCACTTGGAAGTATCGGTTATTCCTATGGTTGAGAAATCACTATCAGACACAAGGATCTTTGTTCAAGATTGTTAACAGGTTGGATCATCTACAAGGAGCTCAAATATTTTGTCAAGATTGGTCTTCGCTTCAAGCTATCATCACTTGGGAGTTCAATCTTCAACTCAAGACAAGTTGGCACTGATGGCATACAAAAATATGATGATTGGACTTCTCTACAGTTGGTTCTTTGGCAACTTAAGTGAGTTTAGTTTGGATGGAGTTCTCTTTTTTGTTGTGGGATATCTCTACTGATAGAATCATACGGACAATCGCTCAAGAGAGATGTGTTGAGCTAGAACCCGCTTAAGTATGCAAGAGTGATTCAGAATTCCTCGGAATGGTAAGATTCTATCACACATTCATTAGAGGTATTATAGTGTTGAACACAAGAGTTTCTTTTATAAAGCGGTTGGCAAGGATATGGATGTGCTCTATGTAAGAAAAGCAGTGAATTATGCATCAAGTCAACTATGGAGGCTTGAGATGGACTATTTGACATATGAGATCTGGAGTTATCCATTATGAAGCATAGTGGTATTATCTACTTGGACATGAAGAGTGATATCTACGTGAACCATAAGAATCTAAGGGACATTTTCAGTAAGTTGGTTTGAGATTGTGACATCAGTGTTGGGTTCAATTAACCAAATGTTTTTGGTTTAGAAGTATGTGTTATCTTTAGAAGAAATAAAAGTCGTTGCCAATGCCGTTAGCAAATTGGAAGAGCTATGCTAAGAAGATTGAACGACACCATGGATTAAGTTTCGTGTTTAAGAGTCACAACTCAACCTGAGTATATATATAGTTAGTAGTGTTTTGAAGTTGGAATCTATTTTGGACCAAGAGAGAGTAATACATGAGGATCAATTGGAATATGGATGTATGAGGTAGTCGATTTGATATCTTGGACTAAAAAAATCTAGCAAGACATGTTGAGAAGTATTGTGTTACATTTTGGAATTAGTGAGGACAAGAGTTTGTCACTCAATGGATTCCAAAGTGGTCTTTGTGAGAAGCATATGGAGTGTCAGTGTGAAGAATAAGCTAGCACCCAGCTGCAATAGTTCATTGAGGTTGTTAAAAAGGAAAAGAGAAGAGGCCTAACAATTGGAAGAGTACCAGAGAGTTGGTTTGTGGATACTTTATAGTTAATTAGAGGGCCTATCAACATCTGGGGATCAGCGAATATGCTATTTGGAGTAAAAGTCAAGAGGAATCTTTGTCAAGACGGTGGAACTACTCGAGAAAGTGAAGAAGATCCAATGGCAGTGTGCATTCCAGTGTCTTGATCATCATCTTCCGAATCTCGAGGACGAGATTCATCTTAAGGGGGGTAGAATTGTAACACCCTAAAATTAGCTACTTTCTAAAAAGAGTAAAATGATTTCTGTTAATTGTTTTGTGCTCATAAAAACATAGGTAAAAGAAATTTTTCTTTAAATTAAAATCCAACGTAAGGGTAAAAACATGTTTGCGCATACATACCGTTGCATTGATACTTTTGTGATGAGTGGTTTGGAAAATAAATTCAAATCTCAATCTTTAAAATATTGCTTTCAAGTAGTGGTTTAAAAAGAATTTGAAAATTTGCAAAAACAAAAGTTAGATAAGATGCCTTGTTTTTAAAATCTAAAGGCTTGGAAAAGGTTTTAAGACACGTTAGGACGATGCCTCACTTTCCGGGAATCTTTCTGACCTTTTTCGGGATTAAATTCATATTTCTTGGAGTTTTATCTTTTTCCTTGATCAATGCAAAACTCTTTTTCGGGAGCTAAACCACTTTGGTTGTGTTCCTTATCCTTTCATCTATTCCTAGGAATTTTTATGGAATTTTTCGGAGCTCAGAGATATTTTTTAGAGCCTAAATAGTAATTCCCGATTTTCCGTAATTATTTTAATTCCGCAAATCAATATTTACTAAAATATCTCGGATTTCCAAAATATCCAAACCCTACGTGTATATATATATGCCGGCGTAGCCCTCGACGCGAGGATTCCAGAAGTACAGCCCGTTTTTCGAGCCGCCGCTCGTAGCCCCGCAGATCGGACGCCGAAGTTGTCCACAGCTAGGTTTCCGGCGAACCTTCGGCGAGCTTTTCCGACCACCTCGGACGCCTCCAGCGAAAACCGTCACCACCACGAGGTAGATCTCGTCGTCCTCTACATCGGCATGTCCTTCTTTGCATCCATCCATCACCGTTTGATCGTTCCCCTTCGGTTTTCCATTTCCGTTGATGTTTTCCGGCGAACTTCACCATGGACGCGGTCTTCTCCTTCGTCTCCGGCTACCCAGAGCCACCACGGCACCGTCCCACGTCCCGGCCCCGTTCCCACGCCGCCGCCCCTGGCCCGTGGCCCTGCGCCGCCCTGTCCCGCGCCCCTGCTCGCGAGCGTGCACGACGACCGCCGCCACTGCCTGCTTGCTCGACCGGCCATCACCAGCAGCCACCGCTGCTGCCGCTTGGGCGAGGAGCGGGAGCGCCTCTGCGAGCCTCCGCCGGCCGGCCAGCAAGCCCCAGCCGAGGCCCCTCTCTCCCCCAACGTGCGCAGCAACAAGATTTTTGGCATGGCTGTGTTCGTATGGGAGATGGCTGTGTTGGTACGGGAGTTCAAGGAAGAAGACGAGGTATTTAAGAGTTTGCCACCAGTCGTTAAATAATCGTAGTTTATTTATTTTAAATCCGTTTCAGTTCGTTCCAGTTGCGTTAGTTTCGTGTCGTCGAGATCTACGCAGTAGAGTTATTAGTTTTTATATCACATGTTTATGAATTTATTTTATTAAAATATTAATTGTGTCTATAATTAATTAATCGCTGATTAATTAAAGTCGATTTAGGTTTTTGATGTCGATTCGTTTGCACGAGTTTCATCGCAGTGTGTGATACGTGTTTACAGCGATGATTAACATATCTCACATCTTGGAAATTTATAAGTTGAATATTAATTTGATTAAGGATTATTCAATAACTTGTTAATTAAGAGCAATTTAAGTTCTAATTTCGTTTTGCACCGTTTAAGTTGCGTTTGGTACGTGCTGACGTGAATGATATGTTAGGGGCAATGTTTTTCATGTCACATGATTTTTCATATATAGCTAAATATTAAATTGGTTAACATGCTTATAATTAGTTTTATAACTAGAAACAATATAGGTTTTGTATTCCGGTGATCATACATAACCTGTTAATCTGATTAATCAGTAACATCAGTACAGTCTTAGATTATAATTAGTTGAATGTTGCATATGTGTTAAGTATGAATAGATGCCCTCACATGATTTATGTTTTTAATTTATAGATGTTTAAATGACTAAAAGTATATATATAATCTTTTATAATTATAAAATATGACGTATGCCAACATTAATGCCTTTTTAATTATGACTTGCTTAGATCAATTATGAGACATAATATAATTGTTCTATTAGTTGCTCTCACATGTTCTATATTTCTAAAGTAAAGTTTAAATACTTTATATAATATGAGATATGTTGATTAATAAAATATGATTAATTAGTGACATAAACATGTATGTCTTTAAATTGTAATTTGCTAAGTTTAAATGTGACATATATACTTTGAATATATATACTCTCATTTGTTATTATATTTCAATTTAATTTGCATAAATGATATCAAGATATTTATAATTAAGATATGATTAATTTATCTTAATTTTCTAAATCTAATAACTCAAGTATAAAATGACTTAACTCAATTTTAGATATTCCCCTGAGATATCTTATACATGTTTTATGATCATTAAAATAGATAAAGCATATAGTTTTCTTTCCAACGTAAATCCTTTGATAGATGTTTCTGTTTTACCGTAGCTCCGATTAGTGTGCCTTTCGCGTGTGTGTGATCGTAGCAATGCGTAGATTAGATTTCGAATCTTTTCATTGATTGGTGTATTGTTCTAATCTAGTATGTTTGCTATGCATGCTTGTTTGGATGCTTGTGTGGTGTTTTTCGGTCTTGTCCAGTCGGTGAGTTTTGCGTTGGTGATCTATAAGAAGTTGGAGAAGAAGAAGAAGAAAACGTTGAAGATTAAAGCTTACCGAAGGATCGGTGTTTAAGGCAAGTATAGTTTGGGTTTTCTTTCTGTGACCATGATCTTGAAGCTTGATTAATGAATATGCTATAAACACATGAGATGACTTGTTAGCAACAACAGGAGGGTTAAATTCCCTCTCCACAAGGTCTCATTTGTAAGTGATCATCCGGGACTTACAGTACAGCTGTGAGGGCTATATGGTTCTGGCTCTAGTTGCTTGGGAGACCTTTTCTAGCAGGCTTAGAGGATACTGCGAGTTGGGTATAGGACAGCCTCTGTCCTATTGTGCCTTGCTATGGAAGCGGCCTTTTAATGGAAGGGGGGTTCCTATATCCGATGACCCATGCGGCCCTTCCCGGTTAGACGAACTTCTGAGTAGCTTTATATGATTTCCGGTGTTTGGACCTTGCAAACCCGTACATTTGGAAATCATGACTCACAGTAAAAGTGTACACCTCTGCGCAGAGTTTAATAAACTGATATATCAGCCGTGCTCACGGTCACGAGCGGCCAAGGGATTCTTACGCCAAAGATGAGCACTTGTTAAATCATGCTTAACTGAGTTATTTTGAGCTATTTATTATTCAATTATACTTGATCATGTGGCTATGGAATGTACTACCTTGTTGCTATATTTGCTGAGTTCGACATGGACTCACCCTTGCAATTTCCCCCACACCTCAGGCTGCTGGAGTCTGAAGGAGTTAGGCTTGTGATCAACCAGTCAGTTGGATCCAGGGGAGTGAAGTCTGTACCCGGAGATCAGAGTTGTCTATCCGTTAATTGCTTTCTAAGGTTATCTCTTTTGCTAAGTTCGCTATATATTAAGCATTGTGAATTGATACCGCCCCTTCATTTGTAGCTATATGTGAGGTTTGATTACCAGGGCTCACATATGGTGTGCATTCGGCTTTGTCCTTAAAACTGGGTGTTACAACGGCGATGGTGCTGACTGACGCAAACTCGCCGACGGTGAGACCAACAGCGACAGCGAAGACACCAACACAATCACCATGACTAGGCGCATCGATTTGAGGCACTACGGAGATTAATTATGACACGAAACAAGCCTGACGCCGGCCACGACGCATGCGGTGGCACAACGGCGCTACGCCGGCAATAGGAGACTGGTAGCAGTCAAATAAAGGGTCTAGGAAGCATCAGTAGCTCACCCCGAACGTGTTGAAGCAAAGAGCGAGACCGGAGGAGCAACGGCGACACGGGTCAATGTCCACGGTGATCATGGCGGAGCAAGGATCATCGGTGACGGTGTTTCAGCGACTCTAGTGGGCAAAATGACCAAGCAACAAGGGATTAAGCACCACGGCATTGAGACGAAGCTGTAGATACACTGATCAAGGGCAACGGCTCACCGGAGGGCGCTGGCCACGGTGAAACGGGATCTCTAGTGAGGTTGCCGGCCACGAGGAAGAAGGGTGCTCACAGCGGTTTCCCAGCAAAATCAGATGACCTAAGCTGGCTAGATGGATGCACAAGGAGTAGGCGAAGCTAGAACTATCTTAGCTGCGACGACGGAGGCACTATAGCGACGGTGTGAGCTCGCCGGAGATGAGCAAGGCGATGGGAAAAACAGAGCAGCGAAATGAAGAACGGCGATGTCGTCTAAGCTTTATAGAGCGACCGAGAGAGCAAGGAGATGACACGTAGTGGCCTTCTCCGTGCCAGCACGAAGCCAAGGGCGGCCATAGGCACGTCTAGAACCGAGCAGAAGGTCACCGGCGATGGGGCGGTGGTCGAGACACTGTTCACCATATTTACAGAAATGCCATTCATTTTAAAATCCAAATTACTCCCAAATTTGTATAACAACTCCAAAATCTCCAAAAATAAAAGTTGCTCAAAATTCAAAGTTCTACATCTTTGCTTTTATAACCACCCCCTAATTCGGTCTACATTTTGAAATGAACTTTTGAACTCAAATAGGGGACATTTAACGAATTACGCCTTTTCAAATTACTTCAAAATTTTCATAACAACTTTGAAAACTCCAAAAACAAACTTTATATAACTTGTAAAGCTCTACACTTTTGCTTTTAGGCTCAACCCCAAAATATGCTTAGATTTTGAAATGAGTTTTTAGGGTAGGATTTAAATGCTAAAAATCAGGGTTTTCTTGAAAATTCAAATCCAAACCAAACTTTGAACTTGATTCAAACAATACAATTCAACACATACCACATAAAGGTAAACTTGTTTTAGTGTATGCATATCAAAATTTTCACTAAATGCCAAATGCTTTGCAATGCATATGATGACATGGCAGGTTTTAATATTTAAACACCTGAGGTGTTACAGCTGATGCATGGCCTGCTGCTGCTGTACAGCCTGAGTCTGCTGCTGAATAGCTAGCTACTACTGCTGGATCGCCTATTACTGCTGCTAGAACTCATCCTACCAAGTCTGAAACTATGCAAATGTAGCAGCTATCTCCTGAGCCTAGCGTGCCTGGTCCTGCCTCATCCGCTCAAGTATAGCAAGGAGAGCGGGGTCTGTCTGCGGGGCAGGTGGGGCTGAGCTAGAACTATCGGCCTCATGATCATGTCACTGTGGAGGCATCCAAGGAACGGGCTGGTAGTCATCATCAGAACTATCACTAGGGTCGCTCATGACTACACCCTCCTGCTGAGCAAGCTCCTCCTCCTTAGTAGCTGCAATGCCCTTGATAATATCATCCCGCTGGGCTATAGACTCTAGCACCTCATGACATCGACGTGGCTGACTGGATGATGTAGGTGTACTGTGCCTGATCATCTATGTCATGTTATAGGTAGGAAACTCTATGGTGGCGCCACTATACTCAGCAAGCATCTCTGGTGGCCTCACTATGACTGCCCTGTGGATAAGCCATGTGATCCAGTGAGCATAAGGTAGCTGCCTGTGTCCTCTAAAGCCCTCAGCATAGTGTCCTCCATCTCTGACAGAATAAGATCCCAAATATCAAAGACTGTCTGCTGCATCAGAGAGTTGATCAGCCACAACTATATACGTGTCAAGCCCTCTCTGTATCCCATCCTAGGAAGTAGTGTCCTCCTCATAACAGCCTTAAGCACACGAGTAGTGGGGTTAAGGTCACTGGGGTTCCTCCTCGACCCTTCGCTAAAAGGCTCCTTGAAATAGTGACGGACCAAGTCAGTAAGGGGCATGTTGCCACCATGAGGGCGTCTGGGGTGCTATCTGGCCATAGCACACCTCGTGAAGTCTGATTGGCTGCTCCTGAAGTCTAAGAATCTCCCTGGCCCTGGTGCTCATCAATCGATAGTCTCTCCCACCAAATACAAAGTGAATAAAGTGATGGTGTGGGTGAATGTGCTCTCCAACTACTGCAACTATAGAGTCAATGTGGCACAGCCTCTGAGATCTAAAAACTGCCCCACTATTGAGATAGGCATTGTAGCAATCCTACTACAGTGGAGTGTAGAAGCCCTCTGAAGCTCTTTCATCCCTCCTCGGCGGAAACCATACCTCAAAATCAACAAATCTCAGCTGCTGAACCTACTTGGCCGTGGTGGCCCTCAAGTCAAGATGGGTCACTAGAGGCAGACCCTATGGTCTGGGCGGTGGACAAGAACCCCTCCACTGTGTGTTAGCCCTCAGTGTGACTGGGCACGAGTATGACTAGAGCGGCGAAGCTGTGGCTGAGGTGCCTACTCTATCTCCTTGGCCTGCTGGCCCTCCTGAGTCTGCTCTATCGGCTCTGCTAGTGGGGGCTGCTGTGGCTCCTACTATGACTCCCCCTGAGGCTGAGGTTCCATAATGGGAAGATGTCGTCCTTGCATCATGACAGTCCCAGGTGGACTACCATCAAGACGCTCAATATCCTCAAGTCTATCCTACGCCTCTGGTGATAGATGATCTGCAATAACAACTCCACTATGAGCACCTCCTCTCTCAGCACGCTCTACGACCTCTGCAACTGTGGTGGCCCTCGTTGTATATGCATCTGGATACTTGTGCTTCCTAACTACCAGCTTCTTGGTCGCCTTGCCTTTAGGATCTATAGGCTGGCTAGGTGGGGGCCTCTGATCCTCATCTCCTAGACCACCTCCGACGTTCTTCGTCCGAGCCATCTGAAAGATCTAAGGAAAAACTGTCGTTGACAAAGAAACAACTGCCTCTATCGAAGATCTACTGCTGCTGACACTTTCAAGGCTTGGCCTCAATTCTTACTCATGAGCTTGGCCCCGAGTTAACTGACAACTGTCACATGATCTCAATGGCACCGACTCATTGCACGATGGAATAGATAGGATATACAATAAATACGATATATCTAATAGATGCGAAAATCTAGGAAGCAAGCAATTTAGATACGTAATTGAAACGCAGGCATGCTACCTGACAAACCAGTGATCCAAAAAGAAGAGAAGCAATCCACAGGAAACTACCAAATCTAGGGTTAGGGTTTGTAGTGAAGTGACAAAGCAATGTGGGTTAGGGTACGACGGCGATAGGACAAGGCCTTATCGGTGTTGGATGGCTGAGGGGTGGCTCTGGACCACAACGGCGCATGCCACGATGTGGGAGAGGTAGCTTGGTGGCGGCGCTAGAGTAGGGGCAGTGGCGGCACATGGGCGAGCGGCGCAAGGAGCAGTGGCACACGGGCTTGCGGCAGTGGTGCATGGGCGGGGCGGTGGATCTGGTGACCTAGGTGCGGCTGTGGTGGCGACATGGAACAACGGCGGTTGGGGCGTGCAGTGGCGCGACGGCACAGAGCAGGGCAGCACGACGGCACATGGGCAAAGTTGGCGTGGTGTGGGAGAGGAATAGGATAGGTCAACGCTGGCAGTTGGTTTAAATAAGGTGCCCCTCGAATCAGAGAAGAAAACAAGAAAAGTGATCTGATCCCGCACGTTTTCTACTGACCAGACGCTCTAGTGGTAGCAACCAGACGCTACCACCCAGCGTCTGATCGATTCCAGAGAGGTCCAAATCCTCTAGAATCATGACCAGATGCGTCTGGTGGACACCGACCGGATGCAGCCAGAGTCTGGTCACCTAGCCTTGACGTCTTTATGATCGACCGGACGCTAAAGCACCTTCTAACCGGACGCTGGAAAAACACTGTTTTAGCGTTCGGTCACTCCTTTGATAGTAGGTTCACCTCCTATGAATTGACCGGATGCTGGACATCAGAGTCTAGTGCAGCGTCTGGTCACTCCTTCAGCGAATCTTCAAATTCCTTCGCACTGCCTGTTCCCAATCAAGTCCCAACTCCAATAAGATCCAAATAAACACCAATTGGGACTGATGTGAGTGACCTCTCTCAAACCCTCAAGCTTTTCAAAATATTTTGCCTTAGGCTATAATTCTTTTTAAGAAAATAGGCGAAAAGAGGGCGATTTGAAGACAAACGACAAAACAACATTCATGCATGTGCAATACTTGAATGTAAATCTAGTTGCTTGTCAAGTTTGATCCAAGGTTAAGCTTCTTCACATGCTTTTTAGCAGTTATCTTAACCATGTTAGACAAGCCCTATATGCATTATAAAGCATTAAACATGTTGTATATTACAATGCAATGCAAGGGACAACATAAGCTCAATTTTTAGTGAAGTTGCTAAAATCAAGCACATTGAGTTCATTCCGCAATCTACAAAATGTTGCCTCATCTAGCGGTTTAGTGAAGATATCTGCCAATTGATCCTCGGTCCTCACCTTCTAGTGATATATCATTTTTAGCCACATGATCTCTTAGAAAGTGATGGCGAATATCTATGTGCTTGGTGCGAGAGTGTTGAACCGGATTATTTGCAAGTTTTACCTGCACTTTCATTGTCGCACAAAAGAGGTACTTTCTCTAGAACTACACCATAGTCTAGCAAAGTTTATTTCATGTAAAGTATTTGTGCACAACAAGCACCTGCTGACAATGTATTCCACTTCGGCGGTGGACAAAGCCACACTATTTTGTTTCTTGGAGGACCAAGACACAAGTGATCTACCAAGCAAATGGCACCCTCCGGATGTGCTTTTTCTATCAACTTTGCATCTGGCATAATCCGAATCAGAATAGCCAATTAACTCAAATATAGCTCCTTTGGGATACCAAAGGCCAATGCTTGGTGTGTGCTTAAGATACCTAAGGATTCTTTTTATGGCAATTAAATGAGTTTCCTTAGGATTAGCTTGAAACCTAGAACACATACACACACTAAACATGATGTCGGGCCTAGATGCGGTCAAATATAACAAGCTACCAATCATAGAGCGGTAGAGAGTTTGATCAACCAGGTTACCTCCCTCATCTAGGTCGAGATGTCCATTGGTTAGCATTGGAGTCTTGATTGGCTTACATTCATCCATCTTGAATCTCTTGAGAAGATCATTGGTATATTTCTCTTGAGAGATGAAAATCCCTTCTCTCATTTGCTTGACTTGAAACCCAAGAAAGAATGTAAGCTCTCCAATCATTGACATCTCAAACTCCTTCGACATCAATTCACCAAATTCTTTGCATGAATCTTCATTTGATGATCCAAAGATAATATCATCAACATACACTTGACAAAGGAAGATATGCCCATCAAGCTTCTTGGTGAATAGTGTGGTGTCGACCTTCCCAATGATGAAGCCCTTCTCAATGAGGAAGTCCTGAAGGCGCTCATACCAAGCTCTTGGGGCTTGCTTAAGCCCATATAGTGCCTTGGACAACCTATAAACATGATTAGGATAACTAGGGTCTTCAAACCTGGGAGGTTGATCAATATAGACTAGTTCATTAATAAAGCTATTTAAGAATGCACTTTTCACATCCATTTGATAAAGTTTTATTTCATGATGTGATGCATATGCAAGGAGGATATGGATGGCTTATAATCTTACAACCGGGGCAAAGGTCTCCAAAATCCAAACCTTCAACTTGAGAGAACCCCTTTGCAACTAGTCTTGCCTTGTTCCTCACAACAACACCTTGATCATCTTGCTTGTTTTGGAACACCCACTTTGTTCCAATGACTCTTGCACCTTTTGGCCGCTCTTCAAGAGTCCAAACTTCATTGTGAGTGAAGTTGTTCAACTCTTCATGCATGGCATTTATCCAATCCAGATGTTGAAGAGCTTCTTCTACCTTAGTAGGCTCAAAGCAAGAGACAAAAGAGTGATGAGCAATAAATGAAGCAAGTTTTTGAGATCGAGTCATTACACCCTTTGATCGACTCCCTATGATGAGATCTTGTGGATGATCTTGAAGTAGGGGTGTATTTCTTCTATTGACCACTTGAGGGGGAGGTTGTGGAGCATCAACATCTTATGCTTGTACCACCATTTGTTCATGGGAGACATGAGTATCTTCATTTTCTACTCCCATCTTTTTCATCATCTTATGGCACACTTGATGAAGAAGGTGGATCAATCACTTGTACATCATCTTTAGGCTTGATGTCTCCAACCAGGAATGTTCTTCATAGCCTCCCTCAATGGTTCATCACCTACATCATCAAGATTCTCATGTGCTCCTTGGGAGCTGTTAGATTCATCAAATTCCACATCATATATTTCTTCAACCAAGCCGGTGGCATGATTAAATACTCTATATGCTTTGGACTTTGATGAGTAACCAACAAGAAAACCAATATCACAACGTCTTTGAAACTTCCCTAGGTGTTGCCGCTTCTTGTAGATGTAGCATTTGCAACCAAACACCCTAAAAAAGGAGACACCCGGCTTCTTCCCATTGAGCAACTCATAAGGTGTCTTGCTAAGGAACTTTTGAAGGAATAGGCGGTTGGATGCATAGCATGCGGAGTTGATTGCTTCCGCCCATAGAGCTTCAGGGGTGTTGTACTCATCAAGCATTGTTCTAGCAAGAGTGATCAATGTCCGGTTCTTCCTCTCAACTACACCATTTTGTTGAGGAGTATATGTTGCGGAGACTTCATGTTTGATTCCAACTTCATCACAATAAGCTTCTATGTTTATGTTGTCAAACTCTTTCCCATTGTCACTTCTTCTTCTTGAGCTTCACTTCAAATTCATTTTATGCTCTCTTGGCAAACTTCTTGAAGCAAGATGCAGCTTTGGATTTGTCATGAAGGAAGAATACCCATGTATACCTTGAATAATCATCAACAATCACAAGACAATAAAGATTTCCTCCCAAACTCTTGTATGTTGTTGGTCCAAATAAATCCATGTGAAGGAGTTCTAGTACTCTTGTGGTTGACATGAAAGCTTTTGTTGGATGAGTATTTGCAACTTGCTTACTGGCTTGACATGCACTACAAAGCTTGTCCTTTTCAAACATCACATCCTTCAACCCTCTCACCAAATCATTCTTCATTAGCTTCTTGAGTGAGCTCGCCCCAATATGAGCAAGTCTTCTATGCCATAGCCACCCAAGTGTTGTTTTGGTGAATAGGCATGTCTTCAAGTTTGCATCTTCGGAGGTGAAGTCCACTAGATATAGGTTGTTGTATCTAAATCCTTTGAATATCACATGATCATCATCCTTCTTGGATACAACAACCTCCTTCTCGGTAAACAAGCATTGGAAGCTAAGATCACACAATTGCCCAACGGATAGCAAGTTGAAACTCAATGAAGCAACATATAGCACATTGGAGATGGAATGATCATTTGATATTGCCACTTTGCCCAATCCTTTGACCTTGCCCTTTGAGTTATCTCCAAATGTGATTCTTTCTTGCCCATCTACTTCTTCATCTAGTGAGGTGAACATACGAGGATCACTCGGTCATATATTGTGTGCAACCACTATCAATAACCCAATGACTTCCACTGGTCTTGTTATTCACCTACACACAAGAGATCAAGCTTTAGGAACCCAAACTTGTTGAGGGCCCTTCACCTTCTCAACTAGTGACTTAGCAACCCAAATTTTCTTAGGCCTATGCTTGTTTGGAGGACCTAAGAACATCACTTTCATTTTCCCACTAGAATCCTTTCTAAGCATGTAGTGAGCATTGAAGGCAAATGGTCTAGCATGCTTGGGCAAAGGTTGTGGTGTGGAGTTTGGCACTCATGAGCAAAGTGGCCTTCTTGTCCACACTCAAAGCATCTCTTTGGCTTTGGCTTTGGCTTTGATTGTTGTTGTTGAGCTTGAGCCTTCTTCTCTTTGTTTTCCATGTACCCAATGCCACTTCTATCCATCTTCATGACGATATTCATTAGAAGCTCACTTTGAAGATATTTACCTCTAGTGAACTTGCTCAATCCAATCTTGAGATGCTCTTTTTCCAACTTGAACTTCTTGTTCTCTTCCTTGAGTACATCACTACTTTTATCTTCTTTGAGTGCAACCTTGTTTCTTTCTTCCTTGAGTTTCTTGTTTTCTTCTTTTAGCTTCTCATTCTCAAGAATCAAGTTGCCATCATGATCAAGAGTTTCTAGCACAATGGTGTTGTGGGTTTTGAACTCTTCAAACTCTTTCTTTAGCTTTTCATTGTCATGCTTGAGCTTGACATACTCATCATAGTCATTGCACTCAACCACTTGCTTGCCTTTGCCACTAGACCCTTGCTCAATGCTCTCATCAATTAGATCATCACATGATGTAGCTATATCAATCTTAACAACATCATTAGTGGCATCATGTGGCTCATTGGGTAAAAATTCTTAAGCAATAACAAGGGTATCATGATTAACCTTAAGAGTGGTATATTCATCCTTTAGCTTGTTATGGCTAGTGATGAGCTCTTTGTGCACCCACTCAAGTTTATCATGTTTATCTTTAAGCTCTTTCTTAGAAGATTTGAGCTCCTTGAGTTTGGATGACATAGCATCATTTGCTTCTCTAAGCTCAACACTAGCCTTTTCGGCTATCTCACATTTAGCTAAAAGAGAATCATTCTTAATCTCAAGCTTTTCATTTTTAGCTCTAGTCTTTATAATGATCTTAGTGTATTTCTTTAGCAATTTAGCAAGATCATCATAGGTAGGTGACTCATATTCATCATCGCTATCACTATCACTATCACTATCATCATTATGAGCATGATCATCACCACTACTATCATCATCATATGATACCTTGCGTTCACCCTTGGCCATAAGGCATAGGTGAGTAGAGGATGATGGTGGTGGTGGCGGTGAAGATGATGAGTCAATAGCAATGGTAGCCACCTTCTCAGTTGTCACTTTCATCATCGGATGATCCACTAGATGAATCAATGTCTATGAGCCAATCACCGATGATGTAAGCCTTTCCACTCTTCTTCTTCTTGTGAAAGTCCTTCTTGCCATCTCTCTTCTTGTATGGCTTGTTCTTTTTCTTCTCATCTTCATCTTCATTGCTTGAGTCATCTTTCTTGCCCTTGTTCTTATTCTTGAACTTGTCTTTCTTAGGCTTTGTGCATTGATGAGCTAGATGGCCAAGTTCACCACAATTGTAGCAATCCATCTCGGAGATTGGCTTTCTTCTTGAGCTTGTGAAGAACTTCTTCTTCTTACCATTGAACTTGATGCCACTCTTGTTGAGCTTCTTTAGCATCTTGGCAGTTTTCTTCACCATAAGAGCAAGACTTTCATCATCAACTTCATCTTCACTTGAGCTCTCATACTCAAGTCTTGCCTTGCCCTTCTCTTGGCTAGCTTTGAATGCTAAGTCCTTATCTTTCTTCTTGGTAGAGGATGAGCCATCTTGTGGAGTGATGTGCATGTACATCTCATGAGCATTGATCTTCCACAAGATTTGTGTCGGTGTAGCGGTGGAAAGATCACCTTGATGTAGCACGATCACAATATGCCCATATTTGTCAATGGGGAGGACACTCAAGATCTTTCTTACAACATTGGATGGTTGCATTTGAGTGAGTACCAACCCCATTGACTTCCTCTACAAGAACATTCAAACGTGAATACATTTTATTAGCACTTTCTTTAGGAAGCATTTCAAAAGAGTTGAGCTTTTTCATGATAAGATGATAGCGTTCCTCACACTCACTCTTAGTTTCCTCATGGAGTGCACAAACAGTCCGACCATAGTGCATGGGCGTCTTTGTGGTTCCTCACCCGATTAAACACATCTTTGCAAAGACCTCTAAAGATAGTGTTTTGAGCCTTTGTATTCCACTTCTCATAGTTCACCTCATCGCCTTGTAGGTTAGTAGCATCTTGAGGTTTTGGGAAGCCTTGTGAGGTGGCTCTAAGTATACCAACATCTAGAGCCTCAAGATACGCCTCTATGCGAATTTTCCAACAAGGAAAGTCATCTCCCTCAAAGATAGGAGGAGGTCCGTCCTCGTGAGACATCTTGCTCTAGGTGGTTAAGCCTAAAAACGTGAGCATGAGGCTCTGATACCAATTGAAAGGATCAAGATGCCCAAGAGGGGGTGAATTGGACTAATTCTAAATTTCTTTCAATAATTAAGTCCTATGGTTAGCCCAATTAACCCCTTGTGCCTAAAAAGTGTTTCTAATTGTTCTACCACACAAAAGACTTGCAACCTAAGTTCCAATCTTACTCTAGCATAGCAATTCTAAGAATGTAAAGACATGAATTGAATTGCACAAAGTAAATGCTCAAAGTAAATAGAGAGGAAAGAACGCGACAATGTTTTGCCAAGGTATTGGAGAGTCGCCACTCCCCACTAGTCCTCGTTGGAGCACCCGCGCAAGGGTGTAGCTCCCCCTTGATCCGCGCAAGGATCAAGTGCTCTCTACGGGTTGATTCTTCGACACTCCATCACGGTGAATCACCCACAACCGCTCACAACTTGAGTTGGGTCACCCACAAGCTCTGCTGGGTGATCACCGAACTCCCAATCACCACTAAGCCATCTAGGTGATGGCGATCACCAAGAGTAACAAGCACGAACTCTCACTTGACCACGACAAGCCTAATGAGAAGGTGGATGCACACTTTGCTACTCTTGATCTTCACTAATGAGGTCTCTCTTTGGATTCTCAAATCTCAATCACTTCACTAGGACCTTGCTCTTCTTGGCACTCTCTAAGGTGTTTCTCAGCTGTTGAAACGAGCAAAAGTACCCCACACACGAGCGGAGGTGGTATTTATAACACTGGCTGAAAAACAAACCGTTATGTGCCTCTACTGGATGACTGGACGCTCTAGTCATGTTGACCAGACGCTCCGGTCAGTACACCCCGAACTCTAGAGTTTACAGTGTGACCGGACACGTCCGGTCACGATTTTCCCTCTCTGGAAACCTTACTGGAGTCGACCGGATGCTGCCTCTTAGCGTCCGGTCACTTGACCTTCCAGCGTTCGGTCACACCGAACGATTTCACCTTAGTCAAATGAACTGACCGGACTCTGCGCCAGCGTCCAGTCACATCGAAGCCAGCGTCCGATCAGTATTTGACCCTCCATTCACTTCCAACTCTCGATCATACGTGAATGAAGTTTGCTCCATTGGATCTTAGGCATATGTAGGAGCTACCTAGCGCTAGTTTTAACAAGTGTGCACCACACCTAACTCACTAGACTCACCTAGGTCAAGCTACCCATTCATATCCCCCTTAATAGTACGGCCAAAGGAAAAACAAAGTCCTAAACTACTCTAAGTGTCTCTCCAACTCCAATTGACACTTAGAACTAGTCATCCTTAACCTTGTCGTCCATCCTTTGAAAACCGAAATGATTTTCATCGTAGGGGCATGACCACCTTGATTGCCCAATCGATCTCCATTACCATGACCTAACTTAATTGCCTCTACAAAACACAAGTTAGTCATAGTAATCTTGTATTGTCATTAATCACCAAAACCCTACTAGGGGCCTAGATGCTTTCAGGGGTGTTTGGCTAGATTTTTTATGGAGTTGCCGGAGTTTAGGAGTGGAGCCATGCCAAACAAGCCCTTAGGCTACTAGGCAGGCAATGGAGTTTGATCATAGAGAGTAGGGACTCATACGCTAGATTGAGGAGCTTCAGCTGGATGTTCATCCTCTCAACAACATGGTGAACCTAATTCTTCCTCTAGTTCCAGCGGTGGAAGAAGATCCCAATGTGTTGATTGCTAAGGTTGATGGCATGGAGGTGGATGTTGAGGCTGAGCTAAGGAGGAGGAGGAGGTTGAGCCTTTTGAGGACAACCATGGTGATGATGTTTCTGACATCGACAGCGACCACTCCGAGGCGTAGCTTAGCTATAGTACCTAGCTAGATATGCTAGCTCTCTATCTTCTATCCTTTATGTAATCTTGGGTATGAAATGGATGAGTGGCCATGGAGTTCTCATTAACACTTTGACTAGAACCATCATGTTGAGGGAACCCCAGAGTAACAATGCTTTCCTAGTGCCACTTCGTAGGAGTTTTGATCTCCAAAACTTAGCCTATGCTATTCAGACCATGACCCTCCTTGATATTCCGGTGGTATGTGAGTTTTTGGATGTGTTTTCAGATGAATTGCCCAGTTTGCCACTCGACGAGGATGTAGAGTTTAAGATTGAGTTACTACCGAGTACAACACCCATCTCTCGGAGGCAGTATAGAATGCCACCAAATGAGCTAGCCGAGCATAAGGTTCAATTGCAAGAGCTTTTAGAGAAAGGTCTCATTCGACCTAGCTCATCTCCATGGGGTTGTCCTACCTTATTTGTGAAGAAGAAAGACAAATCCTTGTGGATGTGTGTGGACCACCGACCACTTAATACCGTAACGGTCAAGAACAAGTATCCTTTGCCTCGAATTGATATCTTGTTTGATCAGATGTCAAGGGCTAAGGTGCTCTCCAAGATTGATTTGAGATTTGGTTACCATCAGATTAAAATCAGGCTAGAAGATATACCTAAGACTGCTTTCTCCACTAGGTATGGCCTATATGAGTATTTGGTCATGTCCTTTGGGATGATAAATGCTCCTGCATATTTCATTAATCTTATGAATTCAGTATTCATGCCCGAGCTAGATAATTTCGTGGTTGTGTTCATCGATGACATTTTGGTCTATTCAGAAAATGAGGAAGATCACGCAGAGTGCCTAAGAGTTGTTCTAACTAGGCTAAGAGAACATAAGTTGTATGCTAAGTTTAGCAAGTGTGAGTTTTGGCTTTGGAAGGTACCTTTTCTAGGGCACATGCTTTCAGAAAATGGGATCTCTGTAGACCCCTCTTAGGTGCAAGAAGTTATGGATTGGAAGGCCTTGACTTTAGTTCATGAAGTTTGGAGTTTTCTTGGTTTAGCAGGTTACTACCGTCGGTTCATTCTGGACTTCTCCAAAATCACCAAGCCAATGACAAGATTGTGGGGCTATAACACCCTAGTGTTAAGGATTGCATTTGGCACTTGCATTTCATGAGCACAAGCATCATCCAAGCATTCATGAGTATGAGCATATGGAATTTCATCTTATTCTTTACATATTATCACATGTGATGTTGATTATATACATGCATATGCTTTACATCTACTTGGTCAATGAATGTTAAACTTATCATACATCTTGCGGATAACCGTGCTCATGCGTATACACTTGATCAGGTCATCTCATCTCTTATGCATTCATGATACTCATTTGTGCATATGTATGCAATAGGTTCCCCGGAAGGAGTGATGCTACTCGAGTTCAAACCCGAGCGTCAGGAGGAGCAGCATGCAGCCCAGGAGAAGGAGGTTCAGGCGGAAGGAGGAGTCAATGTGGAAGATCTTCCTGAGTGTCCTAATCACCAACCTTCCTCATTTCTGAAAGGCAACCCTCGGAGCAATCTAAGCCTCCTATGTTTTCTAAATATTAACTTGAGTCCTTTTATATTGATGCATTAAGTACTAAGGGTTGATTGGAACCACTTGTTGCATATACTTTCCTTGTCCAAACAAATATATCTTGAATCCTATGTGTGGGGAGCTAGTGGCATGAGTCCAAGGGCAAGCCGGGCTTGAACTTCCTGGCAGACTGGTAGTATCCCTAAGGGTGCGGCGCTGATCGGACTCGTGACTGTACCGGAGTTGTACCAAAGGTGACTCGACGCGACCCCGATGGGGGAAGTATGGGTTTGTGTTAGGAATAACTCCCCAGCTGGTTGGAATCTATTCGAGTCGCCATCTCTCCCGAATAGTGAGAACTTGACTGAGCAGCAGCAATGTAGCATTAATTGATGGAACTTGATGGTTATGATAATGCTCAAATTAATACACCAGATATGGTTACTAGTGCTTGTTAGCTTAATCAAGTGATTGCTCGAGTACAGGTGCTAACCTAGAGATGCTTAATTGAATAGGTAGTCAATTTGATGCTAAAGATATTAAACCTCCAAGTTATGTTACTTAAGCTTTTATGCAAAATGTTGTCAAGCTAACTCCACCAATAAAGCCTTGCATACTCCTTGGTGTCATATTTTTTCTGGTTTACGACTAGTAAGTCTAGCTGAGTAGATTCTCGTACTCAGGGTTTATTCCCTCTTGTTGTAGATGATATGATGTATCATGGGTACTATAAGAACTACCTTCATCCTGTCGTGGATGAGGACTAAACCATGGGGCATGGTACTCCTAAGTTATCCTCTCTGTTATGCTTTTGCTAGAAATGACCGTGGTACTGGCATGTATTTGAACTAAGTGTGATGTTGATGCAAACTACTTTGCCTCCACTATTTGAACTTGGTTTGTAATTACTATGTGAACTATGATGTATGTGAAATACTTGTGAACCATTTGTGAACTATGATGTAACATGTACTTTTTATGTTGAATCATGTACGATCTTGGCTTGTATGTTGGTTGGTTTGAGATCCTTCGTGATTTCATCGGACTACCGGGTTTATATGGGCTCAAGTATAATAGTTTGATCACTTCGGTGAATGCTATTGTACTTGTGAAGTGAACTTATGGTAGATCAATCATCATCATCACTTGACCATGAGGTGGAGGAATCTTCCACAATCACCAAATTGTGGTCATGCTTGACACACTCATGTGCCTCCTCCTTGTGATCATTCTTCTTCTTTAATTTTCCATCATTTGATGTGGAGGAGTCACCATAGAGAGCTTGGAGTGCCATCCACATATCATGAGTACTCTCCAAATCCCACACATGTCTAAAAATATCATCATGCAAAGCACACATTAGATAATAATGAGCATGTGTATCAAGTTGCAAGCAATCCTCTTGTTCTTGGGTTAGGTTGTCCTTATCCAAAGCATCATGAAAAAACCAAACAACAATGATCCACCATGCCTTGGGACCAAAATCATTGAAATGATCAAGCATATGATGTTTCCACCGTGCATAGTGTGTGCCTTCAAAAATGTGTGTGTCACACTCAACATCTAGCCCGAAGTTCACAATCCTCTCGGGTCGGTGAAGACCTCAAATGAGAGACCTGACTTTGATACCATGTGTAGGGTCGAGATGGCGGACTAGAGGGGGTGAATAGTCCTTTCTAAAAATTAATCATACCGGCTAACCGAAATAAATGCGGAATTAAAACTATCGGTCTAGCCAAGACTACACCCCTCTATCTAAGTTCACAAGCACCTTGTAAAGATCCTAATTAGGCAACAAAGGTGCTGGTCTAGCTAGAGCTCAGCTAACCAATTCTAGGAGCAAGGTCACACAAACCTATGCCACTAGTACTTCAAGCAACGGGGAGCTCCTACACATGCTAGTAAGCAAAAGCACAAAGCCACCTAACCTCACAAGCAATGCTCAATAATAGGGCTACACAAGCCAAATTATAGAGCACACATTACTTAGTTACACAAACTAAGCAATGTGACTAACAAGGTTACCCAAACCGAATTAGTCACGCAAGAGAGCTACTTCTAAGCTACACAAGCAAGAAGGTAACTAGCAAGCTACACAAGCTAACTAATTACAAGACCAAGTACACAAGCACAATGTAAATGAAGTAAATACAAGCTTGTGTAATGGGGAATGCAAACTAATGGGGAGAACAATGTTGACACGATGATTTTTCTCCCGAGGTTCACATGTTTGCCAACATGCTAGTCCCCGTTGTGTCGACCGCTCATTTGGTGGTTCGGCGGCTAATTGGCATCACCCGCCAAGCCACACATTGGGCACTACAAGAACCTACCCACAAGTGAGGGTAGCTCAATGACACGCTCTACTAGTGTTGCTCTTCGCGGCTCCCACAGGGTGAGCATGGTACCCCACACAAATCCTTCTCCGGAGCACCGTACAATCTTCTTGTGTGCTGCACGACAGAGAACTCGCCACCAAGCTATCTAGGAGGTGGCAACCTCCAAGAGTAACAAGCACCACTGGCTTGCAACTCAATCACCTAGTGCCATTCGATGCAATCTCACAATGCAACACACTAGAATCACTCACTCGCAATAGATTCACACTTTTGCAAGCACAAGTGAGTTAGAGGGCATCCAAGCACTCCTACACAAGCCACATAGTCGTGAGGGTGCTTAGCAACTAGCCTAAGGGTGGCTAGTGATTGGTTTTATAGCCCCCAAGTGAATAGAGCTGTTATACCCCTTCATTGGCTTCACAACGTGATGACCGGACGTGTCTAGTCCCTGCGTTCGGTAGTTGTGCTGGCGCCACGTGTCACTAGCCGTTTGAACTAGTCGTTGCCGCCAACGGCTATCTCGCTCGCGCGCCTGACAACATGATCGGACGCACCTCCTTGACATGACCTGACTCGCAATGACGCAACGTCCGGTCAAGTCCAAAGAGCTCCTAGAGCCTCTTTTCTATGACCGGACGCGTCCAGTCCTTGGTGATCAGATGCACCATGATGTTCGCTTGCCCTGCGCGCTCTGTGCCATCCTGTGAAATGTGTTAGGCACGTGTCAGTTCGCCTTGCTGAGTCTGCGTCCAGTCGGAGCCAGCCAGCTGCCCTCCCTCGCCTCGGGTCACATGATCAGACATGTCTGGTCATCTCGGAGCCAGCGTTCAGTCACCTCAGCTAGCAAGGCTGAGCTAGGGTTAACACACCGGACGCGTCCGATCCCTATGTCTGACACGTCCGGTCACCTTGTGACCAGTGCAAACAACTCCAATCCTTCGCCTCTGCAAATGTGCTAACACCACCACATGTACACCACTAAGTGAATGTGTATTAGCATTTTCACAAATTTTTTTAAGGAGTTAATCACTCAATTCACCACTCCACTTGATCCTAGCAACGATGCAAAGTTAGATCACTCGAGTGGCACTAGATGACCGATATGCAAACAAGTTTGCCCCTATTGATAGTATGGCCATCTATCCTAAACTCGGTCATAAACTTCTCTACACACCTATGACCGGTGAAATGAAATACCCTATATGTTATACCTTTGCCTTGCGCATTCCATTTCATCTCCTCCGATGTTGATGCAACACATGCACCAACCTTGATCAACAAATGATATGATCCACTTCATATCATCACATGACCTTGTTGGTTCATCGATCTTGACCTCACTTGCTTTTCACTGTTGCCTTCATCCATCGGCGCCAAGTCTTGCTCAAGCTTCACCGCCACGCGGTCCATCGCTCCAAAGCCTTCAACTTGCCCTCCACGCTTACAATCGGTCCATCAAGCCAAGTCTTGTCTTAATCTTCTCCACCTTAGTCACATGACTCAATGTCATGTCTCATATGCAATGAGCTCCATCGTCACATGTATGATCTTTGCAACATATCCAAGCCATTTCACCTCTATTGCATGAGTTGCTCATACAAGTGTACCTGTGGACTAATCACCTGTGTATCTCACATTTAAACACATTAGCCTACCTAGGTTGTCACTCAATTACCAAAACCAAACAAGGACCTTTCAGGGTAACCCTGCCTCCCCTTTTACAATGAAAATCCTTCCTTGGAACACAATTGAGTAAAACTGAAGAAACACCAGAGCTCAAATGTCCTTTATCTATCTACACCGCTTGGGTGGGAAACCTTTAGCTTCTAAGATACTAAGAATGGAGGAATGCTCTACCATGTCAGAGGCTTTTTCAAAGTCTAATTTTAGGATAATGATCTCTCTTTTTGAGTGGTGGCGTTGATGTAAGTATTCAAAAGTCCACCCTAGCAATCTTGAATGGTGCTCACTCGAATAAAGCCATACTGGTTTCTATGCAAAACTTGCAGGATTACCTTTTGTGACCCATTTCCCATGATTTTTGTGATGAACTTCAATGAGGAATTGAGCAGTGATATTGGCCTAAAATCTGAAACCTTCTCTGGGTTTGATTTCTTTGGAACTAAGGTAATATAGGAATCATTGATACTTTTCAGATTGATAGCTTGATCATAGAAATCCTGGCAAAGATTGTAGATATCTAGTAATAAGATTCCATCAGGTCAAGGGGCTTTATCCTAGGGGAGATCCTTAGCAATGGCATCCATTTCCTAGGCTGTGAAGGGGGTGATGAGATCATGCAAATCTTGCTGGCTCATCAGTGCATCAAGAGCAAAAAGCATAATTGGGCTAACAGAGACCCCATCCTTGATTTGAATTCTTGCCAAAAGAGAGTTGCCTTCTCATTATGATCAATAACTATCCTACCATCAACTGCACATAGTTAGGAAATAACATTTCTCATGTACCTTTCTATAGAGATTGCATGGAAAAAACTTGGTATTCTGATCCCCAACTTGAGTAGCTTTTCAGTATACCGCTGTTTCCAATAAATCTGTTGGCAGTGTAGGAGGTGCTTTAGATGCTTCTTGATAATGCTTCTGAAGTTAGCTTATGGCAAGAAAAGAGGCCTCAATTCTTCCAATTCATCCAAAAAAAGTAAGGACTGTATTGTAGTGTGAGATCAGTGCTGTCAGTCTTGACCTTTTTCTATCCCAAGTTTTAAGAGCAGCTCTGAGGGCTTTGAATTTTACGGAGATGTTGTGTGCGCCCTTGGGGTGAGTACATGATGACCAAATTGACTGTACTGTTTCCCCAAAACCTTGAAAAAGAGGCCAAAAGTTCTCAAAAAGAAAGAGAGCGGCTTAGAGCGGCTTTAGGAATTGTTGTACCAATTTGAACCTTGCAAGGAGTGTGATCCGAAACACTTTTCGCTAAAGGCAGAACAAGTGTGTTTGGGTAGGTAAGTGTCCAAGCTGAAGAGGTGAAAAACCAATCTAACTGCTGCAAAAGGGGCTACTCTCATGTTGCTCCAGTGTATGAGCACCCCTTAAGAGGTAGTTTTGTGAGCTCCAAATGGCTAATGAGATCATTAAAGGTCGAAATATCTGCGAGACTACCACCTGGCCGATTTCTGTTAGCAGTTGATCGATAAAAATCAAAATCTCCCTGAATTAGATGATGAGTATATGGGGTTATGTCTAGACTGTAAAGCCAGGAAACAAAATTTGTGCGAGTTGGTTCACGTGGTGGACCATAACAGTAGTCAGGGTCTAAGTGGCCTGATTGAACGTGGAGGTGAAAGCCATATTTACAGCAAAAAATTGTTTATCAATAGTCACCCTATAAAAAAAATTTGAATTCCAGGCCACCAAGATTCCACCCGAGGCACCTTCCAAGGGACAATAGTCAAAGCAATCAAAACGTCTTGGGGGTGAAATTACACAGAAAGAGAATATCAATTGATTCTTTCTTTGTCTCTTGAAAACAAAGGATAGAGCAAGAGCTTTCATCTATTTTGTTCTGAGTAAGATTCCATTTATCTGGATCATTAAGACCACGGACATTCTAGCATAAAACATTCCACGAAGGAGTGTTATGATCCATAAAACTGTTTGAGATAAAAGCAAAAGTGAAAGCATAACTTCCACAAACAGAATCAGCCAAAGCAAAAATTTAACAGCAACTAAATATTGTTCAGACCGGAACAAAAGCAACTAGACACCAAAGGACTAGAGTCTAACAAGATCAAGCAGTATCTTCATCAACGTCACCATTTGTAGAACAAACCTTCTCAGAAGAGATCTGCTGGGCAGGAACTCCATAGAAGTTAGTAGTCACATGTTGCATGAATTGAAGAGGGAGTATGTCATTGTTCTGCTCAGTGGTCCTCTTGGCTTTCTGAAGTTATTCCTATAGTAACAAAGTAGCAGCTTGACCAACTACCCTCGACCTGGCTTTGTCATCAAGCTCCATAAGCTGAAATCCTTCTGGTTCGTGCAGTCTGGCACTCCGTTTGACTTGGTCATCAACCAAAGGGGTAGGCCTTTTCCTAGATTTCCTCGTCTTCTGAGCAGGAAGTGTAATAAGCACTTCTTGGGCACTTGAGGCTGGCAAAGACAAAGATTGCTGCTGCTCAGCCAGTGTGGCGGGATCACTCTCTGTCAGTATCTGATTTATTTGTTGCGTATCTGGAGCAATTAGCATTGGAGCGGTAGGAATAACAAGATTCTAAGTAACTTGCTGTTGTTTAGCCAGTTTAGGTACATTCTCTGTCAGCAACTATTGTGTATCCTGAGCAAGCAGCGTTGGAGTAGCAGGAGCTACAAGACTCTATGATGATGGAGTAGACTGAATAGTAAGCTGTGACCAAGTTACTTGGGGAACCTACAGAGTTCCACGGGTGCTTTTCTGACTAATTGAGGAGGATGCCTCCCAATTATTACCCTAGTGAGGATCAACAACATATGTGGGTCTGCCTCCAAGCAGACATAGCAGGAAGCCAGGAAGAGCTGTATATCAGAGAAGACAGGCCTCTGAATGTAAAGCTGATGATGGGCCTACTGTGTCAATGCTGTAATTTCATTGAGGAACATTTGAATTGATGGGCTGGGCCCAATTTCTTTGTGCATCACAAGTAGCTTGGCCATCCTTCTGACTGTGTAATCACTTGGAGGATCAAGATCAGCATTGAGCAGGGGACTGACTTTAGATATTTCAGATAATCTACTGCTTCCTTGTGTGAACACACAGCAAGGGAAGGCGGCACCGAAAAGGCTCCCTGTTGTGGTACTGTAACCGCTGTAGAGGCAGATGCCGAACGGCTCACCTGTTGGACTGTAGCCACATGCAGGGACATGCGCAGAAGTCAGTCCTGCTGTGTTATCTAGTTACTGTTGCAGCATGTGCGCTGTACTAAGACTAGATGGATAGAGTTGTATATATAGTTTGCCACTGCAACTCAACAAAGGGAGTTTAGTTTAGCCATCTCCTATACAGGGCTCCGACCAACTCTGGTGCTTATACTGTGTGTGTATGCTCTGTTCTCCCTCTTCTTCTACATCGAGCCATAGTGTGTGTGGTCGGACAGTCTCGGTCATGCTCGGTCATGGTCGGCAAGACTGGTGAGTGGTCGACTCACCTAAGCCGTTGATCCTATGGGCTAACAAGTGGTATCAGAGCCGTACAGACGCCGTCGCTAGACTAACCGCTGGCGATGACGGACGGTTCGGAAATGGGCAACAGCAGTGGCACTGCTATGGCTACCCAGCCATGACCGGAGGTCGTTGTTCGCACGGTGCGGGATGTCAACGGCAGCAGTTGGCCGACGCTGACTCGCACCAACTATGGAGAGTGGTCAGTGACCATAAAGGTCAAGCTTAGAGCCCGACGGCTCTGGAATGCTGTTGACAAGGGCACCGACAATAAGGAAGATAACATGTCAGCGTTGGAGGCTATCCTCGCTACTATACCGGCGGAGTATAGGGAGCCATTGGAGGCGAAGAGCTCGGCTAAGGAGGCGTAGGAGGCTATTGTGACGATGCGCGTCGGTTCCAACCGTGCAAAGATGGCGATGGCCCAGCTTCTAAAGTAGGAGTACGCCAACCTCAAGTTCAAGGATGGTGAAACGGTGGAGGACTTCTCCCTCCGCCTACAGACGCTCATCAGCAAGCTGAACAGCCATGGCGTAACCATCGACGAAGAGGAGGTGGTCTCCAAGTACCTCCACTCCGTGCTAGCAAAGTACATCCAGATCGCTCTCTTCATAGAGACGATGTTGGACTTGTCCACCCTCACCATTGAGGATATGACAGGCCATCTGCAGGCGGTGGATGAGCGCCTAGAGCAGGTGACAGCAACGAAGGACAGCGGCAAACTACTGCTGACGAAAGAGGAGTGGGCTGCTCGGAGAAACTCCAGGAAGGCAGCCTCCTCCAGCCATGGTGGTGATGGCAAGCGCCGCGGCAAGGCTTCTTTGGATAAGAAGAAGCCGGTCAACCTCAACGCCTGTCGACGCTATGGGAAGATGGGCCATTAGGCATGAGAGTGCCCAAATCACAAGTAGGAGAAGAAGGCTGAGGCTCATCTGGCGTAAGCTAATGATGATGATGAGGCCACTATCCTGATGGCGATGTTCTATGCACTACACGATGTCAAGGCCAAGGAGAAGACAGAGGCGACGACAGTGCAAGGACCTAGAAAGGCCCTGAAGGCTTTCAACCTCGACGAACCATGCACCCAAGTCCACCTCGAATGTGTGGGCGCCGACCAGGAGCAGCGGTGGTATCTGGACTTTGGTGCCGCAACCACATGACGGGCTCCAAGGCATCCTTCTTCAAGCTCGATGACGATGTTACCGGTATGGTAAAGTTTGGTGATGGTTCAAGGGTGGCTATCCAAAGGCGCGACACCATCATCTTCAGGTGCCAGAATAGAGAGCACCACGCGCTAACGGATGTATATTACATCCCGCAGCTGCATTCCAGCATCATCAGCATTGGTTAGCTAGATGAGCATGGTAGCAAGGTACTGATCAAGGACAGAGTCATTAGGATTAGGGACCAGGAGCAGCAACTTCTTGCCAAGGTGAAAAGGTCCCTGAACCGATTGCACCTGCTCGACCTGAAGGTAGAGCAGCCAGTGTGCCTGGTGGCAAGGCACACCAAAGAACCATGGATGTGGCATGCCTAGTTCAGACATCTTAGCTTCGACGCACTTGGTCAGCTAGAGAATATGGTCCAAGGGCTACCCCACATCAAGCATGGAGGCGAGCTGTGTGACCGCTGCCTGGCCAGGAAGAAGAGGAGGCTACTATTCCCAAAGGTGGCCAAGTATCGCGTGAAGGACGCTCTCGAGCTCATCCACGACAACCTCTGTGGGCTGATCACGCTAGCTACAGACGGTGGTCGGCGGTACTTCCTCCTGCTCGTGGATGATTGCAGTCACTACATATGGCTGCAACTCCTGATGAACAAGGACGTAGTAGCAGCAGTGATCAAGAAGTTCAAGATGCGTACGGAGGCCGAGAGCGGCAAGAAGCTCCACATGCTGAGGACTGATCGCGGTGGTGAATTCACTTTGATGAAGTTCACTGCGTACTATGCAGATCACGGTGTGGTGTGACACCACACCGTACCGTACTCACCACAACAGAATGGCGTGGTGGAGAGGCAGAACCAGATGGTGGTTGGCATGGCTCGATCCATGATGAAGGCCAAAGGCATGCCAACAAGTTTCTGGGGTGAGGCGGCGACCACGGCGGTGTTCATCCTCAACCACACTCCGACCAAGGCCCTGACGAGCAAGACGCCATTCGAAGCTTGGTATGGGCACAAGCCGAGTCTGTCCTTCCTTTGGACATTTGGCTGCATTGGCCACGTCAGGAAGACGAAGCCAATCCTCACCAAGATGGAGGACAGGAGCACACCGATGTTGTCCTAGGCTATGTGGAGGGTACCAAGGCATACCAGCTCTATGACCCACGTAGAGAAAGGTGTTTGTCCCACGCAACATCGTGTTTGATGAGAAGGTGGCTTGGGACTGGTCCAGTCCGAGCATGAGGGAAGCTGGTGGCTTCACCAGCACCTTCGTCATTGAGCACCTAGTCATCCATGGTGGTGGTGACACTGGGGAAGATGTGCCGAGCACTTCAGAAGGGGTGCAGAGCACTCCAACGGTAGAGCCGAGCACTCCTGGGGCCGTGTCGAGCACTTCGGGAGGGATTCCAAGCATGCTAGGAGTGGTGCCGGGAGGTTCTACAGTGGTGGCAATCACTCTAGGACGGCTGTCGAGCACTCCGGTAGCGGACCCAAGAGGTTTTGTAGTGGTGCTGACCACTCTAAAACTGAGGCTGAGCATTCCTACAGTGTGCCAAGCATTGTAGGAGTAATGATGAGCTATCTAGGAGTAGTGCCAAGCACTACAACTAGGGTGCCAAGCACTCTAGGTGCTGTGCCACTCAGGCAAAATAGGGAACTCCATCAACACTGATTGAGTTTGCCTCACCTCCAAGTGACATCATTGTGTTCGTGGATGCCTTCCATGAAGGTGAGGAGGTGCGGTTCCATAGGCTGGACGACATCATCGGTGGCATAGGGCCCTCAGGCCTGGTTGGTCGGCTGCTCCATGATCAAGAGCTGCTGCTCATCAGCGCAGAGGAACCACTCACGTTCACGTTGGCCGAGCACAATGGAAACTAGCGATGGGCAATGCTGGAGGAGATGAAGGCAATCAAGGAAAACAAGACATGGCAGCTTGTCGATCCACCTCTAGGATGCCATCCGATCAGCCTAAACTGGGTGTACTAGGTCAAGCAGGACGAGCTCGATGCCATTGTCAAGCACAAGGCGTGCCTCGTCGCCCAAGGCTTTGTTTAGTGCGAGGGCATAGACTTTGAGGAGGTCTTTGCGCTAGTAGCGTGCATAGAGTCGGTCTGTTTGCTACTAGCCTTGGCAGTAGCAAAGGACTGGCATGTCCATTACTTGGATGTTAAATCAGCCTTCCTCAATGGTGAGCTAGCGGAGACAGTCTTTGTTAGGCAACCTCTAGGTTTCACCATCAAGGGAGAGGAGCATAGGGTGCTCCGAATATGCAAGGTGCTCTACGGGCTACGGTAGGGCCCATGAGCATGAAACACCAAGCTTGATGCCACGCTGGGTGAGCTTGTGTTTCAGCAGTGCGCAACTGAGCACGTACTCTACACGCGGCGATGGGGGGAAGGAGGAGCTTGTCGTTGGCGTGTATGTGGATGACTTGATCGTCACCAGTGCACACACGGAGGACATCAACAGCTTCAAGCATGAGATGGCGGCTCGTTTTCGAATGAGCAATCTCGGCGCACTCTCCTACTACCTCGGCATCGAGGTGAGATAGGGGAAGGAGGAACTCATGCCTGGTCAAAGCGCATATGCCTCCAAGCTATTGGAGCAGAGTGGCATGGCTGAGTGCAAGCCATGCATAACTCCGATGGAGGAGCGGCTGAAGCTAACGAAGGCTAGCACCGCGGTGAAGGTGGATGCAACCCTCTACCGGAGCATCATCGATGGACTGCACTACCTAGTCCACACGAGGCCAGACATTGCATTCATCATGGGCTATGTCAGTCGCTTCATGGAGGATCCTAGAGAGGATCACTAGGCTATCGTGAAGCAGCTACTATGCTATGTCAAGGGGACAGTAGATCATGGGATCTTCTTCCCAAAGACTGGTGGGAGTAGGCTGTAGCTCACTGTGTTCAGCGATGCATACATGGCGGGGGACATCGACAGATGACGGAGCACCTCTAGCATGCTCGTCTTCCTCGGGTTGGCTCCAATTTCATGGCTATTGCTGAAACAAAAGGTGGTAGCGCTATCTACATGCAAGGTAGAGTACGTAGCAGTGGCCACAGCAGCGTGCCAAGTTGTATGGTTGCGCCGGCTATTGGGTGACCTGACCGGTGTGGAAGCTCACCCACCAGAACTGATGGTGGACAACCCGCCCACCATCGCCCTCATGAAGAATCTAGTTCTGCATGATCAGAGCAAACACATCGACGTGAAGTTCCACTTCCTTAGGGACTATGTCGATGGAGGATAGATCATCATCGAGTTTGTTGAAACTAGTCGGCAACTCGTGGTTGTCCTCACAAAGCCGCTTGGACGTCTTTGACTCACAAAGCTAAAGGAGATGATGAGCATGGAGGGGGTACAAGGGATAGCAGTAGGATTAGGGGAAGAATTGTTAGATAATCTATGGCTTCCTTGTGTGAACACACAGCAAGGGAAGGCGATGCCAAAAAGGCCCCTTGCTATGGTACTGTAGCTGCTGCAGAGGCAAGCGCCGAACGGCTCACCTACCGGACTATAGCCACATGCAGGGACAGGCGCAGAAGTCAGTCTAGCTATGTTATCTAGTTATTGTTGCAGCATGTGCACTGTACTAGGACTAGATGGATAGAGTTGTATATATAGTTTGCCACTGCAACTCAACAAAGGGAGTTCAGTTTTGCCTTTATCCTATATAGGGCTTCGACCAATGCTGGTGCTTGTAATGTGTGTGTATGCTCTATTCTCCCTCTTCTTCTACCTCGAGCCATAGTGTGTGTGGTCGGACAGCCTCGGTCATGCTCGGCCGTGGTCGGTAAGACTAGTGAGTGGTCGACTCACCTGAGCCGGTGATCCTGTGGGCTGACAGATATGTCTATCAAAGAAAGCTCTAGGGTGATTGGTGGGCCTTGCATATGAAAAAGATCCTTGTTTCTGGGCTAACAGATATTGAGAATTATAGCTCATCTAGGTGGTATAGCATTGCCTGCTCAACTATGTTGTTTGCCAAATTCAAGACATGTGTTGAGGTTTAGTTGCTAGTACTGGTATTCCTTCTTATTGTGGCCATGCATCCTAGTCAGCATTGAGATTAGCAGCTACTGCAACATTAGGGATGGGGTCTGGCAGTTCCCAGCCCTTGTCTATATTAGCCTGTTATACATCATTGAGATCTTGCATACTATCAAAAGCACCCTGAGGTTGTTGTTGCTGTTGACCTTGGCCTGGTAGAGGGTGGGTGTTCCCATCATCTAGGATTAGATCTTCATCAGCTGGTTGACCATCATTGAACTAGGAATTGAAGACAAACACTAGTACAAAACTCCAGGGGTGGCCAGCATCACTAATCAAAGCTCCCTGGCAAACAATGATACTATAAGGGATACTACTCATGTGAAGGACCAAGCAATGAACTAAGACTTGAGATTTGAACTGATGGTTGCTGGTCCAACTTAGCACTGAACCAAAATTACTAACTGCCTATGTGATATACTCCTTGTTTTGAAAATCTAGAGGAAAGGCCAAAAACATGATCCAATAGGTTCTTTGAAAGGGGCAGGCTCTATGATTGATGCTTCGATCATTCTCCTCTACCCTAATCTCAACTCCATTTAACAGCAAGTGAGGGTTCAAATTAATCATAGATTGCATAACTAGGGCTAAGCGAACTTGCACCAAACAAAGCCCTAATGACGACAGGCAAGTAGATAGGATCGGTGTGTGATGAACTTTCTGGAAGTAGTCAATAACTATATATGGCTCTGGTGGCAGATACATTGTGATGATAGCGTGATCTTCATGGCAGAGGCAGATGGCTACTGATAACTATGTGACCTCATGCCGAATGTACCCAATCTTCTTCATCAAGGCCCAAGGGGATGTAGGGCTTGGAATCTACTAGAAAGTTTGCCATGGCTTGGATGCAAGGTTTTATAGATTGCTCTGTAGTTGGTGAGGACACTATAGATTGGGGGAGTTAGGGTTTTCATCGCACCCCACAATAGGAGGCGAAGGGGTGGCATGCTTCTTGAGGGGGTGGTGCAACCTTAATTCTAGAATCCTCACGACGAGCTTAGTCAGGCCATTTGGGCCTCCAAAGAATTTTTGGGCTTGGCTTTTGTTAAACACCAACGTGCCTTATGTCCATAATTATAACAAGCCTTGCAACGATTCTGCTAACCACAAACAGAGAAAGAATGGCCTAGGCCCAAGCAATTTGAACAAACAATCAACTAACCCAGATTTACGCTATAGGGTCGAGATGGCGGACTAGAGGGGTATATAGTACTTTCTAAAAATTAATCATGCCGGCTAATTGAGATAAATGCAGAATTGAAACTATTGTTCTAGACAAGACTATACCCTTCTATCAAAATTTTCAAGCACCTTGAAAAGATCCTAATTAGGCAACAAAGGTGCTGGGCTACCTAGGAACTCACCTAACCAATTCTAGAAGCAAGGTCACACAAACCTATACAACTATTACTTCAAGCAACGGGGGAGCTCCTACACAAACTAGTAAACAAAAGCACAAAGCTCCTAAGCTCACTAGCATTGCTCAATAACAAGGCTACACAAGCAAAATTAGAGAGCTTAAATTACATAGCTACTAAAACTAAGCAATGTAACTAACAATGGCTATGAAAGTTAAATTATTTATGCAAGGGAGCTACTTCTAAGCTACACAAGCAAGAAGGAAACTAGCAAACTACACAAGCCAACTAATTATAAGAGTAACTACACAAGCACAATATATATGAAAGCAAATACAAGCCTATGTATATATGGGGATCTCAAGCCAATGGGAAGATGATGGCACGGTGATTTTTATTCTGAGGTTCACTTGGTTGCCACCAAGCTAGTACCCATTGTGTCGACCGTTCACTTGGTGGTTTGGCATGCTAATAGGCATTTCACAAGCCTAGCCCAACAATTGGGCACCACAAGAACCTACCCACAAGTGAGGGTAGCTCAATGATACGCTCTACTAATGTTGCTCTTCATAGCTCCTATGGGGTGAGCATGATAATCCTCACAAATCCTTCTCTGGAGCACCGCACAACCTTCTTGTGTCTTCATGACAGAGAACTCACCACCAAGCCATCTAGGAGGTGGAAACCTCCAAGAGTAACAAGCACCAACATCTTGCAACTCAAACACCTAGTGCCACTCGATGCAATCTCACAATGCAATCGCACTAGAATCACTCACTCACAATTGATTCACACTCTTGCAAGCATAGTGAGTTAGAGGGCTTCCAAGCACACCTACACAAGCCACCAAGGTGTGAGGAAGCTCAGAAACCATCTGAAGGCTGGCTAGTGCTTGGTTTTATAGCCCCCAAGCAAATAGAGCCATTGTACCCCTTCACTGGGCACTTTTCGACTGGACTGGACTCGCTTCATAATGATCAGACCCGTAGGTCGCTAGCATCCTATCTATCAGATCTCACCATGTGTCTCAGTCATTCAAAGGTGACCATTAGAGCCTAATGGCTAACTCCCGTGCACACCTATACTACTCGGACTAGACTCGCCTATGCATCGATCAAACACACCACAACCAGGGTCCGATCACCATCTAGTATGGTCTTGAGGGCACCTTTTACTAACCGGACACATCCGGTCCTAGCTAACTAGACTCACCTAGGGCCTAGTTTTGCTTCAACCACTTCTCCCGCACGCCATGTGTCAGTTGCTAACCGACTGGACTCACGCACAGCCGCACCAGCACATCCGGTCTGACCCTGCTCAATGGGTCTGATCCAACCAACAACATCATGGCTCTCTATAGACACCAACCGGACTCTTGCACCAGGGTTCGGTCACTTCCAAACGTTGAGTCTAGTCTAGACTACGGCATGCTTCTCACCTGGGGTTTAGTACCAGACTCGCGAAAGCAGGCTCTGGTCCTTTTGAGCGCCAGAGTCTGGTCCCCTTTTTCATCTCCTTTTCTTCTACAACTTCTTCACCCTTGCTCCCAAGTGCTAAACATAATGTGTCTCACCTTTGTACATGTGTGTTAGCATATTTTCAAAGCATTTTCAAGGGTGTTAACACTCACTTCACCACGCCACTCGATCCTAGCAATGATACAAAGTTAGATCACTCAATAGTACAGATGACCGATATGCAAACAAGTTTGCCCCTTTTGATAGTATGGCCATCTATCCTAAATCTGGTCATAAACTTCTCTACACACCTATGACCAGTGAAATGAAATGCCCTACAAATATACCTTTGCCTTATGCATTCCATTTCATCTCCTCCATCGTTGATGAAACACATGCACCAACCATATCACAAATGATATGATCCACTTCATATCATCAAGTGACTTTATTGGTTCATATCGATCCTAACTTCACTTGCTTTTCACCGTTGCCTTCACTCATCGGTGCTAAGTCTTGCTCAAGCTTCACCGCCATGCGGTCCAACGCTCCAAAGCTTCCAACTTGCCCTTCATGCTTGCAACCAGTCCATCAAGCCAAGTCGTGTCTTGATCTTCTCCACCTTAGTCACATGACTCAATGTTGGCATTTTCTAAACGCAATCACCAAGTATGGAGTTAGAATCCATCCCCGGCAACGGCGCTAGAAATGACTATTGGTATTTCTTAACGTCATCACTATGATTAGCACTGCCACTAAATAATAGCCTTGATTGTTCCTTAACAATTTTAGATATTAACCACAAGCGCACGGAACTATCATTGTAGCATTTCACCCAGAAGTATTTAGGGTAACATTATTTATATTTTACCAAAGAAAGGCATTTGATTAACAGTCTAGTTTGGATATGAACTTGAATAATAATACTTGCAAGTACACCAATGTTTATAGCAGGGGTAAAAACGATGATTTCAAGGTAGTGGACACACTTGACATTCCTCAAAAGATAAAATAAAGAGAAAGAGTCTAATAATAATCTAAGTTGAGGAGACATTGGTCTAGTATAGTCATACAAAGATTAGTTAATGATCATACAAGTTATATAATTAGTCTTAGGGCTAAGTGTGAAGCAGGTTGGGAGGCCACCGAGTATTGGTCTACTAGCAACCTCATGTAACAATTTAGACTCCTACACCCCAGTCGAATGTGGGCGATTACAAGGGATGAACAGGGCTATCACCACCTACCACCTACCCCTCAATAGTGGAAAGGAACAATGCATTCACCTGTCTCTCTATACCCAAGCACCACGCTTGCATATACAGAAACTATCCAAATCCCCCTGGGCCCCCAACCCTACGGATTGTCAGGTAAAGAACTTGGGCACACCTAACGGCACAATGAACCACCACCTCAACTTTGCTCTAATTCCAATTATATAAGTTATATGAGTGTTTAAGCATAAAGTTAAGTGTGCTACTTTTGTGACACATAAACTATAGATTAGTTTATATATCAAGATTATAATGCAATAACTCTACTCTAGTTCATAAGTATGACTATAAATATCATATGAGAGCATAACTTTGGAAGAACTCATATCTCTATTCATGCCCAAAGGTCTCTTCTTCCAAGAAGCCAAGCTCTCCATGGTAGCTTTGTCTTGCTCTAAAGCTATTAAATAGTAAAACTACAACTACTAGAAGTGGGTGAGGTAGAGGTGATGCTCAAGTGAGTGTGTATTGTAGAGGGAGGGGTACCCCTCTATTTATACATGGAGCTAGGTAGTGCTAGAGGCTATTCCTAGTGCAAGGACCAGCTCCCATCGCCATAGCATGAAGCCATGCCACCACCTGTTGAAGGGGTGGCTAAACAGCGCTAGCAGGGAGTCGCCCAACCCTAAGGGTCGACCGCCCCCTGACTAAGCCGCCTCACCACTACCTTCGCATGATAGGCTCTAGGTTGGAGCTCGGTGGTGCTTTTCTCGGTTTGCACTAAGTTGATGGGTGTCTCCCTTGTTTGTTTGCGCAAACCAGCGTCAAAAAGCGCCTTTTGGTGAATTTTTCCATGTATTTTTGTTTGTGACCTGCAAAATAATGTTCTCCAAATACATGTGGAACTTGGTTAGTAGTAAATCCATATATGATCAAGATTGCTTATTTCTCTTCTTTTTGTGTCTTAATTGACGGTTGGATTTGATCGATAAAGACCGCCAACAAGCTCCCCGAAGCTTAACCTTTGCTCGTCCTGAGCAAATAGCTAAGTTATTTGTTGTTGATCAGTAGTTCCTACAATGATGAATATAACTCACAAGTGCAATGCCTATAACAAAGCATTCTTCCTCAATTTAATAAGTTGGCATTCTATCCACCCTTTTAACTTAATCTCTGTGGGGCTTATTGCTTTTCCAAGTCTTAGGTAGTTGCAAGATAGAACGGTTTTAACAGAATTACTAATCATTCATTCTTTGATCAACCTTCTATCCGGAGGTTTTATGAGTTTTGCAAAATAAAATATAAGTTCCTCAAATGATTCACTCAATCGCTTAATGTGTATAATCCTCACCAAGGTATTTGATTGTTTTTCCTTCTTTTCATCCTATCTCTTAAAAGGCTTTGAGTGGAATTTTAGGTAGGTATGAATGAGAGGCATACTTACATCACATATATTGCTAAGTCAAAAACCAGACCCAAGGAGATGCAAGTCATACACTTTGATCAAGATGTGCAAGTGTGTGGAATATTTTCCTAATCCTAATATTTTTTGGTACTCCTTTGATCATGACTTTCTCTCTTTTGATTAATTGCCTTGGAAGTATGGGCTATATTTCTCTCTTCTTCTTTTTTAATACTTTGGAACCATTATGTGTTCCATTTTTTCTTCTTTTCTCTAGCTATTTTGAGAGCTTGCTGTGTCTCTCTTTTTTTAGCATAGCCCCATACTTCTTGTTTGGCATATGAAAAACTTTAGAGAGAAAGACTCACGATAAATGAATGGAGTTTTTATTTTAGGTGGACAGAAAAAGCATGTTTTTGCGTAACTCTTAGCGTAAGAGTTATCATTTTTATATGTGGGTGTACGTAAAATTTGATCATGGGTGCATGACAAGAATCTTAACAAGGGTCACATCAATTTGACAAAACTCAATGTGAATATAAGCAGCATATGACTAAGGTTTTGAATCATGTCATATGGCTGTGGTAGGAATGCATAATCATTGGGGAACTTTTGATTTTAGCATTTTTAAATGAAAAACTCTGGATGTCAAGTTTCTCTTAGAATGAAGTCATAGCATATTCTATTTACCATATCATAACTTGCAATAACTTAGAAAAGGATCATGTTTTTGCAACCCACAAGTTTCAAGTTTTTGGATGAGATATTTTAGTCAACAAACTTAAATCTTGGGGAATACTAAGATACAACCTAGACACAAATGAATTATAGATAGAGCTACTATTCATTATTTCAAGAAAGGAGAAACTAAACATCCTTAAAATATTTATTTCACTCTCATATGTCATATATGAGAGTGGAATAAATATTTTTGTTATTTTTATCATATTTCATTTTTTGGATTTTATATTTATATTTTTTAAATGCTAATAAATAAATAATATGAAAATTAAAATGTGGAAAATAAAAGATAGTACTTACCTCTGTGGGGGTCCTCCCCAAGCTTGCTTGTTGCCAGATGATGACTTCGAGGTAGGTTATTTTGTTTTGATTTAGTGTATCGACTAATGTTCATACTGAGTATTTTTGGTTCAGTGATTAATTATCTAATCAAGGTAGGCTGGAATAACCTAAGCACCCTGCTTAATTTTTAAAAAGCCTATGAAGATATGATCGTATACTAACTATGCCTCAAACCAAAGTATACTTTGTATAGAATAGGCGGGATTTATTTAATGGGAATAGAGGTAATGTGGTAAATTTTATTATTATCATTTTCCTTTATTAATGTATAAAATAGAAATTCAAAATTCTAGTATTATTATAAAGATAACTACCAATTTTACCTTTGGCAAGGACTCACCTTTTAAGATCCAATGAGTCGGACCCTTCTCCATTCATTTCTTGTTTGATGAAGGTACATCTGTGCCCAGAGAAGTGGACATGGATATCGATTCCTTTTACTTGCCACACCTATTTGATTCCTTTACGTGGTTGTTTCATAGGCTACTTTTTAATATATTTGTTCATGATACCCATTAAATGAGCATTTTATTGCTTAGCCTTGAATATGAAAGTTAACATGCCCTGATCCCATGTGGATGACTACATTAGTTGTGTTAAGAAATGGTCTCCCAAGGAGGAGGGGAACTTCCTCATTGTGGCCCATATCTAGAACTGATGAAGTCTATGGGGATGTAGCTGTTTTCAATTTTTACCAAGATGTCCTTGGCTAATCCCTTTAGATTCTATGTAGATTGGTCCACCATCTACAATAAAAAACATGTAGTGGACAAAGATCCATCTAGTATTTTATCATATATTACCTTGGACATGATGTTAATGCTTGATCCAAGGTCACAGAAAGCATTGTCAAAGACTTTTGGGCTGATCGAGCATGTGATTGTCAGGCGGCCAGGATCTTCTTTCTTGGCAATGAATAGTGGATCTAGGAGATAATCATAGTTCACCCGACGTAGGGGCTTACCGAACTTCGTTGAGACCATTTTAATAGATTCGAGAGAAATCTTAGGTTGCCCCGAAATCTTTCCTGAATCAGAAATAGGTATAGCAGCAGCTATTTGAGCTAATTGTGTTTCAACCAATTTATTGAAGCTCATTTGATTCTTAACAGTAGAAGTTAAACCTTCAATATGAGAATTTATATTTTCAAGCATTTTATCGTTTGACATAATTTTTTCGTAATATTTTCATTAATTTTTGCTTAGGCCTAATACCAAGTCTTTGAAGGATGGTTGATTCGAATTGTAATTTGAGTTATAGTTCGAATTACCTTGTGGGCGGGATTGGTTATTCCACCCGTTATTACCTGGTTGGTGAAACCCGTTGTTGATGAAGGCAGCTTCTTCATGGGTTTCGGGGCAATCATTCCCTGAATAGCCAATGTTCCCACATACTTCACACGTCATGTGTTAGTCCATGGCCTGGACGGTGCCCATCATGGCATCTTTCTCTTGGGCCCATTTCTCCAGTCTTTTTCAGAAAAAGATCTATTTTTGTGGAAAGCATATCTATCTCCTTCATGGTATGCATTCCTTTTTGTGTTTTCCTTTCCTCCCCACAGCTTTGATTTGACACCATTTTATTGATGAGAGCCATGGCTCCATCAATGGTGAGGGAAAGGAAGGTTCCTCCAGTAGCAGCGTCAAGGTGGCCCCTAGACATGGGTATTAATCCATCATCAAAATTTTGGAGCACTAACTAGTTTTCAATCCCATGGTGCGGCTTGCTTGGATGTAGTTCTATAGCCTCTCCCATGCCTCGGGAATGGTTTCCATGGAGCTTTGCTAGAAGTTCAAAATTCGTCCCCCCAGGGCATTGGTTTTGCCCATGGGGAAGAATTTGGTGAGGAACGCCATGGAACATTTGTGCCATGTCTTGACAGCTTCCTTTTCCTTGTAAAACCACTACTTGGCCTTCTCAAGAGGGTGAAGGAAAACAAGTGGAGCCTAATGCTCTCAGGTGCGATATCCTTGATGATGATCGTGTCGCACAACTCAAGGAAGTGTTAGAGATGTGCGTTCACATCCTTGCTTGGCAAACCATGGAATTAGTTTGCCTGCACCATCGTGATGAGGCTAGTGCGGAGCTCGAAGTTCCCATCACCGATGTTGACAGTCGACCCAACAAGCACGTTGGCAACAGTGGGGGTGAAGAAGTCACAGAGGGTCTTGGCCATGATTGGAGTATCAGGATAGTGCAAGGGTGACTAGTTCGACTATCGGTGGAGTGGCAGAAGAAGAAGCGGTATGGGACCATTTCTTTCTTAGGAGTGCCTCTGGATTTTCGATGTAGTTTTCTGACAGTTTGTAACCAGTCATACACTATCCTATTTTCATCGACAACAGGAGAAAACAAGCAAAGTTGGTCTACATAAACAATAGCTACCTTACATGCATATTATCATGAACATGTCTTACTAGATTCTTTAATCAATATGCCTTCCCCGCCAACGGTGCCAGAAATGCTTGTTGGCATTTCTGAATGCAATCACTAAGTATGGAGTTAGAATCTATCCTTGGCAATGGCACCAAAAGTGCTTGTTGGTATTTCTTAGTGTCATCACTAATGATTAGCAATGCCACTAAGTAATAGCCTTGATAGTTCCTTAACAATTTTAGATATTTATCCGCAAGCGCATGGAGCTATCATTGTATCATTTCACCCAAAAGTATTCAGGGTATTCGTTATTTATATTTTCCCAAAGGAAGGCTTTTGATTAAGAGTCTAGTATGGATATGAACTTGAATAATAATGCTTGCAAGTACACCAATATTTATAGAAGGGGTAAAAATGGTGATTTCAAGGTAGTGGACACACACTTGGCATTCCTCAAAAGATAAAATAAAGAGAAAGAGTAAAAGAATAATCTAAGTCGAGTAGGCATTGGTCTAGTATAGTTATACGAAGATTAGTTAATGATCATACAAGTTACATAATTAGTTTTAGGACTAAGTGTGAAGTAGGTTGGGAGGCCACCGAGTACTAGTCTACCAGCAACCTAATGTGATAATTTAGACTCCTACACCCTAGTCGAACATGGGGGATTACAAGGGATGGATAGGGCTATCACCACCTGCTACCTACACCTCAACCATGAAAAGGGACAATGCATTCACCTGTCTCTCCATACCCAAGCACCACGCTTGCGTATACTGAAACTACCCAAATCCCCCTGGGTCCCTAGCCCTATGGATCGATAGGTAAAGAACTTGGGCACACCTAACAGCACGATGAACCACCACCTCAACTTTGCTCTAATTCTGATTATATAAGTTATATGAGTGTTTAAGCATAAAGTTAAGTGTGCTACTTTCATGACACATAAACTATAGACTAGTTCATATATCAAGATTATAACACAATAACTATACTCTAGTTCATAAGTATGACTATAAATATCATATGAGAGCATAACTTTGGAAGAAATCATATCTCTATTCATACCCAAAGGTCTCTTCTTCCAAGGAGCCAAGCTCTCCAAGGTAGCTTTGCCTTGCGCTAAAGCTACTAAAAAGTAAAACTACAACTACTAGAAGTGAGTGAGGTAGTGGTGTGAGGTGATGCTCAAGTTAAGTGTGTATTGTAGAGGGAGGGGTGCAAAATGAGTGGAAGCATTGAGTTTACAGTGTGCCAAGAAAAAAATTCTTTGGTGGCGGAACAACTATTTTGGTGCAAAATGAACTTTCTTTGCAGATTTGGTAGGTCTTTTCTTCTTGTTCTATCTTCTAGAGGCATTTTCACGCTCCCGATGAGCAGTTCCTTTGTGCAAGAGATGGAAATAAACATCAAAATGCTCAGTAACAAAACAACACAGAGAGTAGATGTGGAAACCCACAGCCTTGTTGGCCATTGAGATACAAAAATGGTGATCACTTTGGAACAAGACATGAAAACCAGATGGAGATCCACCAAGGCATGAGGCTAGAGCCCAAGCCATAGAAGTTTTAGTCAATCTAAAGGTGTAGTGATGAAAAAAGTGACCAGAAGGAAAAAAGAGCCAATCGGAGAATCAAGACAATGATGAACCAAAGATCCAAAATGTTGACTTACTTCTTTACGAAAAGTCTTTCCATGATCAAAATTCAACTTCCTCTTCAATTCTTTCGGTGGATCCATGAATAGGGGAAGGGAGAAGAGGAGTGACCTGATTCGGAGAGGAGGATGCCAAGGGATCACTGGTGGGAACGATCACCGAGGAACGAGCATGGCAGGGGAGTCACCTCTATCATTGCGTTGGTCTAACGAATTAAGCTCCAAGCAACTCATGGATGTTGCTACCTCCTAGACATCTGAGGATGTAACATACACATACATTGTAGCACAACATATAATTTGTGATGTAAACGCAGCCCAATCTTCTAAAATTATGGTAGCTTCGATTGGTGGAGAACTCGACATTCATAATCTAGGCTTCGAACCAAGTTCGATTCAGACCCCCACCACCATTGCTCCATTGGTTATCAACCATGCACAATGCGATAACATTGAGAAGACTTTCTTGCAAGTGAATTGAGAACACAAGCAAGAATGGGATGAACGCAATATGAAATTGCAAGTGAATATGAAGCTTATGAATCTAATAGAAAGTTCAAGCCTTGATTCGAAAGGACTAGTTGACCCAGGCGAACAAGATCAAGAACAGGGGCCCTAGTTCACAGCAGTCGATCTTGGCGATACAAGTGCAGCGAACAATGTTTGTTTCATGAGGAAAACAAAATCACAACAAAATCCAAACCCTAACAAGAGCTATGGAGGCTAATTATAGAGTCTGGGGCATCACCATCCATGGATGCCCCCCTAATGAGCTCTATGGTTATACACATCCCAACAGACCAAAAGACGGTGTTGTAACACCCTAGTACATTTTAGATGCTAACTTATTTCAATGATTCCCATTGACTCCAAATGAATTTTGATGTGAAACCAAAGCCATTGGTTAGCTTATCAAATTATCTTTCCATGCATATATGGATCATAAAAAATTGAGTCCGTATGCGCCTTGGAAGTCGATTTAACATGAGACAGCTCCTAGAATTTGAGATGGACTCCTACTCGAGTTGGACTGGTGAAAGCCCTAAAGTTTGGTTTTGGATAATTGATGAAACCTACTTTTGACTAATCCTTTCATCTAAGTGTTTGACTAGATAGGATGGTCCAATCCAAGTGGTGGAGCAAGATGAAGTCCATGGAGGTGAAGATGATCATGAGATGATGGTGATCAAGGTCTAACATGGAAAAGAAGAAAGAGAAACAAAAACTAAGTGTTGATCAAGGCAAAGGTATCAAATAGGTTTTTGTTTTCGTGATCAAGACACTATAGAGAGTGTGATCACATTTAAGATTGATAGTCATACTATAAAGAGGGGAAATCTTTGGTTGAGCGGTTATTGAGTGCCACTAGGTGAAGTTGCTATTGCATAAGCATTTATGGGCCTAGTGTGCTAACAAATAACCCTTGAAAAATGCTAACACATGAGCACATGAGTTGTACACTTTGTGGTTAGCAACTTGGAAGCAAGGGTGAAGTGTTTGAGGAGACAGAAATAGAAAAGGAGGTAAAGGTCAGTGACAGGACTCCATTGGCGTAGAGACTAGACCCTGGACAGGCGTGTTTGGTTAGTGAACCAACACATGGCCAAGAGGGCCGAGTTGGGACCGAACGCTAGACCAGATTCAGGCATGGTGTCAGGTCACTATGTTGCAGAGAGAGCATGGCTTGGGATTGCGATCAGACGTAGGAGGTGTAGCACGACCGGACATGCAATGAACACTATTCATTGTGTTCGGTCTTAGCATAGAGGCACGCACGTGGTTGAGAAGGAAGGACCAGACATTGGGTACATTAGGTCATCACTGACTGGGCGCGTCCGGTCATAAAAAACATGTTCTAGACCCTTACTGGAAATGATAGGACTCCGCTTCGTGGTGCGTCAAGTCACTAGAGCGGCGCGTCTGATCACACTTTAACTATGCGAGCGATCGACTAGTGACCATTAGAGATGAATGAGCGAGGTTCAAAGGGGATCCATGTGGACATCATTGGGTGGTCGGACGCTGTTGACCGGACGCAAATGGCTCTATCTTTTGAGAGGTCTATAAATAGACTTGGGGCACCTTGGGCTCACTCTCTTATAAATTTTCATCAGTGATACATCCTTGTGAGGCTAAGCAAACACCTCCCACTCATCTCCATCACTGATTCATCATCAAAGTGAGATTGGGAGTGATTCTTAGTGCATTTGCTTGAGTGATTGCATCTAGTGGCACTTGGGGATCATTGTGGCTGCGGATTTCTTATTACTCTTGGTGTTTGTCGACACTAGATGGTTTGGAGCAGCGGAGGAGCTTTGGCACGAGTTGGTGATTGTTCGTGGCCATCTTCCTGTGATTGTGAGGGGTCTTGTACCTTCCCTGGCGGAGAGCCAAAAGGTAACTCTAGTGGATTGCTTGTGTCATTGAGTTACCTCACTTGTGGGTAGATTCTTGCGGCGCCCAAGTGTTGAGCTAGGTTTGTGAAACAACTATTAGCCACCAAACCACCAAGTGTTGGTCGACACAATAGGGACTAGCATGCTGGTAAGCACGTGAACCCTGGGAGAAAAATCTTGTGTCAATTGTGATTGGAATTCTCCTAGTGATTCTCTTGGTATTCATTATTTGGTTCATTGTCTCTTGCCACGGTGATATAATCACCTCACTCACTCTCTTTTATTTACATTCTAGTGTAGCTAATCTTTAGGGTTATTTAATTTTGAGAGCTAGCTTGTTTATTGAGTAGTTTGGTTGGTGAGGCTCTTTAGCCTAGTCTTTGAGAGCTCACTAATTTAGCTTGTAGTGACTTAGCCTTTGCTTGTCAAAGAGATCATAGACAACTAGAATTGTGGAGTAGGTGGCTTGCAACACTTGTACAGCTAGAGCAAGATTGCATTTCATCATTTAAGTAACTAACAATTTACTTTAGTGAATTTGTAGAGATTTTTATAGGCTATTCACACCCTCCCTCTAGCCATTTAGGTCCTTTCAAGTGGTATCATAGCCTTGGTCACTGCTTAATCAAGGCTTAACAACCTTTAGTGTCAAAAGATGGCTCAAGTTGTGTTCAACCATGTGGGGGCAAACCACCTTTGTTTGATGGCACATGTTATAATTATTGGAAGAGAAAGATGGAGATGTATCTTGGTTCAATCAAAGATTAAGTGTGGGATGTGACCGAGAGTGACTATGTAATTCTTGATCCCACCAATCCCACCAACCAAGACAAGGCAAACAAGCAATGCAATACAATGGCTCTCAACATCATCTACATTGCCATTGATTCTAAGGTGTTTGAGCAAATCAAGGATTGTGAAAGAGCTAGTGAAGTATGAAAGAGATTGGAAGAAAGTTATGAGGGCACACTGGCGGTCAAGAGTGCTAAGTTGTACATTCTCAAGGACAAGTTGACAAGCTTCAAGATGAAGGATGATGAGAGTATTCCAGAGATGTTCCATAGATTGCAAGTGATCATCAATGACTTGAAGGCTTTGGGTGAAAAGATAAATGATGATGATGTCTCTCATCGGTTCTTTATGTGCTTACCTCTAAGATTTGAGACATTAAGATTGATCATTATAAGAGGAGGGTTGAAGGATATAACCCCTAACCAAGTACTAGGTGATGTCATGACATAAGAGACATACTATGTGGAAAGGGAAGGGGTTGACCAAAATGAAAAGAAGGATGAATACAAGAAGAAGAAAAATGTAGCATTCAAAGCTAGTACCTCATCCAAGACCAAGGGCAAAGCTAAGAAAGAAGAATCAAGTGGAGAGAAAGAAGCTAGTGACTTTGATGATGAAGCCATGGCTCTCTTTGTGCGCAAGATGGGCAAATTCATGGAGAAGAAGGGATATGGTATAAGAAAGAGAAGAGGTCATAACAAGAAGTATGTGAGAAGATGCAACAAATGCAAGAGCAAGGATCACATTGTAGTGGATTGTCCCTACAATAGTGACAATGATGAGGATGAGAAGAAGAAAGAAAAGAAGGAGAAGAAGGAAAAGAAAGAGAAGAAGATGACATTCAAGAAGAAGAAGAGGGGTGG